>NC_059227.1:25959852-26279137 GCF_020615455.1 Coregonus clupeaformis | reverse complement strand
TCCTTGATGAAAACCTGTTCCAGAGTGCTTAGGACCTCAGACTGTGGCAAAGGTTCACCTTCCAACAAGACAACAACCCTAAGCACACAGCCAAGACAACGCAGGAGTGGCTTCGGGACAAGTCTCTGAATGTTCTTGAGTGGCCCAGCCAGAGCCTGGACATGAACCCGATCTATCATCTCTGGAGAGACCTGAAAATAGCTTTGCAGTGATGCTCCCCATCCAACCTGACAGAGCTTGAGAGGATCTGCAGAGAAGAATGGGAGAAACTCCCCAAATACAGGTGTGCCAAGCTTGTAGCGTCATACCCAAGAAGACTCAAGGCTGTAATCACTGCCAAAGGTGATTCAACAAAATACTGAGTAAAGGGTCTGAATACTTATGTAAATGTTATATTTCAGTTTGTTATTTTTAATAACTTTGCAAAAATATGTAAAAAACTTGTTTTGCTTTGTCCTTATGGGGTATTGTGTGTAGATTGATGAAGGAAAAAACTAATTAATCAATTTTAGAATAAGGCTGTAACGTAACAAAATGTGGAAAAGTCAAGGGGTCTGAATACTTTCCGAATGCACTGTAGATGGAGCATCAATTCTCTAGCCTGGATTTTTAATCATGCATGGAGCGACAAGAGTGCCAGTGAATTATTTGTGGGAGACAATACACCTCGTCAGCTAGCTAGCGTTATTGTGCTCGTTGATGTTAAATTTAAAACTACTCACAAATGAAGGAAAGCAGTAACGTTACTTACTTGAGCAAACAAACTTTGCATTCCAATCTGGTGCATAAACAGATAAGAAAACTAACAACTAGAAACATTTTCAAACGTGTTGGCAACCCGTGAATGAGACGAGGAGCGAAAAGCTGTTGCACGGTGCTCAACCACTCTGGAGGAGTGTGCCTCCCATGTGTTAATTGCTAACTGGGTCAATGATAAGCAAACAAAACACTCAGCCATGTTGTGTATTTGGGTCTTTCTAGAAATACAAAGGGCCAATGTGTGACATCAGGGTCAACATATCAAAAAGGTTTGATATACATTTAAATATGATTTTTTTGCAGCTTCACATGTGTAGTTACATGAATAAGAGTATATGTAGGCACAATGAGACCATAACTCCTAGCAACAACAAAACATCTACATGTCATTCAAAATGTCACATGAAACATGGACACTGCATGTTTCTTTGCCATGCCTAGTAGCCAGGTCTGTTTGTGCTTTAGTCAACTTCTATAATTTATAGTCATGCAAAAAAATTCCAGAAGAATGAAAAAGATAAACAGAATTTCTGTATTTATACTTTTTTATAAAAATGTAATACAATAATATAATACAATGGATTCTGTCAACAAAATCATTGACAATAATAATAACCAATAATGAAATCATTATAATCAGTAAACTCTTCAAGCAGTATGTGTGTGTGTGTGTGTGTGTGTGTGTGTGTGTGTGTGTAAACTAGACATCACATTCTTGCTTCCTCTGTCCTTGTTTCTTCCTCTCCTTGCCTCTCGTTGAAAGTGCATTGGAGCACAAGGGGAGGAACCTTCCCTCCTCTCCCCCAATGTTCTTTGAAAATGAATGTGAGGAATGGAGGAAACAAGTGGAGAATCTCATTCCTCAAGTCCTCACGTCCCCTCTCCTCACCTCCTTGTCAAAACCCATTGGATTTTGAGAAGGAGATGAGGAGGAAGGATGCAACGAATCAAGGAAATGCAATTGAGATTCTCCCAAGGACAGAGGAAGCAAGTATTTGACAGCTATTCATTTTTTTGACACTGCCATACTAACTGACTGACTGACTGAGCTACCATAATACCTATGGCCTAGCCCCTACCGCCCAGAGTCTAGACACTTGTGGAGATCTGAGCGGGATTGATGGGTGGTGACATTGTAAGAGCTCCACCTTACCCCCTGAAAGAATTGGTGTAATTTTGGTGGTATTGCTAACACCTGTCCAATTCTCTCAGATCTCCACAAGTGTCTAGGGGCTAGGGGTTGTTTCTGGACAGGACCCCACAACCCTTCGGGTGTGTGATGGACCTACAGCATGACACTTGAGGCATTGGTTGGATGTTTAATTCCATTGCTATACACACACACACACACACATATTTGCACAGCTGTAAGCTGGACACACCCACTACACCCTATCAGGCTGATCAGACAGGTCTGGGTAGCTGGAGACCTGCTATAAACAGTGAAAGGATATATCTACATGTCTACTATTCACACATTTGCTTCATGCCAGCTAGTTAGATGTGCAACCACTGACTAACTATAGCTAGGGAATATCTTTAGTCTAGCAATAGATCCTGATGTTTTGGTTGTGTAGCATAATCTAAGACTACCAATAGCTAGGATATATCAGTCAGCTAACCATTTACAGTAACAGCGTTTCAATAATACGTCAATACACACTAAATATTATGCAGAAATTGAGAAATATTACCTTATTTTGGCACTGTGGCATGGTATGGGCAGCTATTAATCAATTAATTAATAGATAATAGATTCATACGCTATTAATCAATAACAGATTCATATATTAATATAATGGAGTTAGAAGGGTGACCTTCTACTTTGAAAGGACAGGAAGTGTTGGCTGTGCACTTGACCAGGCATTCCACATTTAAACCCACCACATTTGTACATTGAAATATCAAGTAGTTTTTTGGTTTTATACGCAAAAATGAAAAAACAAGCCATTCTTAGAAACAAATGATCAAAACTTGCACAGACTGTAATCTTACCTCAGGAATCTTGATTTAATGTTGTCCATGAAGTAGGCTAAGTGTCATGACCACCATAACAACATAGACAACAAAATGTTCTGTCAATCGTCGTGATGGACATTCATTACTGCACTTTGACTGTTGTTAAATTGCGTGCAGTATCACACAAGCTCTTTATCACTTGACTGTCATTCAGAAAATCCATTACGGAATCAGCTGATGTTGCTCAATAATGTCCCCACAAAACTAAACAGCTAGACATCAAACGTGCATCAAGCAACTATTATGCATAATTATTGAAGAACCCCGTGTAGCAGTTTCAGGGCCGGGTTCTTTGCAAGTCCAAGTAAAGGGTTAAAGCTGTTTATTATGATCAGGCTTTGGCAGCATTCTTGACAAATCATACCCAACACAAACAAAGTAAACACTTCGCTACCCGTGGAAGGTCCTCCAAGATTTGTCTTTGGGGCAGTTCAACCCTTGTTGTAAGCCTATTTTCCTTTCTTCTTTTAAAGCCTCCTTGTCCTTCAGTACGCTCTGCTTCTTCCATGGCCTCCTGCTCCTTCACCTGCCGGGGTCAAAACAAAGACAAAGAAAGAAACCCAGGGCGCGGTTAAAGTAGAGAGACTGATTGGTTTCACCTGTCTGCAGTTTTGCTCTGATTATAACTGGAGACAGGTGTGGCTGCTCTGCTGCAGTCTAGAAGTTTCCCCGGAGCTGTCCATGGTCCTGCCTCTGGGGGAATACTTTGCATTGCTGTCTGTGATCCTGGCAGCCAAAAACAAAGAAACCTTGCAGGCACATAACATCTATCCACAACACAACCCCTGAAACCGCTACATACCTTCCCCCACAGGCTTGACCCTGGAGTCAGAGCGGTTGAAGAAAGCATGCATACGAGACAGGGCATCAGCATTACCATGTTTAGAACCCGAACGGTGGACAATCTGGTAGTGGAAAGGCTGGAGGCTGAGGAACCAACGGGTGATCCGGGCTTTAGTATCCTTATTCTGCTTCATCCAGGTGAGGGGAGGGGGATCTGTCATCAATACAAACTTGCGACCCAGAACATAATATTTCAAGGACTCCAGAGCCCATTTAATTGTCTGACACTCTTTCTATTGTTGCATATTTGGTTTCACGGGGAGTCAATTTACGACTAATGTACAGCACCGGATGTTCCTCTACATTCACTTCCTGCGAGAGTACAGCTCCAATTCCCGTGTCCGATGCATCTGTCTGTACAACAGAGGCTTCGAGAAATCCGGCGAATACAATACAGGGGCAGTGCATAAGGCCATTTTCAGTTTTTGAAACGCCTCTTCGGCCTCAGGGTTCCACTGTACCATGGCAGGTTGGGCATTCCGGGTCAGGTCACACAGGGGTCCTAAAATGATTGCATAATCCTGGTTGAAATGTCTGTAATAACCAGTTATTCCCAGGAAAGCACGTACCTGTTTCTTGTTTACTAGTCGAGGCCAATCCTGGATTGATGCGATCTTCTTCTCTTGCGGTTTGATCAACCCTCGCCTTATGGAATAGCCCAGATACTTTGCTTCACTTACCCCCAGTGTGCATTTCTTTGGGTTGGCCGTGAGCCCTGCTTGCCGAAGTGTGTCGATGACTGCTTTTAACCGGATTAGGTGCTCCTCCCAAGTGTGGCTGTGGATGATCACATTGTCCAGATAGGATGCAGCATAAGATTGATGTGGGCGCAGAATGTGGCCCATCAGCCTTTGAAATGTGGCGGGGGCTCCATGAAGTCCAAAGTGTAGTCGCACATATTGGAACAGGCCATCTGCAGTAGAGAATTCAGTCTTCTCCCATGCTGCAGTGGTCAGAGGAACCTGCCAATACCCCTTGGTTAAGTCAAGCGTATTGATAAACCATGCATCTCCCAGTCTCTCTATCATCTCATCTTTTCGTGGCAAGGGATAAACATCAAATTCCGAAATGGCGTTCAACTTACAGAAGTCATTACAGAATCGTACTGTACCATCTGGTTTCAACATCAGGACTATCGGGCTGGACCATGCACTGTGTGATTCTTCAATGACTTCCAGCTCCAACATCTTCCTCACTTCTTCTTTTATTGCCGCTCTCTTCACCTCTGATGGACCCGTACCCCCGGAGGCGTGATGATGTCATGTTGGATGTGATGGGCGTGCCCTGGAAAGGAAGAAAACGCATCTTTATTTTTCATAACCTACTCACGTAGCTCCTGGGTCTGGGAAGGCGTTACATCTCCAAAGGCAATTTCTCCAGCAGGTTCTCTGAAGAAGAAGAAGTGGCTGAAAATAGTGAAGTCTGAATGTTGGTTCCCCTCACAGTGCTTCTTGACTTACTCACTTCTTTAATAGGTTAACATAATAGGTACACCTGTTCTGGCTTCCTTCTCCCTGGCTGACGGATGAGGTAGTTCACGGGCCCCATTTTCTGCAACACCTCATAGGGACCCCACCATGTGCCAGGAACTTACATTCAGTCATGGGTACTAACACCATAACCCGATCCCCTGGGCGAACTCTCGGGGTTGAGCGGGCCGATTATACACTCGACTCTGGGCTTCTTGGGCCTGCTGTAAATGTTTCTTCACAATGGGCATTACGCTGTTTATGTGTTCTCTCATTTATTCTATGTGTTCTATGACAGTGTTGTAGGGGCTGGGCTGTTGTTCCCAGTTCTCCTTCATCACATCTAACAATCCCCTGGGCCTGTGGGAAAACAATACCTCAAAGGGTGAAAAAACTGTGGATGCCTGGGGTACCTCACTTATGGCAAACATCAGAAACGGCAGCAGCTGATGCCAGTTTCGCCCATCCCACTCCATGGTAAGTCTGAACATAGATTTCAGGGTTCTGTTAAACCTCTCGACTAGGCCCTCATTCTGGGGGTGATATACAGAGGTGTGCAGTTGTTTGATTTGAAGCAATTTACATAAATCTTTCATTACCTTGGACAAGAACACCGTGCCTTGGTCCGTCAGGATTTCTCGGGGTAAACCCGCCCGGGAGAACATCTGTAACAGCTCTCTGGCGATGCTCCTGGTGTTGGCACTACGCAAGGGTATGGCCTCTGGATACCTGGTGGCATAATCTACCACAACCAGTATATGTTGAAAGCCTTTTGCAGACCTCGGCAATGGTCCAATTAAATCCATAGCAATTCTATCGAAGGGTGTGTCTATCACTGGCAACAGGATTCATGGATTTCGTAAATCAGGAAGGAGTGAGGTTCTCTGACAGTCAGGACACCCCTGGCAATACCTTACCACATCCGCATACACCCCCAGCCAGAAGAAACGTTGTAACACCCGCTCTTGTGTTTTTTCTCTCCGTAAATGTCCTCCCAACAGGTGGCTATGGGTCAGGTTCAGCACTGTTCACCGAAACGGGGTTGGAACCAACAGCTGCTCCACCGTAACGTCGTCGGAGTTCATGACCTGGTATAACAGATTATTTATCATGGAAAAATGAGGAAAAGTGAGTACATTAGCAGGATTTATAGGTATGCCATTTTTACCTTGACATTCTGTCTTGCCTTCTGTAGTGTGGGGTCTTCCAGCTGAGCCGTACCAAACTTTCCCCTATACTGTGTTAACTCAGGAGGAAAAAACTAATTACTTACCAAATTCCCAGGCCCCTCGCCCTGCTCTTCCGGTTCCTCCTCTTACCCCATTTCGGGACCAATTATCCCCCTTAGGTTTCACGTCTCTTTGTTGGTTTCTTCCCCTTCCTCTTCCAGGAGAATGCGAGTGTTGGCACAGAAGCCGGGCAGGTTAGTACCAATTTGTTCATGTTTCTTTCATAGGACAGGGAGTTCTTTGGTAGCGGTTTCATTTTCTTTTCACTGGAAAATGGAAATGGTACCTGGCATGCCATATTACTGGCACAGCCATCTCCTTTGACCTGTAGTCCTTTCCACAATTCTTGAATGTACGAACAGTCATGACCCAGTAATATGGTAGATCTTCAATCAACCCTAGGTTACCTCTGAACCGCCCTTTGGTGGTGTTAATCTCTACCACTGCAGTTGAATACGTTTTGGTGTCTCCGTGTACACAGGTGATGTCCACGGGTGGAGCTGCAGTCCTCTGCGGCTGGGTTAGTAGTGAAGGCATGATGAGGGAGATCATGCTCCTGGAATCTAGAAGAGCATCTACTTCTTTCCCTTGTACCTGTTCCCAACTGAGGTGCGGTAGGTGGCGGTGGGATTGGACATGGGCAGAAATGACATGGCAGTGGTGTAGATTGGAAATATCGACCTGCATGGGTTCCTCCTTCTTGGGATAGTTCCATGCGATGTGTCCTATTTCGCGACAGCGGTAGCACTCCCGGGTGTCGGTATCAACCCCTCTATACCTCGCCTTTGCTTCAGGCTGTAAAACCTGGTTCTGGCGTCCACGTTCCCCATTCGTCTTTGGATTCTTTCTTTCCAAACCCAGGGTGGCTGCAGTTGGGTTGTTTTTCTTCCTCCTTCTTTGAGGCCTCCCTGTTCATGGGTGGTTCTGTCCAAACGGCTGGGATTGAGAAGTTCTTCCGTTGCTCAACATCTCTCAACGAGGTCCACCGTGGTGGGACTGCCCTGGCTGACAACCTTCTTTAGGTAAGCCCGGATGTAGTGGTCAATCACTATTCTTTCCACCATGGCCCCAGTACTGAGGGTAGAGAACTCCAGCCATTTTTTCGCTAGGTGGACCACGTCAAACATCTGTGCCCTGGGTGTCTTCTAGGGTTGATACTTCCACGTATGGAACCGCTGTGCCCTCAAAGAAACAGAGACTATCAACAGGGATAATATTTCCTTCTTCAGTGTGTCATAGTCACTGGCCCTGTCACTTCCAAATCCGACCACGCCTGTTGTGATTCCCCACAAAGGAATGGAACCAGTATTCCTGCCCAATCTATCTGTCGCCATGCCTCTCGTTCTGCCGTGCACTCAAATGTTTTTATGAAAGCCTCAACGTCATCATTCAGAATCATTTTCTGCAGATACCGAGTGGCCACGATGGGTAGACCCATGGTCTGTTGAGCAATTTTCACCGCAGTGATTTCAGCAGTTAACTTTTGCATGTCCATATTCATCTGCAGTTGACACTTCCTTTGTTACTCCAATAACAAGCGATTGGTTTCCCCTTGCTGCCGATTTGCTTCTTGTTGCATGTTATTGGAAGTGACCAATTGCTTCAACAGATCTTCTATGGTTGTCGGCCCTTAAACCACAAATAAAAAAAAAATATATATATATTTCTTTGTGCGTGTGTATTCTCACTGCTGTGCCCGCATTCTCCATCAATGCAGCGGTTTCGGGGCCGGGTTCTTTGCAAGGCAGGGTTTACACACACAACCACACAACACAAGTCCAAGAAAAGGGTTAAAGCTGTTTATTATGATCAGGCTTTGGCAGCATTCTTGACAAATCATACCCAAAACAAACAAAGTAAACACTTCGCTACCCGTGGAAGGTTCTCCAAGATTTGTCTTTGGGGCAGTTCAACTTTTGTTGTAAGCCTATTTTCCTTTCATCTTTTAAAGCCTCCTTGTCCTTCCGTACGCTCTGCTTCTCCCATAGCCTCCTACTCCTTCACCTGCCGGAGTCAAATCAAAGACAAAGAATGAAACACAGGGCGTGGTTGAAGTAGAGAGACTGATTGGTTTCACCTGTCTGCAGTTTTGCTCTGATTATAACTGGAGACAGATGTGGCTGCTCTGCTGCAGTCTAGAAGTTTCCCTGGAGCTGACCGTTGTCCTGCCTCTGGAGGAATACTTCACATTGCTGTCCGTGGTCCTGGCAGCCAAAAAACAAAGAAACCTTGCAAGCACATAACATCCATCCACAACACAACACCTGAAACCACAACACCCGCTACTGACAGTATTGATTATTGCTTTATAAACCTTACTAAAGTTCATTTTTTTTGTTTGAAGCATTGGATTTGGCAAACATACACCCTACCTGTCAAAAGTTTTAGAACACCTACTCGTTCAAGGGTTTTTCTTTATTTTTACTATTTTCTACATTGTAGAATAATAGTGAAGACATCAAAACTATGAAATACCATATATAGAATCATGTAGTAACAAAAAAGTGTTAAACAAATCAAAATATATTTATATACGGTGGGGGAAAAAAGTATTTAGTCAGCCACCAATTGGGCAAGTTCACCCACTTAAAAAGATGAGAGAGGCCTGTAATGTTCATCATAGGTACACGTCAACTATGACAGACAAAATGAGAAAAAAAAATCCAGAAAATCACATTGTAGGATTTTTTATAAATTTATTTGCAAATTATGGTGGAAAATAAGTATTTGGTCAATAACAAAAGTTTCTCAATACTTTGTTATATACCCATAGTTGGCAATGACACAGGTCAAACGTTTTCTGTAAGTCTTCACAAGGTTTTCACACACTGTTGCTGGTATTTTGGCCCATTCCTCCATGCAGATCTCCTCTAGAGCAGTGATGTTTTGGGGCTGTCGCTGGGCAACACGGACTTTCAACTCCTTCCAAAGATTTTCTATGGGGTTGAGATCTGGAGACTGGCTAGGCCACTCCAGGACCTTGAAATTCTTCTTACGAAGCCACTCCTTCGTTGCCCGGGCGGTGTGTTTGGGATCATTGTCATGCTGAAAGACCCAGCCACGTTTCATCTTCAATGGCCTTGCTGATAAAAGGAGGTTTTCACTCAAAATCTCATGATACATGGCCCCATTCATTCTTTCCTTTACACGGATCAGTCGTCCTGGTCCCTTTGCAGAAAAACAGCCCCAAAGCATGATGTTTCCACCCCCATGCTTCACAGTAGGTATGGTGTTCTTTGGATGCAACTCAGCATTCTTTGTCCTCCAAACACGACGAGTAGAGTTTTTACCAAAAAGTTCTATTTTGGTTTCATCTGACCATATGACATTCTCCCAATCCTCTTCTGGATCATCCAAATGCACTCTAGCAAACTTCAGACGGGCCTGGACATGTACTGGCTTAAGCAGGGGGACACGTCTGGCACTACATCCCTGGTGGCGTAGTGTGTTACTGATGGTAGGCTTTGTTACTTTGGTCCCAGCTCTCTGCAGGTCACTCACTAGGTCCCCCCGTGTGGTTTTGGGATTTTGCTCACCGTTCTTGTGATCATTTTGACCCCACGGGGGTGAGATCTTGCGTGGAGCCCCAGATCGAGGGAGATTATAAGTGGTCTTGTATGTCTTCCATTTCCTAATAATTGCTCCCACAGTTGATTTCTTCAAACCAAGCTGCTTACCTATTGCAGATTCAGTCTTCCCAGCCTGGTGCAGGTCTACAATTTTGTTTCTGGTGTCCTTTGACAGCTCTTTGGTCTTGGCCATAGTGGAGTTTGGAGTGTGACTGTTTGAGGTTGTGGACAGGTGTCTTTTATACTGATAACAAGTTCAAACAGGTAACATTAATACAGGTAACGAGTGGAGGACAGAGGAGCCTCTTAAAGAAGAAGTTAAAGGTCTGTGAGAGCCAGAAATCTTGCTTGTTTGTAGGTGACCAAATACTTATTTTCCACCATAATTTGCAAAAATTTGAATTTTTTTCTCAATTTGTCAGTCATAGTTGACGTGTACCTATGATGAAAATTACAGGCCTCTCTCATCTTTTTAAGTGGGAGAACTTGCACAATTGGTGGCTGACTAAATACTTTTTTTCCCCAATGTATATATATATTTTATAGTCACCCTTTGCCTTGATGACAGCTTTGCACACTCTTGGAAATATCGACATGCAGTCAACTTCCGAGATCTCAATACAAAAAAGAGTCTTACAGGAATATCCAGGAATTTCAGAGGATCAAGTTCAATGTGTAATTAAATAGTTAAATGCTTCGTATATGATATAACAACAAACAATAGTATGATGAATGTAAGGTAAGAAAGGTTGTTTTTTATGGCACACGATTTTTGCCAAATATGTAATGACTCCAAGCATGAGAAAGGGTTTAAACATAGGTTTTGATTCAACTCATGAATTATATTGAATTATATTGTATTGAAAAAAAATTATCCTATAGTTCATCGCGGCCAGCCCTCCCAGCATTTGGCATTCTAGGCCAGGTCAGATACCTTGCTACCAGACACATAGCATACACACACACACGCACACACACACACACACACCTTGCTACTAGGCAAAGCAGGTCCCCTAACCCTCTCACTCAAGGTCAGAACACATGGTTGATCAGTTTCATGGTGAATACCAAATGTACACTCCCTTTCAATAGTTTGGGGTCATACATAGGCGTACAGAGGCCCATTATCAGCAACAATCAGTCCTCTGTTCCAATGGCACGTTGTGTTTGCTAATCAAAGTTGATCATTTTAAAAGGCTAATTGATCATTAGAAAACCCTTTTGCAATTATGTTAGCACAGCTGAAAACTGTTGTGCTGATTAAAGAAGCAATAAAACTGGCCTTCTTGAGACTAGTTGAGTATCTGGAGCATCAGCAATTGTGGGTTTGATTACAGGCTCAAAATGGCCAGATACAAATAACTTTCTTCTGAAACACATCAGTCTATTCTTATTCTGAGAAATGGAGGCTATTCCAAACGAGAAATTGCCAAGAAACTCTGCCTAGAAGGTCAGCATCCTGGAGTCGCCTCTTCACTGTTGACGTGTGTGTGTGTGTGTGTGTGTGTGCGTCCGTGGTTGATCAGTTTCATGATGAATATCCAGCCTGGTCACCCGTGATACAAGTCAGTATTCGATGTCCATCCATGTCTGAGGACATCAGGAGATTATGTGGAAAATGGCCACTGGGGGTAACAGTGAGTGCCGTTACCTTCAATGCTAGGGCATTGTGGACAGGGATGGTGGATGTGCGTAAGCATCTGCCTCTGATTCCAAAGGTTGCAAGTTTGAATCCAACAGTAGAAAGTGGTTTTCGAGATCTTTGTTTTAAGCCTATCCCAAACCTTAACACTTAATTTAACCATTCGGAGTTAATACCTAACATTAAGATTTTGGAGTTAATGCCTAAACTTAAAAATGCAGAGTCAATGCTTAAACCTTAAACACTTCGAAATTTGACATTTGCAACAACTTCGAAATTTCACGTTTGAGAAACATGGATTAACGTCTAATTCTGACGTGAGACTGTGAGAGCTAGTTGGAATACCAAATGTATAGCGTCTGCATCAAACCTTTAGGGGCAAGATGAGACAATCTAGCGATATGTCTCTGGAGAGGTAAAGGGTATGGTAGAAAACAGGTGTTGCCTCCTTCGAAGAGAGATTTTAAAGTATAGCAGCTTTACTGGTCTAATGGGAGTTACTGTGTGCTTCCCGTTACTCTTCACTCATAAAAAAAATAAAATAAATCTCAAGTGGATGTAGCTATGACCATGCTCACACACAGATAATGTCTGTGGCGTTATTTTAATTAGTATAAAATAATAAAAGAAACATGTAGATTCCTAGAATACATGAAAATACAACATTATTTACCACCGAGACATGGAACTCCTAAAATAAGATAATCAACAGTAGAGGAAAGTACAGGTGCTGAAAATATCTATCACATTTTGTCTATTTGGAAGTGCCATTCCCTGTTTATTTTTAACCAGAAAAAGAATTGACACTGTCATGAATGTTAAAGGTCATTTTCTACCCCAATTACACACAATGACAGCATCCAAGAGATATGTTATACTTTTAAAATTGAGTCATCATTTGTTTACAGCCAACTTCATAGCAATACATTCTCCTCTCTCCTCTAATAACTCTTATTGTGTGTTCTCTGTGTTCTCTCTGTTTTGGGAGGTAGCCTGTAGACCAGGGTTCTTCAATTCCGGTCCTGGAGGGCCGAAACACTTCTGTTTTTTATTTCTACCTGGTAGTTAATTGCACTCACCTGGTGTCCCAGGTCTGAATTAGCCCCTGATTAGAAGGAGAGGATGAAAAACAGAGGTGTTTCGGCCCTCCAGGACCGGAATTGAAGAACCCTGCTGTAGCCTCTTCTCTTCTCTTCTCTTCTCTTCTCTTCTCTTCTCTTCTCTTCTCTTCTCTTCTCTTCTCTTCTCTTCTCTTCTCTTCTCTTCTCTTCTCTTCTCTTCTCCTCTCTTCCCATAGCTGAGCTTTT
The DNA here is from genome assembly GCF_020615455.1 of Coregonus clupeaformis. Classification (NCBI taxonomy): domain Eukaryota; kingdom Metazoa; phylum Chordata; class Actinopteri; order Salmoniformes; family Salmonidae; genus Coregonus; species Coregonus clupeaformis. Next base: position 26,266,300 of record NC_059227.1, on the reverse strand, counting down.
GCTCTGTGTTGTCTGAGTTTTGAGTGGTAGCCAGGGGCAGATGAGATAGGAGTAGCAGTACGTGCTAACCAGCCCTGATAACGAGCCGAGATGCCGGTCCTCAGATGGACTGATTGAATTTGAGCCCAGACGGGAGACAGACAGAGTGTGTTTGTGTGTGCGTGCTGCAGCATATCTTCCTGGTACACAATCACATCTCAACTCCACTTGAACTCAAATGCAGGTAAACATTTACCAGAAATAAACAGAACAGCTAATTAATTAACTTCTAATTATGCCATCATGACTGCCTGTCAGGCCATCCATTGTAATTCACTGCTCCCAGAAAATTCCTCCCCTCTCAGCCACCGGCCGAGACGGAGGCTAAACCCCCAACAACCGAGCCAAGCTGGGGTAAAGTTTATCTCCCCTCACTGTCTGACGATGTACTGGGATGACGATGACGATGGAATTAATCTTGTGGGTCTCCTCGACTTTGAGACTGAGATGGAGGACGAAGACACCGTTCTTTCCCCCTCTCAAGTTCAGAGGTCCCCCTGCCCCCAAGAACGAGGAGTTGCAAATCTCCCTCTCTTTGAGTTCGGACTCCTCAACGTTATCTAGTGGCCGGCTCCCTTGTGGGGACCCCAGAAGGGACCTGTATGATGGGAAAAGACGGTCATCTCACATGGCCCTCGCTACTCAACTGCTTCCCGCAGTCCCAGTTTTCCTCAGAGAGACTTTGAGCTCATGGGCTAAGCCCATTACAAGCAATATCCTGGCTAAGGGTTCCCATTTTACATTTACATTTTAGTCATTTAGCAGACGCTCTTATCCAGAGCGACTTACAGTTAGTGAGTGCATACATTTTCATACTGGCCCCCCGTGGGAAACAAACCCACAACCCTGGCGTTGCAAGCGCCATGCTCTACCAACTGAGCTACACGGGCGTAGACATGCACAATATGGAGGAATCTGTGGTTTGCAACCCTCTCATGGTGGAGCCGTCACTGGCGGACCACCTCCACCCCACACGCTGTGCTGCTAGCACTACTGTCACAGGATCGGTGTCCCGTTTATGGGACGGTTGAGCTAACTTGCGCTAATGTGATTAGCATGACTGTTGTAAGTAACAGCAAACATTCCAGGACATAGACGTGTCTTATATGGGCAGAAAGCTTAAATTCTTGTTACTGTCCAATTTACAGTAGCTACTACAGTGAAAAAATACCATGCTATTGTTTGAGGAGAGTGAACAACAACAAAAAACTTATCACGGCAACTGGTTTGATATTCACCTCTGAAGTAAAAATGTTTACTTATATTCAGTAATCTTGCTCTGATTTGTCATCCTGAGGGTCGTTGTGATATAATAAAGCATAGTTTTGTTTGAATAAATACATTTTTATATTCAAATGTAGGAACTGGGTTCTCTGGCTCCACACCCACCCCGCCCAGCCATCTAGATGTGTGAAAATTAGTGTATAAGCTAATGATCCATCATGTATGACATAGGGGCGGCAGGTAGCTTAGTGGTTAAGAGCGTTGTGCCAGTAACCGAAAGGTCGCTGGTTCTAATCCCCGAGCCGACTAGGTGAAAAATCTGTCGATGTGCCCTTGAGCAAGGCACTTAACCCTAATTGCTCCTGTAAGTCGCTCTGGATAAGAGCGTCTGCTAAATGACCATATATTATTATAATTATTATTCCCGGGAGTGTGTAAACTTACATTTTGTTTTACCATATAATTGTTGTATGTTCTCTATAGTTATATACTTGAAAATGTATAAATTGACAAATTCGACACATTTGGGCAGACTTGATACAAAACAGTCCAGTATTGCAATGCTTCACTGGATCAATCTGAAACTTTGCACACACACTGCTTCCATCTAGTGGGCAAAATCTAAATTGCGCCTAAACTGCAATATTATATTGTGGCCTTTCTCTTGCATTTCAAAGATGATGTAACAAAAAAACAAGTAGAAAACGCATGTTATTTTGTTTGTATTATCTTTTACCAGATTATATTCTACTACATTAATCACATTTCCACGAACTTCAAAGTGTTTCCTTTCAAATGGTATCAAGAATATACATATCCTTGATTCAGGTCCTGATTCCTGAGTTAGATTTGGGTATGTCATTTTAGGCAAAAATTGAAAAAAAGGGTCCGACCCTTAAGAGGCTAAATGAGAACACAATCATATTAAAAGTAATGTGAGCATTTCTTTGTGAAAAGCAATTACTTTATGTGAACATGTATTGCAATGTGAAACATGTATTTATAGATGAAACACTGATTAAGTTTGGTGAAAAAGTTATTTTGTTTGCTGAAGTTTTCAAACAGTTGCCTTTTTGATGATCTGTTTTGAGTTTTGTGCTAAGCGTTGTGAAAATATACCATATACAGTGCATTCGGAAAGTAATCAGACCCCTTGACTTTATCCACATTTTGTTACGTTACAACCTTATTCTAAAATTGATACAGTTGAAGTCGGAAGTTTACATACACCTTAGCCAACCACATTTAAACTCAGTTTTTCACAATTCCTGACATTTAATCCTAGTAAATATTCCCTGTCATAGGTCAGTTAGGATCACCACTTTATTTTAAGAATGTTAAATGTCAGAATAATAGTAGAGATAATTATTTATTTCAGCTTTTCTTTCTTTCATCACATTCCCAGTGGGTCAGAAGTTTACATACACTCAATTAGTATTTGGTAGCATTGCCTTTAAATTGTTTAACTTAGGTCAAACGTTTCGGGTAGCCTTCCATAAGCTTCCCACAATAAGTCGGGTGAATTTTGGCCCATTCCTCCTGACAGAGCTGATGTAACTGAGTCAGGTTTGTAGGCCTCCTTGCTCGCATACACTTTTTCAGTTCTGCCCACAACGTTTCTATAGGATTGAGGTGAGTGCTTTGTGATGGCCACTCCAATACCTTGACTTTGTTGTCCTTAAGCCATCATTTTGGAAGTATGCTTGGGGTCATTGTCCATTTTGAAGACCCATTTGCGACCAAGCTTTAACTTCCTGACTGATGTCTTGAGATGTTGCTTCAATTTATCCATATAGTTTTCCTTCCTCATGATGCCATCTATTTTGTGAAGTGCACCAGTCCCTCCTGCAGCAAAGAACCCCCACTGCATGATGCTGCCACCCCCATGCTTCACGGTTGGGATGGTGTTCTTTTGCTTGCAAGCGTTCCCCTTTTTCCTCCAAACAAAACGATGGTCATTTTGGCCAAAAAGTTCTATTTTTGTTTCATCAGACCAGAGGACATTTCTCCAAAAAGTACGATCTTTGTCCACATGTGCAGTTGCAAACCGTAGTCTGGCTTTTTTATGGCGGTTTTGGAGCAGCGGATTCTTCCTTGCTGAGCGGCCTTTCAGGTTATGTCGATATAGGACTTGTTTTACTGTGGATATAGATACTTTTGTACCTGTTTCCTTCAGCATCTTCACAAGGTCCTTTGCTTTTGTTCTGGGATTGATTTGCACTTTTCACACCAAAGTACGTTCATCTCTAGGAGACAGAACGCGTCTTCTTCCTGAGCGGTATGATGGCTGCGTGGTCCCATGGTGTTTATACTTGCGTACTATTGTTTATACATATGAACGTGGTACCTTCAGGCGTTTGGAAATTGCTCCCAAGGATGAACCAGACGACATTTTTACGTATGGGTGGTCCCGGGGATCGAATCCACTACCCTGGCGTTACAAGCGCCATGCTCTACCAATTGACTCAAATGATGTCAATTAGCCTATCAGAAGCTTCTAAAGCCATGACATCATTTTCTGGAATTTTCCAAGCTGTTTAAAGACACAGTCAACTTAGTGTATGTAAACTTCTGACCCACTGGAATTATGATACAGTGAATTAGAAGTGAAATAATCTGTCTGTAAACAATTGTTGGAAAAATTACTTGTGTCATGCACAAAGTAGATGTCCTAACCGACTTGCCAAAACTATAGTTTGTTAACAAGAAATTTGTGGAGTGGTTGAAAAACTAGGTTTAATGACTCCAACCTAAGTGTATGTAAACTTCCGACTTCAACTGTATGTATTTTTATTAATCTACACACAATACGCCATAATGACAAAGCGAAAACAGTTTTTTTTTGGTGTGCAAAGGTATTACAAAGAAAAACAAAAATACCTTATTTACACAAGTATTCAGACCCTTTTCCTAAGAGCCTCAAAATTGAGCTCAGGTGCATCCTGTTTCCATCGATCATCCTTGAGATGTTTCTACAACTTGATTGGAGTCCAACTGTGATAAATTAAATTGATTGGACATGATTTGGAAAGGCACACACCTGTCTATGTAAGGTCCCACAGTTGACCGTGCATGTCAGAGCAAAAACCAAGCCATGAGGTCGAAGGAATTGTCCATAGAGCTCCGAGACAGGATTGTGTCGAGTCACATTTCTGCAGCATTGAAGGTCCCCAGGAACACAGTGGCCTCCATCATTCTTTTTGAAAACTTTTTGCCACTTTTTCGTGATATCCAATTGGTAGTTACAGTCTTGTCGCATCGCTGCAACTCCCATACGGACTAGGGAGAGGCGAAGGTCAAGAGCCATGCGTCCTCCGTAACAAGAACCTGCCAAGCCGCACTGCTTCTTGCTCGCTTAACCCGGAAACCGAAATCAGCGTGCATGTGCCCGGCCCGCCGCAAGGGGTAGCTAGAGTGCGATGGGACAGGGACATCCCGGCCGGCCAAACCCTCCCCTAACCCTGACGACACTGGGCCAATTGTGCGCCGCCTCATGGGTCTGCCGGTCGCGGCCGGCTGCGACACAGCCTGGGATCGAACCCGGGTCTGTAGTGATGCCTCAAGCACTGTGATGCAGTACCTTGGACTGCTGCGCCACTCGGGAGGCTCCATCACTCTTAAATGGAAGAATTGGATAAAAGCGTCTGCTAAATGGCATATTATATTATATTATAAGTTTGGAACCACCAAGACTCTTCCTAGAGCTGGCCGCCCGGCCAAACTGAGCAATCGGGGGAGAAGGGCCTTGGTCAGGGAGGTGACCAAAACCCGATGGTCACTTTGACAGAGCTCCAGAGTTCCTCTGTGGAGATGCGAGAACCTTCCAGAAGGACAACCATCTCTGCAGCACTCCACAAATCAGATTTTTATGGTAGAGTGGCCAGTCCATGCCCAGACGAATTGAGGCTGTTCTGCAACTGAATATTAGGAAGGTGTTCTTAATATTTTGTGAACTCAGAGAATAACAAATCAAATTAAACTAGTCAGTCCGCCACGGCAACCCCAAATCTTTTGTCTGAATACCAGCTCATTCACTTGGGGCAGACTAGACAAAAAAACAAAATTCTACCTGTGTAAGGGACATGAACTAACGTTAACCTAACAGTAAGAGCAGAGTAAGGCTTCTCTAAAGTTCTCTGAAAAATACAAACCATTCGGTCAGAGGTCACAACAAGATCCATGATGCCTGGAACCCCACACTATCAGGTGGTGTGACGGCCAAAGGACCACGTAGTGGTTTACTCCATTGCTCCAGCTGAGCAGGACGGGCCGGTACGGCAAGTGCACCGCACAGAGCTGAGAAGTGCCCCGGCTGGTGCTCTGAGGGAAGAAGGAAGCCTTGAGGATCGTGAACCAGCTGATGAGGTGCGCAAAGATGCTATTGATGACTGTGATGATCTTGAACCCACAGGAGTGCTGATCTATGAGTGTCGTGGCGAGGAAGATGTGATCCCAGAGGAACTGGAAGGAAGATTGGATGTGTTCGTAGAGACTGAAGACGACAGTGTGTCTGACACCGGGCATGAAGAAGCTCCTGCTGTTAAAGGCCCTCGAAGATCAGCCAGAAGGACAGCTGGGCAACATTCCAATCCACACAGATTACCTTAGTCAGTGAGTCCTAACAGTCACCAATACAGAAGGCGAGTTAGGCGGTTGAGAGGTGTGCCTATTAGTTAAGTTTTCAGTGCATCGTCGGGGCGCCGATGCCTTTGGAGGGGGAGGAATGTAGCCTGCGGCACCTAGTGGCTGGTATGAGATGAGTGACGTCTTTGACATTGTTGTTGGAGAGAAGCTGGGAAGAGGGTATGTCCCGGGAACTTTAAAGGTATGCATTTTTAACATTGTAATGTGGATTGTGTCTTTGTAATGTTGTGTGCTTAATAAAGTATTAACGTTTTGATATCACTTTTGACTTAAATGAACCAGGGTTATAATTCTTGTTTGTATTTTGCAGAGAGATTGGAGAAGCTCTTACTGTAGTATTAGTTTTGTCCCCTACACTAGGTAGGTAGGGTTCAGTATTTTGTCTAGTCGCCCTGAACTGGTATTTCAAACAAAATATTTGGGGTTGCCTTGGCGGGCGGACTAGTATATGTTTTCCTTTATGTTAAATGTTTGTTTGTCTACCTGTTTATTTTGTCAGCACTTCCCCAGAGACCGTCTTAGGAGGGAACTATTTAGTTATAGAGCAGGCAAGTCTTGTTAATCCATGTGTGTTTCCGAATGCTAATTATCATGAGTGCGTTATCATCTTACCAAGAGTGTTTAATCATTAATGTGCCATCTTACAGAGTGTTTCACCACAAGTGTACAATCTTACAAAGAGTGTTTCATCTCTAGTGTGCCATTTTACAAAGAGTAGGAATTTACTTTATCGAAATCTGAATGCTATTCTCCTAGAAGTGTTTTTTTCATGCAAGGAATGAGTCTTAAATACTTTCTATTATTTCTTGTCTGGCTGCTAATTCATTGTGTGTGCTCTGAGCCATAGTTCCAGCCAGTGAGTCTGTGTAAGTTGTGGTGTCCCGTTTTATGAATTGTGCTTATTACCCTCATTATTTTTAATAAACCTTGGCATTTTGGTTAACGCTGTTTATGTAATTTATTTGACAGACCTGTGTTTAACTTATCCCGAGGACCTCCCCTCGTGTATAAAAAAGGTGGCGTAGGACAGTTTACACCTATCCCAAATATGAACCCTTAACTTAACCATTTGGACAAATGTCGGATTCTGCAGTGAGACTGTGAGAGCTTGCTGCTAATACGATTACTTAGACAGTGCTGTGTTGTTGTAAAACAGACCTTCAGTCATAATAGCTTCACAATAATGAGTGTGTGTGGCTTACGTGTATGATGCATTGTGTGTGAGAGCGTGTGGCTTATGAGCTGCACCTTGCAGACAAATGGTTCCTTTTTTACCCAGAGACCCCACACGTGCACTTCCTCCCTTCTTTCCCTAAGAAGACCTCCCTCTGTGTGTGTGTGTGTGTGTCTGTGCGTATCCATGCGTGTATGCGTGTGTGTGTACAGGTGTTTGCGAGGTCACGAGTTTGCTCTCCAGGGATTGTATGTAGGAGTTTATAAATGTGTCTGTTGGTGTCTGTATGATTGTTCATGTATGTCTGACCAGTGAGGGGCTTTGCCAGGTGTGGTTTAATTCCCCCAGTAGACACGGGTCTGTGGGATCACTTTAGACTCGCTACTAACTACCCACTGGGAGAGACGGCTGCTACTCCACCACTGGACACAGGACACGGACACGGACAAACACCCCCACACACACACACACGTCCCTTCAGTGTGTGTGTGTGGGGGTGGGTGGGTGTTTGTCCGTGTGTGTTCATGTGTCCGTGCGTACTGACAGACCCATACCTAAACCAACAGAGGGGCGAGGGGACACCAAAGGGGTCCCTGGGTTTCAAAGAGTTAGTCCCCTGCAGTGGGAAACAGTTATATGGACATAATGGCCAGGTCAAGATTAAATTATCTGCCTGCCGGGGATTAAACGTGTGGGGTCATTCATGAGATCAGTGGGTGGTGACAGGTTCAGAGAGAGAGAAACAGAAACAGAAGCTAGATACAATGGTTGTTGTAGTGTTTTTCTTCAAAAGTGCCATATGTGACCCGTTTCAAGACGCTAGGTGTATGTCGCAAATCACTACTTCACAGGAGAGGCACTTGAACATTATTATATTTATTTATCAAAATGTGTTTTTTGGCAGAAATGCCTTCTTGAACATGTGAACTTTCATGTGCCTTAATAACAAACATGTATGCCATCTGTAAATAATATTTGATCAGAGGTTGTTTAGAAAAAAAAGTGCATGGTTAGACTCCTTTAGCACAGATATACAGATATGCAGATATGGTTCCTAGGTTAATTAATGCTGGGCAGGTCATTATTTTGGCCATTATTTTGGCTACCATGGCTATGCCCCCATAGCATGACAATGCCCCCATCCACAGGGTACGAGTGGTCCCTGTATGGTTTGATGAGCATGAAAATAATGTAAACCATGTGTGGGAGATTCTTGAGTGGCGCCTGAGACAGCATTTCTACAACCATCAACAAAATCAAAATATGGAATTTCTCCTCGTGGAAGAATGGTGTTGCATCCCTCCAATAGAGTTCCAGACACTTGTATTACCTATGCCAACATGCTTTGAAGCTGTTCTGGCTCGTGGTGGCCCAAAGCCCAATTAAGACACCTTACCTGTAGAATCTCATTTTAGTTCTGTGACTTCAATACCAGCATACACACGAATACATTTGCCAAAATAGATATTTGCTGGTGAGGAGAATGAGTGACACACAGTAATTGGTTAGATTATGACAGAATGCACACGAAAGTCTAACTGTGATATCCAGAACTATAACGGTATCCATAACAACGCAGAATCATCACAGGACGCCGCTGCAAGATTTCAGAATTTTAGAAGAGGGTGTCATATAGCCTCACAGTGGATATATCAACATCAATGTAATACAAAGCTCAGTCCTAAATGCCTCTGTGAGGTAATGGAAGAAGTGTGCTTCGGATAGGGGGAAGAAAATAAATGTGATGTCGGATTCATCAGGAATACCACAGATATTCCTAAACCAAGAAAAGCCAAGAAATATGTTTGTCTGTCTGTCTGTCTCTTTCCCTCGCTCTATTAATAATAATATAATATGGCTCTGTACAGTGCCTTGCAAAAGTATTCATCCCCCTTGGCCTTTTTCCTATTTTGTTGCATTACAACCTGTAATTTAAATGGATTTTTTATTTGGATTTCATGTAATGGACATACACAAAATAGAAATGTGAAATGAAAAAAATTACTTGTTTCAAAAAATTCTCTAAAATAAATTACGGAAAAGTGGTGTGTGCATATGTATTCACCCGCTTTGCTATGAAGCCCCTAAATAAGATCTGGTGCAACCAATTACCTTCAGAAGTCAAAACATTTGTTAAATAAAGTCCACCTGTGTGCAATCTAAGTGTCACATGATCTGTCACATGATCTCAGTATATATACACCTGTTCTGAAAGGCCCCAGAGTCTGCAACACCACTAAGCAAGGGGCACCACCAAGCAAGCGGCACCATGAAGACCAAGGAGCTCTCCAAACAGGTCAGGGACAAAGTTGTGGAGAAGTACAGATCAGGGTTGGGTTATAAAAAATATCCAACACTTTGAACATCCCACGGAGCACCATTAAATCCATTATTATAAAATGCAAAGAATATGGCACCACAACAAACCTGCCAAGAGAGGGCCGCCCACCAAAACTCACGGACCATTAATCAGAGAGGCAACAAAGAGACCAAAGATAACCCTGAAGGAGCTGCAAAGCTCCACAGCGGAGATTGGAGTATCTGTCCATAGGACCACTTTAAGCCATACACTCCACAGAGCTGGAAGAGTGGCCAGAAAAAAGCCATTGCTTGAAGAAAAAAATAAGCAAACACGTTTGGTGTCCGCCAAAAGCCATGTGGGAGACTCCCTAAACATATGGAAGAAGGTATTCTGGTCAGATGAGACTAAAATTGAGCTTTTTGGCCATCAAGGAAAACGCTATGTCTGGCACAAACCCAACACCTCTCATCACCCCAAGAACACAATCCCCATAGTGAAGCATGGTGGTGGCAGCGTCATGATGTGGGGATGTTTTTCATCGGCAGGGACTGGGAAACTGGTCAGAATTGAAGGAATGATGGATGGCGCTAAATACAGGGCAATTCTTGAGGGAAACCTGTTTCAGTCTTCCAGAGATTTGAGACTGGGACAGAAGTTCACCTTCCAGCAGGACAATGACACTAAGCATACTGCTAAAGCAACAGTTGAATGGTTTAAGGGGAAACATTTACATGTCTTGGAATGGCCTAGTCAAAGCCCAGACCTCAATCCAATTGAGAATCTGTGGTATGACTTAAAGATTGCTGTACACCAGCGGAACCCATCCAACTTGAAGGAGCTGGAGCAGTTTTGCCTTGAAGAATGGGCATAAATCCCAGTGGCTAGATGTGCCAAGCTTATAGAGACATACCCCAAGAGACTTGCAGCTGTAATTGCTGCAAAAGGTGTCTCTACAAAGTATTGACTTTGGGGGGCTGAATAGTTATGTACGCTCAGGTTTTCTGTTTTTTGGTCTTATTTCTTGTTTGTTTCACAATATAAAATATTTTGCATCTTCAAAGTGGTAGGCATGTTGTGTAAATCAAATGATAATTCCAGGTTGTAAGGCAACAAAATAGGAAAAATGCCAAGGGGGTGAATACCTTCGCAAGCCACTGTAAGTGTGTATTACCCTGATAACCTTGACAAGCACTGGCTGCCCAGTATCAAAGCCTATAGCAGACCAGGACTAACGTATGAACCAGTGAATACAAAATGAAAAAGTAACAAAAAATATATTCTTATGCTGCCAAGTGCCTTTTTATTTAGGTTTTCCTTTTCAGTTAGTTATTCATGCTTCATGTTTTCTGTGGTCGGCTGTACAAATCCGTCCAAATTTCTGCCAAAATCATTCTTTGTTATTCTCCTTCTCTGATCAAATGACTGGGAATTGCACGCAACGCTGCATTGTACACAGTTCTACTGTTTCATGTCGGACATATTTAAGAGAAGGGAGATATAACTCATTCTATATGCTTGTTACGGATACAGGTATCCTGTGTGTGTGTGTATTTGTTTTTCCTCTCCTTCTGCCCTAATCACAGGTGTCCCTTGTTTTCCTGATTGGTGGTCGTTGGCGTGTCCGTCATCCGTTGGTCTGCTGATTGCTGAGGTAGACCAATCAGTGGACACTCCTCTGTATTGCACCACCTGTTTCTGGTTTTTCATTACCATATCACATCCCCTGGTTTTAAAAAGCCAGTCAGTTGTGTTTTCTAGAGAGACTCTTTTTGTTTGTGAGTATGGATACTGTAGTGTCTTGTTTTTTGTGTACTCACTCATTTGCAGTTTACTCCATATGGTAACTGTTGTTTGTTTGTTCCTGGGAAAAGGGGATTTTTTAGCAAGTCGCCCTTGGGCATTCACTACCCGTAGGAAAACTTTGTCTAAAAACACTAGTTAGATCTGAGTGGACCATCCACTGTATTTTTGTGTAGTTAGTAGTAAGCTTAGCGGCTCTCAAGATCATTTAAGTTTTTTTTTACATTATGGTTTCATTCCTTGGGTCCTGCTCAGCTCATTTTCCCCAAACCTTTACCATGTGTTTATTATAATACATTTTGTGTTTGACGGTAGCTTTTTGGTTGTCAGCGTATTTTTGTTCTCACTGTTAGTTGGCAATATTCTAATTAGCACAAGTTATGTTACGGGTCTCTTTTCCATCCACCCTAGACTTTTAAAGCCACGGGGTTCGTAACAATGCTATGTAAATGTTGAAATATAAATCCAGGGCTTTGTATTTTATGTAAAAAGTAAATCACCTTTATTCAGACAATATTGTACACTATGTTCCGAATACATACAACATGCACCTTCCCCCCCAAAAAACAAACATAATTGCATCATATTTTGCATCAAACATGGTGGGTGTAATTGAGAGAAATGACATAGAGAGAGCTGCAAAGCTTACAAGTAGAAATTATAATCAAAACCATTTGAGCTCTTTACCACTAAGGATGTTCTGTATTAGCATGAGTGGAACCTCCTTGTTTCATACAATGGTGAATATAGTGGATGAAATTATTACACTTGAGTTGGGCCAATTAACTCCATAGGACCCCATAGAAGCCTACCACTATGACCCTATTTTGAAGTGTATATCTTTTCTCTAACTGGAGTTACTCTTTTCATTCAGTGGGAATCTGAGGTCACGCTTTGGGAGCGTTAGGATATCCAGAAATATATCTCCCGAGTGGCGCAGTGGTCTAAGGCACTGCATCGCAGTTCTAGCTGTGCCACTAGAGATCCTGGTTCGATTCCAGGCTCTGTCGTAGCTGGCCGTGACCATGGGGCGGCGCACAATTGGCCCAGCGTCGTCCAGGGTAGGGGAGGGAATGGCCGGCAGGGTTATAGCTCAGTTGGTAGAGCATAGCGATTACAACGCCAGGGTTGTGGGTTCGATTCCCACGGGGGGCCAGTATGAAAAATAATGGATGCACTCACTAACTGTAAGTCGCTCTGGATAAGAGCGTCTGCTAAATGACTAAAATGTAAATGTATGCTGAGAACTCATTATACTGCCTGCTGCTATTCCCATTATAGATGACACAACTAAACTATGGCTGATCACGCTGCCACCTCTGGAAAGCTGTGATTATGTGTGTGTTTGCAACATTTCACAGTGCCATTTACTAACTCTATTCTTCAACAGTTTCCCTCAAGTTGCATTAACATGTAAGTCTTTGTCAGTGAAATTCCAAACATGCCAATCTAAGACAGAGACAGACACATCACCCGGCTCCAGTGTAGTCCAAGGCCGGGGGACATGCATAGCTGTGTAAGGGAATACAGCGCCACAGAGCATTTGGCCAGGGTCTGCCAGTGGTCATATTACACTGAGGTAGCCTTTAAAATCAGTAGAAGAAGCCAATCCCCCATTCCCAATCATGATGACTGAACAAGGCACAACATTTATTTGACTGGATGAAAAATGGAGGAACATTAGCTGCTGTAAAAAGCAGCACAAGCGCACAGCTTTGGTTTCTAGGTTTCTACCTACTGTATGAAGGTGTGATTACTCAAGTGTATGAGTGTGGGTGGATTCAACATACTTGGCCATTCTACTGACATTCATTACTCAAGTGTACCACTATGGGAAGATTTTTTTTAACAGAGACTGTACATCTGGCAACACAAGTCAGTTTGACTGACTTGGTGTGCCTGAACCTGGTAACTCCAGAACTGGTAACCCCACTGACAGTGCCAGTAGAGGAAGCTCCAGCAGAGGAAGTTCCTGGGAAGCTGGTGGATCAGCAGAAAATCAAGAGGCAGCAGTCACACTGTGAACATCTGCTTGCCTGCCTCATGTACCTATAATAGAATGGAAAGAGACTCTGGACCTGGCAACCCCACTCAGTATATAGAGAGGAAAGTCCAGTATAGGAAGCTTCTTGGGAATTCAGAACAAAAACTCTATTGTTCTCCAGTTCTCACACCACACCTATCCCGCTGGTAAAACCCAAATCACAGTGACTGCCCCCCCACTTCACCCTGTCGCTGAAAACACAGGATTAAAGACAGAGGATATTAGCTAGACAGAACCTGTGTGTATCGGGATATTGGAGGGTGTAATAAGGATTTTGGATGCTGTGGAAAATGGGATAATCCCCAGGTTTTGGAGAGGCAGCAGGTGTCAGTGCGTTATTATTAATTAACCCTGGCCAGCTGTTTGTAAGGTGTTCGCATTTCCCACAAAGAGGCTTGGAAACGTCATCTTTCTTCAGTCTTAAGCAACACAAGCGCACACAAACAGCACCTGGATGGAAGGAAGCATTACTTATTTATATATATTACTGAGTGGATTGGGAGACCATTAATCTTGATGGGTTCTTCTAGCTAACCGACGGGTTTAGTTTGTAAATACGTAGGCTTCCATTTTTTAAAGAGTGGTTGCCAACTGGAGGATGGTGTGTGTGGTGTCGTTAACCTTCACTCCTGTAATGTGTTGTGGAGGTGTGGCGGGAACTGAGAAAGTGAAATCAAAGGTCACATTGTTGAGCTACTGGCATCTGCTTTATATAGACATGTGTTCAGGCAATCGACCACACATCCTGTAGGCCCCGAATTTACTGAAGAGCTTCCCTCCCTTTTCACTGGATCACCAGAGTCAAGTTCAAGTACATTCTGCCTTTCTTTCAACCTTTTTTTACTCCCTCTACAGGATTTGTAAGAGCTTCCTTCTCTTTTCACTGTAGAACATCACAAGAACATTTGATTGCTTTCCAAGTTTTCACTTTTTTTCTGCTGGTTCTTACAGCAGTGAACAGCTAAATATAAAATCTAGCCAAGCAGCACAGTCTCCACTAAACTGAACGTCATATTTTCATATGGTAATAAAATCCATACATGATGATGTTATCTTAAATTTGATCACCCTGTTGCAGGAGAACTTTCCTACAATGCAGGAAATTTTACACTTGAAGTGTATTTGAGGTTTAAGAATGCTTCTGAAGTTTGTAATTTCCACTTTGAAATTTCAGACTTGATTTCCCCTTACAGAAAATGTATCAACATTGTAATTAATTGTTATAATAATTTCACATAATAATTCACATTCCCTGTTGCTGCAGGATCCTACATCTGTAAGATGATATTGAGGCAGCCATTACAACAGTTGTACATATGGATATCATATCTGTCTCTATGTTGATCTTCAGGTGTAATGGCTACAGCTGGTTGCCTTAGATCATAGAATGAGATGGGTTATTGATCATACCTTTTTGTCTTTCTATAGAAGCTTCTGCTGATGAAGGGTTTTGTTTTGCACAACAATGTGATGCAGAAATAAATGTCTGTAATGTCTGTCCCGCGATTGATTTTCAAAGGTAGAGCATGGCGCTTGCAACGCCAGGGTTGTGGGTTTGTTTCCCATGGGGGGCCAGTATGAAAAATGTATGCACTCACTAACTGTAAGTCACTCTGGATAAGAGTGTCTGCTAAAATGTAAAAGAAAATGTAAAATATCTCAGTGTGTCCTCTCTCTATCTCTTGATGCTCTCTTTTTTTTATCTCTCTCTGTCTCTCTCTTTCTCTTTGCTCTCTCTCTTTCCCTCTCTCTCTTTCTCTCTTTATATCTGTGCCAGTGCATCTTCAGTATGCCTCTCTGTTGAAGATGAGAGCCCAGAGCCCAGACACAGTGTCATGTAATAGGTCGTCTGAACCAAGGTGCACGCCGTCTTTTCAATCAGCCACAGATGCAATGTCTTCTCAAAGAGAAAGGGTTGGCATTATTTTTCCTTAGAGTGGTGTTTCATGCATCTTGAAATTGAAAAATTAATGGACGGATTTTATATTATTCTTTAATATCAGTCGCATCACTGTGTGTCCGATGGGTTTCTTTTGAAGTAGTGACGGTCCAATACAATTCACAGCCAAGATGTTGAAATAAAGCGATGAGATTGCATGCGGGTCTTGCTGTGAAATTCACAGCACTTTGTCGTTGTAGTTCCACTGCTGTATTTCAATCAATGTCAAGAAGTGTAATTACAGTATTGATTGAGCCGTGGAAATATATTACCCATGCCATGACCCTATGTGTGTTAAAAGCATAGATTATAAATTATAAAACAGTTAGTAAGTTCAGACCTCACCCCAGCTTTAAACACCCTGAAACACCCTCTTTTAGATTTTATTTTAACAAATGCCCCTCATATGTATACTGCCAATGGAATCTTTGCTAATGAGCTCAGTGAACATTGTCCCATTGCCTGCATAAGGGATGCTAAGCTACCTAAATCCCGCCCACGCATTATTATTACAAAGAGAAATTTCATGTCTGATCTGGGGTTGTGTGACTGGGGATTTGTGTCATCTATCTCTGACTCGGATCAGGTCCTAAATTGTTTTACTACTCTGTTTAAAGGATAATGTCACCCCGGGGGAATCTGGGCTTGTTTTCATCATGTCTGGGTTATTTCTAGGACAGAAGATGTGTTTCACACATAAATGCCCAGGAGGAAGGCAGGTCAGGGCTTCGCACGCTGAATAATACACCTTATGACGGCTTCCGGTATATTGATGGGGGGGGGTCGTTGTGTGCTTAAAGTCGTTGTCCTGTTGGAAGGTGAACCTTCACCCCAGTCTGAGGTCCTGAGCGCTCTGGAGCAGGTTTTCATCAAGGATCTCTCTGTACTTTGCTCCATTCATCTTTCCCTCGATACTGACTAGTCTCCCAGTCCCTGCCGCTGAAAAACATACCCACAGCATGATGCTGCTACCACCATGCTTCACCATAGGGATGGTGCCAGGTTTCCTCCATACGTGACTCTTGGCATTCAGGCCAAAGAGTTCAATATTGCTTTCATCAGACCAGAGATTCTTGTTTCTTTTGGTCTGAGAGTCCTTTAGGTGCCTTTTGGCAAACTCCAAGCGGGCTGTCATGTGCCTTTTACTGAGGAGTGGCTTCCGTCTAGCCACTCTACCATAAAAGTCTGATTTGTGGAGTGCTGCAGAGATGGTTGTCCTTCTGGAAGTTTCTCGCATCTCCACAGAGGAACTCTGGAGCTCTGTCAAAGTGACCATCTGGTTTTTGGTCACCTCCCTGACCAAGGCCCTTCTCCCCCGATTGCTCAGTTTGGCTGAGCAGCCAGCTCTAGGAAGAGTCTTGGTGGTTCCAAACTTCATCCATTTAAGAATGATGGAGGCCACTGTGTTCTTCGGAACCTTCAATGCTGCAGAAATGTTTCGGTACCCTTCCCCAGATCTGAGCCTCGACACAATCCTGTCTCAAAGCTCTACAGACAATTCCTTCGACCTCATGGCTTGGTTTTTGCTCTGACATGCACTGTCAACTGTGGGACCTTATATAGACAGGTGTGTGCCTTTCCAAATCATGTCCAATCAATTGAATTTACCACAGGTGGACTCCAATCAAATTGTAGAAACATCTCCTGCATGATCAATGGAAACAGGATGCACCTGAGCTCAATTTCGAGTCACATAGCAAAGGGTCTGAATACTTGTGTAAATAAGGTGTTTTTGTTTGTAATACATTTGCAAAAAAAAAAACATGTTTTCGCTTTATCATTATGGGGTATTCTGTGTATATTGATAATTTTTGAAGGAGGTTGTAACGTAACAAAATGTGGAAAAAGTAAAGGGGTCTGAATACTTTCCGAATGCACTGTTGTCAATAACAATTTCTTCAGCACTTTTTAAATGTACAGCGACAATGAAAGCTCTTACAATATTCGATGATGACATTTTTCTAAAACAGGCTATAGGCTACATGTGCACCACCAAGTTGGAACAGTAGGCTAAGGTATGAGGGGGAAAGGGACCAAATTATTAGGGTGAGGCACATGGGCTTCTAACAGTCTACTACACAGCATACACTTATTATAATTGTCTTAGCTACAGTATACATATCGCCCTGGCATTTTACATCATTTATGAAGCAGCATACAAGACATTTTTGGACTGACCTTGTTGTGCTGTGCTCACTTGAACAGGAAGGCGGCGGTCCTTCTTGTGGGCAAATTTTGTCATCAAACTTTGTCATCAAAGTCTGGCATTCTCTGGATTTATGGTGCTTTCAAGACAACTGGGAACTCTGGAAAAAAACAAACAAGGTTGAATCATGACGTCAGTGATCTTCAGGTCGGAGCTCTAGAAAGAAGCCCAGTTTCTGACTTGAAATTCTCAGTTGGATGACCAAGACTTCGTGAACTCACTGAAGTCTTAGATTTCCGAGTTTCCAGTTGTTTTGAAAGCGGCAGAAGTCATGCTGGACTGACAGCATGGCCAATGTATTCAACCTTTTCTTTCCCATGGCGTTGCATGTGAATATTTATCATTTTAAGCTTGGAAAAGACACCCTGAAACCCATACTTAGACCACACACCCTCTCCATCCAATAGCAGGCTAGTGATTGCTTTGCAACACTTGCAGTTAGCCACTGATTTCTTCCCAACCACTCATTGTTGAATTTGCGATTTCCAACTTGATTTGTAATGTTTATGTCCAATGGCCGATGAGCACCGATACGTTTTATCTATAATTTCTCTTCATATAACAAGGTTTGAAAAATGTTTTCCAGTAGATTGTCAACTTCATTCATGACTATGACTGCTTGTCTAGCTTGCTAGCTAAGATTTTTAAAGTATGATGTTGTTTGACATGATCAGTCCAATCAAAGCTACGGTAGATATAAAGTGATTTGACGTCATTTTATCTGTGGCCAATGACAATGAGCCTTCTTGGATGGGCACTTCTTATGTAAATCTATGGCAGCACCCAAGGGGCTTGAACTTTCTAGCTCTCCCTGTAGATTTTGTGGTAATGTAGTGTCCCCATGAGTGACAGAACACTGAGCCAATCACGGCTCAAGTAGAGAACATTACCAACCCCTACGCTCTGTATTTTTCGCTGGCTGCCCCAGCACCACAGAAAGCAATGAGCTATACTGAAACACCTGCATTTTGGATCTGCCTTACTCAAGAAAGCAAAAAAAAGACCATGTTTGTATGCGGCTTTATTAACTCAAAGAAAAATTCTAACATTGTTTGCAAACTGATATGTGACACGTATTAATGCCAAAATAACATGCAAAACAGGCACTGAATGACAGGTCTCCACTGTTGCTACCAAGTTAGCAGGCGCCAGGCTAACTAGCTAGCCAACTCCAGTCATGTGCAAACGTTTGCTGGTAAGCCTAGCTGTAGGTGGCTGGTTTTAAAAATGTTGGTTGTAAAAATACAAAAGATTTCTGATTGAAAAATCTCTTCTATTTCTAGTCATAGATATGGCTACCGGTAGTTGTTTAGCTAGCTTCCCTCCACTGTAACACAGTAGTATGTTAGCCAACAAAGCACAACATGGGTTTCAGTAGATAAACTAAAGTTAGCTAGCTAGCTAGCTAGGTGGCTTGCAGGAAAAATAACTTACTTAGCTGGGCACCATATTTGTCATCTGCCCTCTTGGTGCTGGCATCCGCTGTAGCTGAGCTTCTAACGTTAGCTAAATCCAACTCTTTGTTTCTAAACCTCTTTGCTGTATTCCGTTTGAAACATGTATGGTTGTGTGTGAAAAGGGAGGAAAGCGCTTCAGTAAATTTGGGGCCTACAGGATGTGTGGTCGATTGTCAGAACATACAGTGGGGGAAAAAAAAATTTAGTCAGCCACCTATTGTGCAAGTTCTCCCACTTAAAAAGATGAGAGAGGCCTGTAATTTTCATCATAGGTACACGTCAACTATGACAGACAAATTGAGAAGAAAAAAATCCAGAAAATCACATTGTAGGATTTTTTATGAATTTATTTGCAAATTATGATGGAAAATAAGTATTTGGTCACCTACAAACAAGCTAGATTTCTGGCTCTCACAGACCTGTAACTTGTTCTTTAAGAGGCTCCTCTGTCCTCCACTCGTTACCTGTATTAATGGCACCTGTTTGAACTTGTTATCAGTATAAAAGACACCTGTCCACAACCTCAAACAGTCACACTCCAAACTCCACTATGGCCAAGACCAAAGAGCTGTCAAAGGACACCAGAAACAAAATTGTAGACCTGCACCAGGCTGGGAAGACTGAATCTGCAATAGGTAAGCAGCTTGTTTTGAAGAAATCAACTGTGGGAGCAATTATTAGGAAATGGAAGACATACAAGACCACTGATAATCTCCCTCGATCTGGGGCTCCACGCAAGATCTCACCCCGTGGGGTCAAAATGATCACAAGAACGGTGAGCAAAAATTCCAGAACCACAAGGGGGGGCCTAGTGAATCACCTGTAGAGAGCTGGGACCAAAGTAACAAAGCCTACCATCAGTAACACACTACGCCGCCAGGGACTCAAATCCTGCAGTGCAAGACGTGTCCCCCTGCTTAAGCCAGTACATGTCCAGGCCTGTCTGAAGTTTGCTAGAGTGCATTTGGATGATCCAGAAGAGGATTGGGAGAATGTCATATGGTCAGATGAAACCAAAATAGAACTTTTTGGTAAAAACTCAACTCGTCGTGTTTGGAGGACAAAGAATGCTGAGTTGCATCCAAAGAACACCATACTTACTGTGGAGCATGGGGTGGAAACATCATGCTTTGGGGCTGTTTTTCTGCAAAGGTACCAGGACGTCTGATCCGTGTAAAGGAAAGAATGAATGGGGCCATGTATCGTGAGATTTTGAGTGAAAACCTCCTTCCATCAGCAAGGGCATTGAAGATGAAACGTGGCTGGGTCTTTCAGCATGACAATGATCCCAAACACACTGCCCGGGCAACGAAGGAGTGGCTTCGCAAGAAGCATTTCAAGGTCCTGGAGTGGCCTAGCCAGTCTCCAGATCTCAACCCCATAGAAAATCTTTGGAGGGAGTTGAAAGTCTGTGTTGCCCAGCAACAGCCCCAAAACATAACTGCTCTAGAGAGATCTGCATGGAGGAATGGGCCAAAATACCAGCAACAGTGTGTGAAAACCTTGTGAAGACTTACAGAAAACGTTTGACCTGTGTCATTGCCAACAAAGGGTATATAACAAAGTATTGAGAAACTTTTGTTATTGACCAAATACTTATTTTCCACCATAATTTGCAAATAAATTCATTAAAAATCCTACAATGTGATTTTCTGTCTGTCATTTTGTCTGTCATAGTTGACGTGTACCTATGATGAAAATTACAGGCCTCTCTCATCTTTTTAAGTGGGAGAACTTGCACAATTGGTGGCTGACTAAATACTTTTTTTCCCCACTGTATGTCTATATAAAGCAGATGCCAGTAGCTCAACAATGTGACCTTTCTGATTTCACTTTCTCAGCTCCCTCCTAACACAAGTTGTAGTCTTTGAGAGACTGGAAAAAATGTGTCTGTTTGTATATTTACTAATGAATCCGCCGATAGGAACATCGCTGAAAGACGTCAAATGGCTGGCTCAATAGAACAAGAACAACCGAACATGAACAACCATATCTACACCCACAAAAATGTATAGTGCGATCAAAACGACTGGAAACTCGGAACTGGGAAATCTCAGACATCAGTGAGTTCAAGACGACTGGGAACTCAGAAAAAAACTAGCTCCGACTGGGAAAATACGTTTTTAATGGTCATCCAACTGGAAACTTCAAGTCCGAAACTGGGCCTCTTTCTAGAGCTCGGACCTGAAGATCACTGACGTCATGATTCAACCTGTTTTTTTTCAGAGTTCCATGTTGTTTTTAAAGCACCATAAATCCAGAGAATGCCAGACTTTGATGACAAAGATTGATGACAAAATTGGCCCACAAGAAGGACCGCCGCGCCACCTTCCTGTTCAAGTGAGCACAGCACAACAAGGTGAGTCCAAAAATGTCTTGTATGCTGCTTCATAAATGATGTAAAATGCCAGGGAGTGTCACGCCCTGGCTCTGGGGACTCTTGTATGTTGAGCCAGGGTGTTAGTTTCGTTGTGTAGAGTCTATGTTTCGTGTTTCTATGGTATGTTCTAGGTTATGTGTTTCTGTGTTGCTTGTTGTCTCTGATTGGGAACCATACTTAGGCAGCCTATTGTGCACTTGTCTTTTGTGGGATCTTGTTCCGTTTTGGTTTGTGTTATTGACCGAGGACTTCACGTATCGTTTTGTTGTTTTGTATATTGTTATCGTGTTGCTAGTACACTATTAAAAAGAGATGTACGCATATCACGCTGCGCCTTGGTCCACTCCTTTCGACGATCGTGACAGGGAGATATGTATTGTGTCGAGGCTCAGATCTGGGAAGGGTACCAAAACATTTCTGCAGCATTGAAGGTTCTGAAGAACACAGTGGCCTCCATCATTCTTAAATGGAAGAAGTTTGGAACCACCAAGACTCTTCATAGAGCTGGCCGTGCGGCCAAATTGAGCAATCGGGGAGGTGACCAAGAACCCGATGGTCACTCTGACAGAGCTCCAGAATTCCTCTGTGGAGATGGAAGAACCTTCCAGAAGGAGAACCGTCTCTGCAGCGCTCCACCAATGGTCTCAGACCAAGAGAAACAAGATTCTCTGGTCTGATGAAAGCAAGAATGAACTATTTGGCCTGAATGCCAAGATCCCCATCTGGAGGAAACCTGGCACCATCCCTACGGTGAAGCATCATGCTGTGAGGAAGTTTTTCAGAGGCAGGGACTGGGAGACTAGTTAGGATCGAAGGAAAGATGAACGGAGCAAAGTACAGAGAGATCATTGATGAAAACCTGCTCCAGAGCGCTCAGGACCTCAGACTGGGGCAAGGTTCACCTTCTAACAGGACAACGACTTTAAGAACACAGCCAAGACAACGCAGGAGTGGCTTCGGGACAAGTCTCTGAATTTCGTTGAGTGACCCAGCCAGAGCCCGGACTTCCCGGAACCCGATCAAACATCTCTGGAGAGACCTGAAAATAGCTGTGCAGCAATGCTCTCCATCCAACCTGACAGAGCTTGAGAGGATCTGCAGAGAAGAATAGGAGAAACCCACCAAATACATGTGTGCCAAGCTTGTAGAGTCATACCCAAGAAGACTTGAGGCTGTAATCACTGCCAAAGGTCCTTCAACAAAGTGCTGCGTAAAGACTCTGAATACTTATGTAAATTTGATAAACTATTTTATCCATTTTAGAATAAGGCTGTAACATATAATGTGGAAAAAGTCAAGGGGTCTGAATACTTTCCGAATGCACTGTACTTCCATAAATTTTTTTCAACAAGTACCAGGGGACCTTCAGACAAGTCTTTTGAGGCCTATGGGTGTTCTAGAGCAAAACAACCAAACTGTTCGGACGCTACAGACAGAAGTTGGCAGATCGAGTCTCACGCTTGTTGGGGACGTAGAGCAGAACGGAGAACAGCATCGTGTTTGTGATAGACTAATCTTTCCATAAAGGGGTCATCATAATTTTTTTAGGCCAAACCGTTTCAGACGAATTTCGGGATTTTCACCTTTCACCTCATATGCGAAAGTGTGACATAGGCGGATGCAGTGGATTGAGATGCATCCAATGCAAAAAACAGATATCTCTAGCTTAAACTGACAGATCTTTATTGGGATTTTTTTATTATGCTAATAAATTTTCTGCAGGGTGCAGATATCGATTTTAGGGGGTTAAAACCTGTAATTGTAATCTGTACAGTGCCTTGCAAAAGTATTCAGCCCCCTTGGCATTTTTCCTATTTTGTTGCATTACAACCTGTAATTTAAATTGATTTTTATTTGGATTTCATGTAATGGACATACGGAAAAGTGGTGTGTGCATATGTATTCACCCCCTTTACTATGAAGCCCCTAAATACGATCTGGTGCAACCAATTACCTTCAGAAGTCACATAATTAGTTAAATAAAGTCCACCTGTGTGCAATCTAAGTGTCACATGATCTGTCACATGATCTCAGTATATATACACCTGTTCTGAAAGGCCCCAGAGTCTGCAACACCACTAAGCAAGGGGCACCACCAATCAATTGGCACCATGAAGACCAAGGAGCTCTCCAAACAGCTCAGGGACAAAGTTGTGGAGAAGTACAGATCAGGGTTGGGTTATAAAAAAATATCCAACACTTTGAACATCCCACGGAGCACCATTAAATCCATTATTTCAAAAATGGAAAGAATATGGCACCACAACAACCTGCCAAGAGAGGGCCGCCCACCAAAACTCACGGACCAGTCAAGGAGGGCATTAATCAGAGAGGCAACAAAGAGACCAAAGATAACCCTGAAGGAGCTGCAAAGCTCCACAGCGGAGATTGGAGTATCTGTCCATAGGACCAGTTTAAGCCGTACACTTCACAGAGCTGGGCTTTATGGAAGAGTGGCCAGAAAAAAGCCATTGCTTAAAGAAAAAAATAAGTAAACACGTTTGGTGTTCGCCAAAATGCATGTGGGAGACTCCCCAAACATATGGAAGAAGGTACTCTGGTCAGATCAGACTAAAATTGAGCTTTTTGGCCATCAAGGAAAACACTATGTCTGGCGCAAACCCAACACCTCTCATCACCCCGAGAACACCATCCCCACAGTGAAGCATGGTGGTGGCAGCATCATGCTGTGGGGATGTTTTTCATCGGCAGGAACTGGGAAACTGGTCAGAATTGAAGGAATGATGGATGGTGCTAAATACAGGGACATTCTTGAGGTATACCTGTTTCAGTCTTCCAGACATTTGAGACTGGGACGGAGGTTCACCTTCCAGCAGGACAATGACCCTAAGTATACTGCTAAAGCAACACTCGAGTGGTTTAAGGAGAAACATTTAAATATCTTGGAATGGCCTGGTCAAAGCCCAGACCTCAATCCAATAGAGAATCTGTGGTTTGACTTTAAGATTTCTGTACACCAGCAGAACCCATCCAACTTGAAGGAGCTGGAGCAGTTTTGCCTTGAAGAATGGGCAAAACTCCCAGTGGCTAGATGTGCCAAACTTATAGAGACATACCCAAGAGACTTGCAGCTGCAATTGCTGCAAAAGGTGGCTCTACAAAGTATTAACTTTGGGGGGTGAACAGTTTTGCACATTAAAGTTTTCTGTTTTTTTGTCTTATTTCTTGTTTGTTTCACCCCAAAAAATATTTTGCATCTTCAAAGTGGTAGGCATGTTTTGTAAATCAAATGATACAAACCCCCCAAAAATCAATTTTAATTCCAGGTTGTAAGGCAACAAAATAGGAAAAATGCCAAGGTGGGTGAATACTTTCGCAAGCTACTGTATGCAGATGATACTGTTATGTATGCCATTAACCCAGCTGTTGACCAGGCTATGTTAGAGCTGCAATCGGACCTTGTTGCCTTATAGAAAGCCCTGGTTTGTTTAAAACATGTACTTAACGAGACTAAATATATGTAGTTCTCCAATTCTCGCAAAACAAATTCATATGGACTCCACATTTATTTATTGGATGGTTCTCCCATCAATTGTGTTCCCGCCTATAAATAGCTGGGCATTTGTATTGACAAAGATTTAACATTTTAAAAACATATGGAGGAACTAGTTAAAAAGCTAAGATTAAAAGTGGTCTTTTTTTTTTATACCGTATTTTCCGCACTATAAGGCGCACCGGAGTATAAGCCGCAGCAGCTAAATTGAATGATATTGAATGATGTGTACTTATATAAGCCGCACTGGACTATAAGCCGCAGGTGTTTTAATGTTTAATTACCATATGTAAGGGTTCGTGCACAGAGGGGATTGTCGGGAAAGAGATGGCTGCTTGAGGAAGCTCCCATTTATTAACATTTCAACAAACAAGTTGCATATTTGCATAACATATTCAAGTGTTACCATTTAGTGCAATAGTAGCTGCAGAACATATACTGTGCTGTGTAAACTGTACTGTATCACATAGCGTTTCAGACACACAAACTTTTCAACTTTCAAACTTAAACGGTGCGCTCCCAGCGCACATACCGGCAGTGATCTACAGCAGTGGTTTTCAACCAGTGGTCCTTGAGGGAGTGCTAGGGGTTCCCCAGCAAAATTTGTTAATAGCGTCACAATCATTTAACCACTTAACTTTGGTTATTTTTGAAAAACCTTGAAAAAGTGTGCACATCTTTGAATATGTATCTACATTATAGCCTACAGTAGTACCATAACAAAAAACAAAGCTTACAGCGCTTGACGAGGCAATATCAATAGCTAAATTAAATGGGTTTTTTTTAAGTGCAAAATAAAGTGCCTGTAACACGACAGTAAGCGCGTAAGCCTAAAGTTGCAGCAACACGGCTGCTTAAAATATACGGTAATCAGCCTACCAGAAAAGTCATTAATCCTCGTCTTCATCTTTTAGGCTAAGGTGCAGTACACGGCTGTAACCAGAAAAGTCAAGTCATTAATCCTCATCTCCGTCTTCTTCCTGCGTACTAAAACCACCAAAGTCCTCATCTTCAGTGTCGGAAACGAACAGGCTCAGGGTGGCTTCGTCAGCCACTCTCTCCTTCGTTGTCGCTCTCAAAACCAACGAACTCCTCTTCGTCACTGTCGGAATCGAACAGCCTCTGAAGGGCCTCAGCTGTGGCGGCGTCCTCCTCTTCATCACGCAGCAGTCCAGCCTTTCGGAACCCGTTAATGATCGTGGATGTTTTGACAGCCAGATTGACTGCCTTTAACTTAAAAGCTGCATCATATGCATTTCTACGTTTGTTTTCCATATTGAGGGTTTGTGCATGAAAACTTCCTTTGCACAAACTGTCTCGCTCTCGTAATGTCTGTCTGTCTGTCTTGCTCTCGTTCTGTCTCTCGTTCTGTCTCTCGTACCACTCTCGGTTCCACTTTTACTTTTGCGCCGCTTAAAGGTGGGGGGCGCGGACCGGTCATAGAGCCCATAGAGTTAAAGTTGGTGGACTGTAACCTGTAAAATCCATAGATTTAGGAGGTCTTCTAGTGGCCGTTAGCTGTAAAAATCCATAGATTAGCCGCACCGTTATATAAACCGCAGGGTCCAAAAATGGGAAAAATGGCGCAGCTTATAGTCCGAAAATTACGGTAGATCTTGCTTCTCCCTAAATAGCTGGAAGCAGATCATACAGTCAACTTTCCTGCCAGTTCTTGACTATGGTGACACCATTTACCAGATTGCAACAGCCACTACTCTTAAACCTATGGTAGATGTCATCTACCATAGCGCCCTTCGCTTTATCACAGGTGACCACTGCAACCTGTATCAAAAGGTTGGCTGGTCCTCATTAAAGTCCTGTAGGTCACATTATTCCCTTTTTGTTTACAAAGCTCTTCTACAGAAGCTTCTGACTTACTTAACTTTGCTGTTAAAATATAAAAACATGAGATACCAAACTCGTTCACAAGGTTGGTTAACTCTTGCGGTTCCTCAGGTCACTATTGAGCTAGGTAAATCCGCTTTTAGCTTTAAATCACCTCATTGCTAGACCCAACTACAGAATACATTACAATTGGATGTTCTGGTGCTGCTCGGGCAATTTAAAATATTGATTGGGTACCTTCTTACTGAGGAATGTAATTGTTTTTCTTTAATATTTGTGTTGTGCTGTATTTGATTTTTGAGTTGGTCTTGTGAAGTTGTAATGCAGGGCTCCCTTGTGAAAGAGACCATGGTCTCAATGGTGACTCACTGCATAAATAAAGGTAATCTTACAAAAAATATCACTGGTCAAATGATATTGTAGATACTATTCGCATGGTGTCAAATGAAAGCTAAATTATCCATTCTGATAGTCTGAAAGTGAAATGAATTATTAATAACCATTTCAAATGTTCATATAGTCAGCTTGTCTGGGTTTGTCTTTGTAATAACACATCTGGCTCAGTCTATGGACACTATCCATTAAAATCTACCACTTTACCACAAGTGCCACATCATCATGATAAGTTGCATCAAACTTCAAGCTGCGGTAATGCTAGGCAACATAGAGCTTGTCTGCTTTTCTCTCTCTGGTGGCCTAGATTACTCAGTAATCTGGTCCCCTGTAGCTCAGTTGGTAGAGCATGGCGCTTGCAACGCCAAGGTTGTGGGTTCGTTTCCCACGGGGGGGGCCAGTATGAAAATGTATGCACTCACTAAATGTAAGTCGCTCTGGATAAGAGCATCTGCTAAATATGTAAAATGTAAATGTAGAAGGTAATGGTTCAGCCAAGCTTCACAGCCTCGCTGTACCTTTTGAAGTCGGGTCATAGGAAACTAGCTGCTAGCCTCGTGTTGGCCTGGCAGCGATAGAGCGCTAGATAGATAGACTCACCTCCCTCCCAGTGTCTTTAAGTGCTTTCATAGGTAGTTTTATAAGGAGAAGGAGCCAGCGATGTGGCTTTTGCCATCAGCCTAATACAATAGTCCCCAGCCATGTGGACTGGTTTTGTGGGAAATCTTTCAAATGGAAATAAGGCACGGAGGTAGAGCCGAGGGAGAGCTGCCGTGTCTGAAAGAGGATTTTTGAGAAAGGTGCATTGTGGGTCACCCAGACATAATGACTTTCCGGGAAGAGCCTGGATTGGTCTGAGGATTACCTTCTGTCTTCTGAGCTAGCTAACACTTTCACACTTTCACACTCACACTTTCACACTCGCCCAAGTAAGACAATACTGTACTGTACAGCAATATGTGCATACTTTACTGAGTATGAGTATACTGAGTTGAAGTATACTGTACTGTATGTGTGCATTGGTTACATAATGGACATTTGTT
This sequence comes from Coregonus clupeaformis, assembly GCF_020615455.1. NCBI lineage: Eukaryota > Metazoa > Chordata > Actinopteri > Salmoniformes > Salmonidae > Coregonus > Coregonus clupeaformis. Next base: position 26,238,296 of record NC_059227.1, on the reverse strand, counting down.
TGTGGAGTGCCACTACCATGTAGGCCATTTTGCGTTGAGATACTGTATCAGTGTGTGGAAATAAAGTACGGTGCATTCGGAAAGTATTCAGAACACTTCCCTTTTTCCACATTTTGTTACGTTACAGCCTTATTCTAAAATGGATTCAATGTTTTTTTTACTTATTAATCTACACACAATACCCCATAATGACAAAGTAAAAACCGTTTTTTAGAAACATAAAAAATAGAAATATCACATTCACAGTGCATTCGGAATTTATTCAGACCCCATTACTTTTTACACATTTTGTTATTTTACAGCCTTATTCTAAAATTGATTTCTCATGGTCTGAGAGTAGTTTAGGTGCCTTTTGGCAAACTCCAAGCGGGCTGTCGTGTGCTTTTTACTGATGAGTGGCTTCCGTCTGGCCACTCTACCATAAATGCCTGATTGGTGGCGTGCTGCAGAGATGGTTGTCCTCTGGAAGGTTCTCATATCTCCACAGAGGAACTCTGGAGCTCTGTCAGAGTGACCATCGGGTTCTTGGACACAATCCTGTCTCGGAACTCTACGGAGCTCATATCTTGGTTTTGCTCTGATATGCACCGTCAACTGTGGGACCTTATATATACAGGTGTCTGCCTTTCCAAATCATGTCCAATCTATTGAATTTACCAAAGGTGGACTCCAATCAAGTTGTAGAAACATCTCAAGGATGATGAATGGAAACAGGATGCACTTGAGCTCAATTTCGAGTCTCATAGCAAAGGGTCTGAATACTTATGTAAATAAGGTATTTCAGTTATTATGTTTTGTGCAAAAATGTTGAAAAACCTGTTTTCATTTTGTCATTGTGTGTAGAATGATGAGGGAAAACATTAATTTAATCCATTTTAGAATAAGGCCGTAATGTAACAAAATGTGGAAGGCCAAGGTGTCTGAATACTTTCCGAATGCACCGTATGTGCTTTTCACATATTGTTATTGAGGACCAGCTGTTTAGTGCAATCTGTTATACCTGAAAAGGGCCCTGAGTGTCATTCACAATCTCTTTTCATGTTATCTTCTATTATATTGATTAGCTCAACAGGCCGATTCAAGTGCTCCTAAAACAGTGTCCCCTCCAATGGCTGTAAAGGAGACAAGGCTCTTACCAACCACATGTACTGTCGCATTGTGTCAACAATAGTTATGCTAGCCATGGGAAGTGTAGTTACAGCACAGCAATCACTGTGAAAGGGTACAGGCAAACATGAGTGGGTGATTTCAGAGTTCAGGTTGTTTTACAGTAAGCTGCAATCTTGACCTGGATCCCAGCCCCACTTTGAGCTCTGGAAGCCATCACTGTCTTCAGTATCTCCTCTGTTCGGCTGTAGATGTGAGCTCACATCATAAATATCCTCCATTCTGTTTGATTGCTCTCCAAATAAATCACTTTGTTTAAACAAGCACAGAGTGCTCCCTCTCCCTGCCTTCCATCTCTCTCCCATTTCTCTCTCTGCCTTCTCTCCCCCTTCTCTCTGCTGTGAACTATTGCCGCAATTTACTATAAGCATCTTTCCCAAGTGAACGATAAGAATGGGGATGAATGAATGATTCAACAGTGCCAAAATGGTCTTATCTTCTTCCACCCAAGCCTGTATCTCTCACTAGCGATGATTTTCTCCCCTTCCTCCCCTCCCTGGGAAAAACAATCCAGAAAAAAGGGGAATGGTGATATGAAATAATGACATCAGCAGTTACCTGAGTGAAACCTCAGAAAAATATACATATTTGACCAGAAATTCTTTTTTAGTTAGGTCTTAGGATACATTTCTTGAGAGACTGTAAGCTACTGATTTTAGTGGTTATACTTTGATATTCACTGTAGCATTTTACTCAATCAATGCTATTACTTCTGGTACATCCTCTTGGTAATTTTTCCACCATTACACTCACTTCAGAAGAGCTGTAATGAAATGGGGAAAAAACTTCCATAAAGTGTTTTCATGTGTCTTCGTGTTTGTGTTTGTATTTGTGTTTGAGTGGAGAGAGAGAGAGAGAGAGAGAGAGAGAGAGAGAGAGAGAATGAGAAAAAACGTCTTTAATTCACTCCTGAATGAAAGCATAACTTCCTCTTCACTTGATCTTTAAACTTTGTTTTATAGTAGTATTCAATGACAACCGTCTTTGATATTAAACAATTGGCATGTGTGCTGGGGTTTGCCTTGTAGCATGCATGCACAAACACAAACACGTACACACACACTCCCAGAGAAACACAGTCACAGAGACAAACACACACACACAGTCACAGAACTAGAAGAGCAGATTCCCTCACCCAGTCATCTGTCCTCTCCTTCCTCTCCTCTCTTCCAGGATATTAAATATGCTGATATCACTCACCGCTATTGGAACACTGTCAAACTAAATTTTAAAGTTTGGCTTATGCCAAATCCCAGCGTATTTTCCGGCTTTGGTTTTGATCGCGATGAGAAATGGAGCCAGAGAAAAAAATAAAGCCAGAAATGATTGGCGAATCTCAGAAAGAAACCTAAGTGTAGTGTTTTAATGTCTTCTATCATTCAAAAACGCAGCAGATTCCTCTCTCTCTCTCTCTCTCTCTCTCTCTCTCTCTCTCTCTCTCTCAGCCAAGCAAAGATAAATTCATTAATTCCTTAATTAAGAAATGTGTCTCAGATGACATGCAGATTACGCTGCATCGCAGATCTATATTAGATTAATGTTATGGATTTGTAGCTGTTTTCGTACATTCTAATTTCTTATCGTTCCCCATTAGTCACAAAGGGGTTCTGGCTGAAACGCAATGCCTTTATAAATGGACTGGGTTATGTGAGGCTGTGTAAATACAGGACCAGGTTATTGCCATTAGCCACACACACACATACAGTACACACACACACACACACACATATTGGAAATGGAACATACAGTATTAGCCCAGGCCTGCCTAATCAAAGCAAGCTGAAAAATGTGTGTAATTTATGACATGTTAACTGCCCTCACAAAATAAATTCAGGCTTAAAGGTACAGTATTTGATCTGGGAATCGATTTAGATGGTCATTTCAGTTATTGACGTTTCCCATTGATTCTCTAAGAATATAACTTCTAAATGCCTCATGAGCTTAGCAACTATCCTAGCCCCATTCCTAAACTGTATTCCAAAAAAAGTGGCGGGGCTGCCCAGATTGTAGCTTTAAGCAAAACAACACCCGGCAGACCAGGCAGGCCTTGGCTCCTAAAGCATGGGAATGTTGTTTTCATAGAGATAATCACGCAGCAGCTGAGACGTAGCCTGTATGTATATTTTCTTATTTTTTTCACCTTCTATTTATTTGCTTGGGGGTTGAATTCACCAGGATTCCAGTCAGTTCTCCCGGGGCCCAGATCACCTTTCTGGGGCTGCTGAGGAGCAGCAGGAGGAGAAGCTGTGTTCCATCCAGACTACATTGATTAGGTTTACACAGAGGAAACAGACAATCTCCTTCTCCTTGTGGTGCTGTTAGGGGAGAAAACTCTAGCCTTTTCTGTCTACCATTGTTCAGACCACAGGTGTCCGTCTCTCTTACCTCAGCTGTAGGCCTACATAGAGTATAATTCTCTAACTTATACTGCTCCTTTTAATCGATGTAATGCTCTTTCATATGGACTGCAGATTCATCAACTATCCAGTTTATAATATATTATTATTATATTTTTCCAATCTGCTAATCTATATAAATGGGTACATTGACATGCCCAAGTCTCCCAAGCAGATCATTGAATGTCCAACAAAAAAAAGGTGATAAATGAAGTGAAAAGTCTATGACAAATGTGTCCTATCTCTGGGCAGTACAATCTCCACAATAACACATATTTCTGTGGAATGGCTGTGATGGCTATCTGGAGGACATTGGAGACTGAGAAGACGTGTGTTAGATAAACAGGACATACTCTTAGGATTGGGACAGGGGCCAGTGGACACAGCTGAAGGAGCAGCTTGGGAGAGATGGGAGGAGGAGGGGATGAGAGAGGGATGGGGGAGGGTGTCCCGTGGAGGGCACAACGATTTGACCGTCCTGACCGCAGTTCTCTGGAACTGCCCAGGCCTGACAGGTGGCCAGAATCGAGACCAGACCAGGACTGATCTGGACAGATATTTAGTGGATGTTATTGCAGGTGTAGTGAAATGCTTATGTTCCTAGCTCCAAGAGTGCAGCAATTTAGTACAATACAAAACAATACACGCAAATCTAAAAAGTAAAAAAATGGAATTAAGAAAAATAGAAATATTAGGATGAGCAATGTCAGTGTCCGGCATATAAATATATATATATATATGATAGGATGTACAGTATAGGCATTATGGACAGTTTATGGATAGAATATGTAGTATATCTGTAGGATAGTATGTACAGCAATAGTTAAATAGGATAGGCTTTGACTAGAATAGGGTATATACATACAGTATGAAGTGGGTAAAACAGTATGTAAACATTATTAAAGTGAACAGTGTTCAATGACTATGTACATAGGGCAGCAGTATCTAAGGTGCAGGGTTGAGTATCGGGTGTTAGCCGGCTAGTGACAGTGACTAAAGTTTAGGGCAGGGTACTGGGCGGAGGCTGGCTAGTGGTGACTAATGGTCTGATGGCCTTGAGATAGAAGCTGTTTTTTCAGTCTCTTGGCCCCAGCTTTGATGCACCTGTACTGACCCTGCCTTCTAGACGGTAGCGGGGTGAACAGGCCGTGGCTCGGGTGGCTGAGGTCCTTGATGATCTCCTGGAGGGCAGGCAGTGTGCCCCTGGTGATGCGTTGGGAAGACCGCACCACCCTCGGTGCAGTTGCCATACAAGGTAGTAATACAGCCCGACAGGATGCTCTCAATGGTGCATCTGTAGATGTTTGTGAGGGTCAGTGTGGGTCCCAGTCTTGGTCTGTCACACTGCGGATGCTGCCATCAGCCTCTTACTGAGGATCCTCTCATCTCTGGCCTGTTTGCATTCCTCTTCATTTCATACTCTTCCTCAAGTCATCTGTATCCATTCAATTACCGCCTTACTGTGTCACAACCACTCTAGTTTAGCTACCTCAAGAGAGGTATGCCATGGCCACTGTATAACTCATCTCAGAATGTCTCATTCAGTTCTGTCTCCAGTAGCGTTGCGTGGGTAAAATCACAGGGGAAGCCAGAAGAAAAAGGCATATTACAACCTATGTGTTGTGATTATTGCTTTGTTTGCTCTATAACCGGTTAGTTCATATGCCTTGCAACCATGATATACAGTGCATTCGGAAAGTATTCAGACCCCTTGACTTTTTCCACGTTTGTTACGTTACAGCCTTATTCTGAAATTGATTAAAGAAAAAAAGTATCATCAATTTACACAAAATACCCCATAATGACAAAGTGAAAACAGGTTTTTAGAAATGTTTGCAAATGTATTAATCTCTTAAGGATCGGACCCTTTTTTTCTATTTTCACCTAACATGACATACCTAAGTCTAACTGCCTGTAGCTCAGGACCTGAAGGAAGGATATGCATATTCTTGATACCATTTGAAAGGAAACACTTTGAAGTTTGTGGAAATGTGAAATTAATGTAGGATAATATAACACATTAGAGCTGGTAAAAGATAATACAAACAAAAAAACAACATTTTTCAATTAGTTTTTTGTTCCATCATCTTTGAAATGCAAGAGAAAGGCCGCAATATAATATTGCAGTTTTGGCGCAATTTAGATTGTGCATACTAGATGGCAGCAGTGCATTGCAAAGTTTCAGATTGATCCAGTGAAGCATTGCAATACTGGACTATTTTGTGTCAAGTCTGCCCAAATGTGCCAAATTGGTCAATTGATACATTTTCAAGTACATAACTATAGAGAACATACAAAAATTATATGGTAATACAAAATGTAAGTTTACACACTCCCAGAAATGTCACACATGATGGATCATTAGCTTATACACTAATTTTTCCACATCTAGATGGCCGGACGGGGTGGGTGTGGACAGCAGGGGTTCAAACTGTAGAACCCAGTTCCTACATTTGAATATAAAAATGGATTTTATCAAACAAAAATATAATACATTTATCTCTGGGACCCTCAGGATGACAAATCAGAGCAAGATTACTGAATGTAAGCACATTGTTTACCTTCAGAGGTGAATGTATCAAACCAGTGGCCGTGATAAGTTTTTTGTTGTTGTGCACTCTCCTCAAACAATAGCATGGTATTTTTTCACTTTAATAGCTACTATAAATTGGACAGTGCAGTTAGACTAACAATAATTTAAGGTTTCTGCCCATATAAGACATGTATATGTCCTGGAAAGTTTGCTGTTACTTACAACAGTCATGCTAATAACATAACCGTATACGGGACACCGATCCCGTAGAGATAAAAAATAAAATAAAAAATACCTTATTTACATAAGCATTCCGACTCTTTGCTATGAGACTCGAAATTGAGCTCAGGTGCATCCTGTTTCCATTGATCATCCTTGAGATGTTTCTACTACTTGATTGGAGTCCACCTGTGGTAAATTCAAATGATTGGACATGATTTGGAAAGGCACACACCTGTCTGTATAAGCTCACACAGTTGACAGTGCATGTCAGAGCAAAAACCAAGCCATGAGGTCGAAGGAATTGTCCGTAGAGCTACCGAATTGTCCGTAGAGCTACCGGAAGGCTACCAAAAAATGTCAGCAGCATTAAAGGTCCCCAAGAACACAGTGGCCTCCATCGTTCTTAAATGGAAGAAGTATGGAACCACCAAGACTCTTCCTAGAGGTAGTTGTCCTTGATTATCTTTTTGGCCTTCCTGTGACATCGGGTGCTGTATATGTCCTGGAGGGCAGGTCCCCTGTAGCTCAGTTGGTAGAGCATGGCGCTTGCAACGCCAGGGTTGTGGGTTTGTTTCCCATGGTGGGCCTGTATGAAAATGTATGCACTCACTCTGGATAAGAGCGTCTGCTAAAATGACTAAAATGTAAATGTAGTTTGCCCCTGGCTCGCTCAGTTTAGCTCAATGCTGATTGGCTATAATTTTATACTTTTTTTTATCAAGGGAGGCCAATTGCTCGCTGGCTTCCCTTCAATTCATAACTACGGGGCTGCAACAATGTCATACTCATTTGGACCAGGCAGCATCAGATCGATGGCCTACACATAGAGAGACAGAGGGGCGCTGTTTCGCTTGCTCGGATGCTTTCGCCGGTGAGATACATTCAGCCTCTTGCGAATTGAAAGAAAATTATGAAACCCAGAGAGACAAAAGATACATTATTTTAAATGTTTTTGTCTTTTTTACTTGTTTTGGGGAAGCCTGGCTTCCCTTGGCATTTATAAATACACACCACTGTCGGTCTCAGTCCTTTTTGCTGGGTGGATCATCCTCAGCCTCATGTCTCATAAGGGTCACCGTACAGTCCAATGGGCAGGGTTACTTGCCTTCAGTGCATTGATTGTAAACATGTATTCAGTAAAAGTGAAAGGGAGACAGGCCCCCGTTCACATTAAATATAATCTGACAGCTAATCTGATGAACCTTTTGGGACTGCGATGAAGGCGGTGTGCCTGTGTGTGTGTGTTTTCTTGTGTAGCAGGCTGCTTCCATGTAATTAATACATCAATGACTGTTCCCAGGCATGGCTTTGAGACAGAGAGGAAATGTGCGTACTGCACTTGGTGTGTGACTGATGGCAAGCGAAAGAAAAAAGCCTTCAAACTGACTTGGAGATTTACCCTGCATGAAACCAACTGGGACGCAATTATGGGAAAAACAACAATTAAAATGGTTTCCAAGACAGCTATCCAAGACGCTATCACTAAGTTGTCACAATTCTGTATCGCCTCAATATATCACGTAGTGGATTTGGTTGCCTGGATCACAGGATGTGAGACACCAAGCCAAGAAAATAAAACATTTTATATGATTCTACAGGGCTGAGGTTGCGATGATTCACTTGCAAATTGAAATATGAAAGAAAACTGACAAGACGCGCAGAGAAATCATTTCTAGGAGATCAATTATCTTATATTAAGATGCATGAAAGATGATCACCTGGAAATTGCAGCAGGATATTTTACCTTTTCATCAGGTTAGAGAGAGTAGAATAAGTCAGACCATTCTTGATCTAGCGAGGACATCTGGCTGCTTCGTCCTTTTAGCTAGCGAGGAGACCTGGCTACATACATTTACAAAAGACTACATCCAACATTCCAACAACGGCTGCCAAGACATTGTCAAGACCACCCTTTACCAGGAGACCTGGGCCATATTAACCAAGAGTCTGTGTAGAAGCGCTGATCTAGGATCAGTTTGGTCTTTTACATCAAAATGAATAGAATTATATGGTCAGGGGGGTCCTGATCCTAGATCAGAGCTCTTAGTCTAAGACGCTTTTTGACTACGAGACGTGGCTGCATAAACTTAAGACTACATCCAAAGCAGCAGCTGCCAAGGAATTGTCTTGATCATGAGACATCCATAGTGCATTCATTGTGTCTGGACTTCTTATGTACCTCTGAGGGTAATAGGAATTGACAGGTCTCCTACAGACGGAATACTACTGGTCACGAATACCAACTAATACCTAGTGCCTTAACCCCAGAGAGCCACTTTGAGTCAGAGGGAGAGCTTTTAATACAATTTGTTTGTGCCACTTTGGGCACAGGAGAAGTGCATGGGTCTGTGTGAGGAGGCTGGCACTTTAAAACTTCATCCATTACCATGCAGCCCTAAAGGAACGGAACACACACACACACTCAGGAGGAGAGGAGAGGATGACGTGGTTGGCTGGCTGCCCAACAGTCTGTCAGAGTGACTGTCTCTGATAGCCTGTTATAATTGCCCCCTTTGCTAGCATAGATCCCTCAGGCATCATACATTGGTGGACATGATGTGGGGCTGCTTCCATCATTGGACTGAAATGACTGCTTTGATAGACTGAAACTGATATTTCAGTATATCTGTTGGAGGATCATAAACTATGATCCCATTCTATTCCGTTCCAGAATAAATGCAACTATGCTTGACGTCAATGGAAAAATCGGGTAGAAATATTTTGTTTGGCATATTTGTAAAATGTAAGCTAAGAAATTCTTTACCATAACCCAACCTGTGTTGTGAACGCAGAATAATAATAATAATAATATGCCATTTAGCAGATGCTTTTATCCAAAGCGACTTACAGTCATGCGTGCATAAATTTTTGTGTATGGGTGGTCCCGGGGATCGAACCCACTACACTGGCGTTACAAGCGCCGTGCTCTACCAGCTGAGAACACGTGCTATGCTGTGTTAGTTCCAAAAGTTGTTAAACAGAAAATAGGGAGAGGGAGAGAAAAGCTGACCCAGTCTTGAGCTAGATAACTAAAAAACAATATATGATTTACAGCAGATTCATTGGTAGCATTTTATCTTCTCTCTCTCTCTATGTTCTTAATGTCCCCCACTCTTATGTATTGTGGCAGGGTTGGTCCATTGACATGGGAGGTCTGTGAGACAGTGGTGTAGATGGATAGGGCCGGGGAGCAGAGAGACCTGTCACAGGGTGATCATAGCTCTCTGTGTCAGAGCTAATGACTGGGCTCCGGTACAGGGACACTCACTCAGAAGAATGCCCCTCTCTCACACAGCTAATGGTTACACACTCCTGATCCGACCATGGTCGCCCATTAGAGGTGATCGACTGTGTGTGTGTGTGTGTGTGTATGTATGTGTGTGTGTGAAGGGTTATATTAGTAGTAGTGTGGGGCTAGAGTAGTGGAGAGAAAGATGGGGAGGGAGGGGACTACTGGCTGGTGCAGACAGTGGCTAAATCATTGCACATGGGACTGTGCTGGCACTTATAGCACATAAACGTCAGTGGAATTGAGTTGGTTTGGAGAAACCAATGTAATATGCATGCCGACATTTGTGGGTGGGTGTTAAGTGCGAAGGAGAGGAGGGTTACGAGTGGTTAGAAATCGATCTTTCAAGAGTATCGTTGTCTCTTACCACTAACACTAACAACGTGAAATATTCTAAGTGAAAATGTTCTATCCCACTTTATAAGGGTTTCATGCATGCTTCACAAATCATTTATAAGCACATGTATGAGCAAATATTATTTTCAAACAGTTCACATACTGAGAAAAGTATCCTCCAAGTCCCATCATAAGCTTTCATTAAATGTGTTAGAATGATGTCGGAACACGTCCTTAATGTCTGGTTTGATGAGATAATTTATAAAAAATGTATGATCCCATTTCCCGCTTATGGTGTCAGCCAGGGCCAGTTGTTCTCTCACACACACACACACACACACACACACACACACACACACACACACACACACACACACACACACACACACACACACACACACACACACACACACACACAGCACACACACACACACACACACACACACACACACACCGCTGAGAGGTGATGTTTAGCTACTGGCCTTATGCTTAATTAGAGCCATCTAGGAAATGTTCCTGAGAAGGCTATGAATCATGGGTAAAAACACAGCCCCAATGGAAATGTTACCTAAGTGATTAGGAAAACGCTGTAAATCAATACTCCCTTTGACCTGAGCTGGCAATGGACTGACAGAATAGACTGAGACAATTAACATTGATAAAATAAGAAAATAAATATGATTAAACAATTAAAGGGATACTTTGCTAGTTAGCATTGGATCACAGAGACATAAAAGTGCTATCCACGAGTTCATCTGACAATGGGGAAATAGATAAAGGGCATCTTTGCCAAAATCCTGAGGTATCCCTTTAAGTTTTGAGTAAACCCTTCTGGTGGCTCAGAGAGAGAGAGAGATCCACGTACCGCACGCACAAAAGCCATTTTTGGATCAATTTTAATGACTCATTGGCCTGCGAGCATCACCTTTCTAAAATGCGGACGTGTGTTAATCAGCGTGGCGTAATGTGGCTGGTGTGTCTATTAGTTACCTGTGCTGCCAGGGTCTCTATTTCCTAAATCCCCAAATTGGTCAGTTCGTCCTTAGCCATCTTGACCAAATGAAGTCATTTATTTAAAATGGCACCCCAGCCTCCCATCCCTCCACTAAATAACAAACAGGTCACAACCTCATTGCCAATCCGCAGAGTTTCATTTATTTACCAAAGCTCTGTGTTGCTTTGTTTGTTTTGATTAGCTGTTAATGCATAATTCACCCCTCTCTCACATCTCACTGACTCATATGTTACCAAGGTCACAAGATATATTAGCTATTCAGAGAGAAAATCAATAGCCAAAGCAGACCTTGACATCGCAGGGCCACGGAATATGTAAACAGATCATCAGTCCATGCCAATCCATGCTATCTATCTCTAACACATTGGAATTACCCTCAATAGCTACTGAAACAATGCTTTAGTCCAGTGGTCGCCAACCTTTTCTGAGTCAAGATCACTTTCGCAGTCAAAAAGCAAGCCAAGATCTACTGCTGAGATCTACCGTGCAGGGCTTCTGATACAAGTGCACCTACCGCCAGCAGCGCAAGATGAATACGAGCTCAAAATGGAGGCTTTTCTACATAAATGTTTGGTGAACGACTAGGAATGAATTGAAGATCAAGATTTAACAAAAAGGTCATTCTTGGTCATATTCAGAAAGTCACAGAATAGGAGAGTTCTAACAGTCTGTTCACCTTCTTGATAATAGCACAGGAATAAATAGTTAAAATAGCTAGATTTTGCTCAACATTACAAAATGGCTAACCCTGTATCTGTCCCTGCTATTAAACTTCACTTTCATGCAAATTTCTGGAGCCTAAATGCCATATTTGCGGGGAGCGTTTCAATCAAAATTAATTGATGGGAACTACTTTTCGGGAATTTGCACTCAATTAATGTCAGTTCTTAATACCCCATGAAAATCTGCTCAGGCAAATAGCTGCTGTGCCACTTCATCACTTCAGGTGGCTAATTCCCATGTAGCTCTTTTTCCCCTTCTCTTCCTCTGGTTTATAATTAACGTTATTCAGCGGCAGGCTAACAGCACACTCTTCATGGGTTGGCCTAATTGGGTTCTGCACCCTTACCTTTTAAATTAAAAGCATTTTATGGAGCCATTTAAAACACATAGGCCTCGTAATTAAAAAGAAATGAGGGAAAGAGCAAGGATCTGTGGCGTTACACGTTCTATGGCATCGTGTTCAAATAACTATTAAACTGTTGTCGATAACTACGGTATTGAAGACCAGTATGGAGTTAATAAGGTTTATTGAGGTTTTGGAAGATGACGTGTTCAATTATGTGTACTTTTTGCAAATGTTGTGTATGAGCAACTTCACCAATGATGGCCTACTTCTGAAATTGATGTTCAGTATTATGTTTGTCCAAATAGATTCATTTAGTAAGTGAGGTAGGTAGGAAAGAAGTAAGGAAGCACATTAAGGTAAATAATGATCATGCGGTTAGAACACATACTCTAGACAAATTGTCCTATTTGACAGTTGTTGTCTTGACCTGCTTGTACTGTGTAAATACCATACCGTACACAAACTCTGAGATAAAAACAGATGTTTGGCAGATGAACACACACACACACAGAGAGAGACACACACATAGAGACACACACACACACACAGGGCCGTCTCCAGGCATTAGCAACATAAGCGGCACTAGGGGGCCCCCTTTTTTTGGGGGGGGCAAATCCATTCATCTCCACTCGACTCTCAGCTGTGCAACATAGGTCATCAATTTGGGCACCCAGCGTGTCTGTATAGCCTCTCCCCAGGAAATTAGCTTTAAAATAGCAATAATGTCTCTCCACCCCATGGCAAAATGGGTAGAATTGCAGGAAGTTAGTTGTAAAACTGCAATATCTTCTCTCTGCCCCATGGAAAAATTTGTAAAACTGAAAAAGTGCATGACATTTGTTATAACATTGCCAAATTTTCTCTCTGTGCCATGGCAAAACTTGTAAAACTGACAAATTGCTCTCCACCGTCACGAGGGGGCCACTAAAATGTTTTGCCGTGAGGTGGTGGTACCCCCAAGCAAATCTCACTTAGGGCCCCAAAAAGGCTAGGGCCGGCACTGCACACACATTTTTGTTTTGTTTTCTCACAGTCAGCTCTGTACCATGCTGTGCTCCTGATGCAGTAGTGGGCCTGCCCTTTTTATGAGAGAAACATACGGCTGAATTTAACAGAACAGTCTGCTGTAATTTTAACAGCCTGACCATGACACTGGCGAATTGCAACCCCTCTAAAATGTATAGACTTGTGTGCAAGGGTATAATTAATAAATCGTACAGATTGTACCTTAACTCCTAGAGCCCCTTAGAACATGACCTCAAGTATGGAAACACGCTAGATCAAATCTGATATTTGATGTGTAGAACACAGCACACATTATTTTGCATTGCTAAAATAATGGCATGAGACTCATTGGAGCAACTTGAAACATGGGTAGATCACGCTTCAAAATATAGGAAAAGCAAACATTTTAAAGTACAAAATAAATCAGTACTCTGCAGTTATTTGATATTTGTTCAGTATATTAAATCACCAGCTCATACACGTAATGCATTTTGCTCAATTCTACACAATAGTCCACACTGCACATAGCCCAGCCTCTTTGGCAATGGATTAAGATACATTTTAGCCTGGGGCTAAGCGACTATTCACACTTGCACATTTTAAAGTGGGATAGCACTGACCTTAAACCAGGGCTAGCTGACCCTGCTCTGGAGCAGGGTTAGCACTTACTTTTTGGGGTTAGCCCCAGGGTTGGAAGTAACAAATTACAAAAACTCTCATTACTGTAATACTAAATCTTCTGACTACTTTTCAAAGTCAGTCATTTTACTTTTACTTAAGTATGTTTTGAATGAACTATTGTACTTCGCTACCCTTTTAGAAACATCCGTTAGAGAGTACAATTTTGTAGGCTATCCATAATAGTAGATCATGAGGGCACAGAAAGTTTGCGAAAGCCCCTCAGAGCCAGAAGAAACAACTCATCGTTGTTTAGTCAAAGACCAATCCAATCAAATTTCACGCATCGCACCAATACAGGCCAATCAAATCAAACTGCATACAAACTGAACAATGATAGTCGGAAAAGGTAAAAATAACTTAGTTTAGCATGTAAGAGTGGAAAGTCTTCTATCAAAACGGTGTGTGTGAAAACAATGGAGACGGAGGAGACTGCGAGCAATTCTACTTCAAGCACAGGAGAGGCGATGCAATTCAAACTTTGCTTACCCAGGATGGCGGAGGTGGCAGCCTACAAAACCTTGAGGAAATGTTGTAGACGTAAGATAACTAGCTAGCTATGAATGATCAACATGTTGCTATGGATGGTTTTAGCAGCTAGTATATGTAGCGGACATGAGTGGTCACCTGATGAGGTAGGTTGTGATGGTGGTGGCTACCTAGCTGTGTAAGTTATCTGGGCTAGCTAACAACATTAGGCTAACTTCATCAAGTGAGCTAGGCTAGGTAAGTGAAATAGCTAGCTAGCTAACATTAGCTTGCTTGGTCATGACATACAGTATTTAGAGAGACTTGGGATTTTTTGCTATGTACTGTACTGTTTCTGATCAACAGAGTGGAGCAGAGACCAGGCTTTGTGGAATTCAGCTCTGATTACATAGATTCACCCAAGGTCAATACTTTCTTTGTTTGCTGAAATCCAGACTTCAAATAAATGTTAATCAAATACAACCACTGACTGTTTGCTCATTGCTGATGCTCTATGATGGCAACTCAGCGCAAATGGGCATACGCCAATTGAATCTCAACAAGGAAACAGTCAGTGGTTGTATTTGGTATTTTATTAGGATCACCATTAGCTGTTGCAAAAGCAGCAGCTACTCTTCCTGTGGTCCACACAAAATATGAAACATGACATAATACAGAACATGAATAGACAAGAACAGCTCAATGACCGAACAACATCCATTTTTGAAAAAGGCACACGTAGCCTACATATCAATACATACACACAAACTATCTAGGTCAAATAGGGGAGAGGCGTTATTCAGTGAGGTGTTGCTTTATCTGTTTTTTTTAAACCAGGGTTGCTGTTTATTTGAGCAATATGAGATAGAACAGAGTTCCATGAAATAATGGCTCTATATAATACTGTATGCTTTCTTGAATTTGTTCTGGATTTGGGGACTGTGAAAAGACCCCTGGTGGCAAGTCTGGTGGGGTAAGTGTGTGTCAGAGCTGTGTGTAAATTGATTATGCAAACAATTTGGGATTTTCAACATATTCATGTTTCTTATAAAAACGAAGAAGTAATGAAGTCAGTTTCTCATCAACTCTTAGCCAAGAGAGACTGGCATGCATAGTATTTATATCAGTTGAATTTGTCTTTCTGCCCATAAATTCATTTACAGTGAGAGAAAAAAGTATTTGATCCCCTGCAATTTTGTACGTTTTCCCACTGACAAAGAAATGATCAGTCTATAATTTTAATGGTAGGTTTATTTGAACAGTGAGAGACAGAATAGCAAACAAAAAAATCCAGAAAAAAACATTTATTTTTATAAATTCATTTGCATTTTAATGAGGGAAATACGTTTTTGACCCCCTCTCAATCAGAAAGATTTCTGGCTCCCAGGTGTCTTTTATACAGGTAACGAGCTGAGATTAGGAGCACACTCTTAAAGGGAGTGCTCCTAATCTCAGCTTGTTACCTGTATAAAAGACACCTGTCCACAGAAGCAATCAGAATCCAAACTCTCCACCATGGCCAAGACCAAAGAGCTCCCAAGGATGTCAGGGACAAGATTGTAGACCTACACAAGGTTGGAATGGGCTACAATACCATCGCCAAGCAGCTTGGTGAGAAGGTGACAACAGTTGGTGTGATTATTCGCAAATGGAAGAAACACAAAAGAACTGTGAATCTCCCTCGTGTCACACCCTGGCTCTGGGGACTCTATATGTTGAGCCAGGGTGTGTAGATTCTATGTGTTTTGTGTTCTATGTTAATTATCTAGTTGTTCTATTTCTATGTTGGCCAGAGTGGTTCTCAATCAGAGGCAACGAGTGTCAGCTGTTGCTGATTGTCTCTGATTGGGAACCACATTTAGACAGGCTGTTTTCCCACAGTAGTTGTGGGATCTTGTTCCGTGTTGGTTGTGTTTGACCTAGGACGTCACGTTATAGTTTGTTGTTTTGTTGTTCGTGTGTACACTTAAATAAATAAGTATGTTCGCATTTCACGCTGCACCTTGGTCCTCTTCCTTCGACGATCGTGACAGAAGATCCCAACACACCAGGACCAAGCAGCGTGTCCAGGAACACACGCAGGAGGTAACTCTAGTGGATGTCCTCCTCGGTTGGGGGCAGATTACGGAGGAGGAGGCCGTCCGGTACCGGAAGGCTATGAAGGGGGAGACCCAGGCAGGAGAAGAGAGGCGGCGTCAACCGGGCCGTGGTCGGACAGGCGAGAGGCACCACCAATACATTTTTAGGGGGGGGCACACGGCATGGGCAACGGGGCAGCAGGAGGCTGCCACAGGGCGAATTGGGAGATTAGGAGAGGAGGCCACCGGGTTTGGGGGGCCGGAAGGCAGGTTGGCGGAGCCTGGATGTAGAGCAGAGCCAACTCCCCGTACTCAGGCATGGCAGCATGAGACTGGGCAGGTTCCGGGGTATGCGGAGCTGCGTACTGTGCCACGAGTGGTCCGGCATAGTCCGGTACGTCCTGTGCGATCACCCCGCACGTGTCGTGCGAAGGTGGGCATGCAGCCAGGACGGAGTGTGCCGGCCCGGCCTGTTCCTGCCCCTCGCACCAAGCCTACGGTGCGCGTCGCCAGCCCGGCCCGGCCTGTTCCTGCTCCCCGCACCAAGCCTACGGTGCGCGTCGCCAGCCCGGCCCGGCCTGTTCCTGCTCCCCGCACCAAGCTAATGGTGCGCGTCGCCAGCCCGGCCCGGCCTGTTCCTGCTCCCCGCACCAAGCTAATGTTGCGCGTCGCCAGCCCGGCCCGGCCTGTTCCTGCTCCCCGCACCAAGCTAATGGTGCGCGTCGCCAGCCCGTCCCGGACTGTTCCTGCTCCCCGCACCAAGCTAATGATGCGCGTCGCCAGCCCGGCCCGGCCTGTTCCTGCTCCCCGCACCAAGCCTACGGTGCGCGTCGCCAGCCCGGCCCGGCCTGTTCCGGCCACTCGCACCAAGCCAGGGGTGCGAGTCGTCAGCCTGGTACGGCCCGTTCCTGCTCCACGCACCAAGCCAGGGGTGCGCATCGTCAGCCCGGTCCGGCCCGTTCCTGCTCCACGCACCAAGCCAGGGGTGCGCATCGTCAGCCCGGTACGGCCCGTTCCTGCTCCACGCACCAAGCCAGGGGTGCGCATCGTCAGCCCGGTCCGGCCCGTTGCTGCTCCACGCACCAAGCCAGGGGTGCGCATCGTCAGCCCGGTCCGGCCCGTTCCTGCTCCACGCACCAAGCCAGGGGTGCGCATCGTCAGCCCGGTCCGGCCCGTTGATGCTCCACGCACCAAGCCAGTGCTCCACGCATCGTCAGCCCGGTCCGGCCCGTTCCTGCTCCACGCACCAAGCCAGGGGTGCGCGTCGTCAGTCCGGCACAACCCGTGCCTGGGTCACCGGTGCCTGGTCAGGTACCGGTCAGCTGCTCCACACCGGAGCCTAAGCAATCCGCTTCTACGATGTCCAGTCCAGCTCCAGCCAGCGGGGCCAGACCGGACCAGGGGCGCCACGGGGGGATGGTTGAAGGGTGGTGGTCAAGCCCGGAGCCGGAACCGCCTCCGAGGAGGAATGCCCACCCAGCCCTCCCCTGTTTGGTTTATGTTTAGGCGCGGTCGCAGTCCGCGCCATTGGGGGGGGTACTGTCACACCCTGGCTCTGGGGACTCTATATGTTGAGCCAGGGTGTGTAGATTCTATGTGTTTTGTGTTCTATGTTAATTATCTAGTTGTTCTATTTCTATGTTGGCCAGAGTGGTTCTCAATCAGAGGCAACGAGTGTCAGCTGTTGCTGGTTGTCTCTGATTGGGAACCACATTTAGACAGGCTGTTCTCCTACAGTAGTTGTGGGATCTTGTTCCGTGTTGGTTGTGTTTGACCTAGGACGTCACGTTATCGTTTGTTGTTTTGTTGTTCGTGTGTACACTTAA
The DNA here is from genome assembly GCF_020615455.1 of Coregonus clupeaformis. NCBI lineage: Eukaryota > Metazoa > Chordata > Actinopteri > Salmoniformes > Salmonidae > Coregonus > Coregonus clupeaformis. The sequence goes on along the minus strand of NC_059227.1, from coordinate 26,220,214 downwards.
ATAAATAAGTATGTTCGCATTTCACACTGCACCTTGGTCCTCTTCCTTCGACGATCGTGACACCTCGGACTGGGGCTCCAAGCAAGATCTCACCTCGTAGAGTTGCAATGATCATGAGAACGGTGAGGAATCAGCCCAGAGGATCTTGTCAATGATCTCAAGGCAGCTGGGACCATAGTCACCAAGAAAACAATTGGTAACACACTACGCCGTGAAGGACTGAAATCCTGCAGCACCCGCAAGGTCCCCCTGCTCAAGAAAGCACATACTGTATACAGGGCTGTCTGAAGTTTGTCAATGAACATCTGAATGATTCAGAGGAGAACTGGGTGAAAGTGTTGCGGTCTGATGAGACCAAAATGGAGCTCTTTGGCATCAACTCAACTCGCCATGTTTGGAGGAGGAGGAATGCTGCCAATGACCCCAAGAACACCATCCCCACCGTCAAACAAGGAGGTGGAAACATTATGCTTTAGGGGTGTTTTTCTGCCAAGGGGACAGGACAACTTCACCGCATCAAAGGGACAATGGACGGGGCCATGTACCGTCAAATCTTGGGTGAGATCCTCCTTCCCTCAGCCAGGGCATTGAAAATGGGTCGTGGATGGGTATTCTAGCATGACAATTACCCAAAACACACGGCCAAGGCAACAAAGGAGTGGCTCAAGAAGAGGCACATTAAGGTCCTGGAGTGGCCTAGCCAGTCTCCAGACCTTAATTCCATAGAATATGTGATCGATACATGTCGCTGATCTTGTTCCTGTAGTGTTTTTAAACACCCTGGTAGGTTGATTAGTAAACCTGAACCAGATTACAGGCACTGGTTAAATGTAGAAGCTTTCTCTTGAGTGGACAGCTTGATGACAAATCAATATTCAGATCACCAAGAAAGTAGACGTCTCTGTTTACATATATACACTACCAAGGATTTCACACATACAGTGCCTTGCAAAAGTATTCATCCCCCTTGGAGTTTTTCCTATTTTGTTGTATTACAACCTGTAATTTAAATTGATTTTTATTTGGATTTCATGTAATGGACATAAACAAAATAGTCCAAATTGGTGAAGTGAAATGAAAAAATAACTTGTTTCAAAAAATTGCTAAAATTAATAACGGAAAGGTGGTGCGTGCATATGTATTCACCCACTTTGCTATGAAGCCCCTAAATAAGATCTGGTGCAACCAATTACCTTCAGAAGTCACATAATTAGTTAAATAAAGTCCACCTGTGTGCAATCTAAGTGTCACATGATCTGTCACATGATCTCAGTATATATACACCTGTTCTGAAATGCCCCAGAGTCTGCAACATCACTAAGCAAGCTGCACCAAACAGGTCAGGGACAAAGTTGTTGAAGTACTGATCAGGGTTGGGTTATAAAAAAATATCAGAAACTTTGAATATCTCACGGAACACCAATAAAACCATTGAAAGAATTGAAAGAATATGGCACCACAACAAAGCTGCCAAGAGAGGGCCGCCCACCAAAACCCTAGGACCAGGCAAGGAGGGCATTAATCAGAGGCAACAAAGAGACCAACGATAACCCTGAAGGAGTATCTGTCCATAGGACCACTTTAAGCCATACACTCCACAGAGCTGGGCTTTACGGAAGAGTGGCCAGAAAAAAACCATTGCTTAAAGACAAAAATAAGCAAAAAACGTTTGGTGTTCGCCAAAATGCATGTGGGAGACTCCCCAAACATATGGAAGAAGGTACTCTGGTCAGATGAGACTAAAATTGAGCTTTTTGGCCATCAAGGAAAATGCTATGTCAGGCGTAAACCCTCTCATCATCCAGAGAACACCATCCCCACAGTGAAGCATGGTGGTGGCAGCATCATGCTGTGGGGATGTTTTTCATCGGCAGGGACTGGGAAACTGGTCAGAATTGAAGGAATGATGGATGGCGCTAAATACAGGGAACTTCTTGAGGGAAACCTGTTTCAGTCTTCCAGAGATTTGAGACTGGGACAGAAGTACCTTGACTTTGTTGTCCTTAAGCCATTTTGCCACAACTTTGGAAGTATGCTTGGGGTCATTATCCATTTGTAAGACCCATTTGCGACCAAGCTTTAACTTTCTGACTGAAGTCTTGAGATGTTACTTCAATATATCCACATAATTTTCCTTCCTCATGATGCCATCTATTTTGTGAAGTGCACCAGTCCCTCCTGCAGCAAAGCACCCTTACAGCATAATGCTGCCACCCCCGTGCTTCACGGTTGGGATGGTGTTCTTCGAATTGCAAGCAGCCACTTTTTCCTCCAAACATAACGATGGTCGTTATGGCCAAACAGTTATATTTTTGTTTCATCAGACCAGAGGACATTTCTCCAAAAAAGTACGATCTTTGTCCCCATGTGCAGTTGCAAACATGAGTCTGGCTTTTTTATGGCGGTTTTGGAGCAGTGGCTTCTTCCTTGCTGTGCGGCCTTTCAGGTTATGTCAATATAGGACTTGTTCTACTGTGGATATAGATACTTTTGTACCTGTTTCCTCCAGCATCTTCACAAAGTCCTTTGCTGTTGTTCTGGGATTGATTTGCACTTTTCTCACCAAAGTACATTAATCTCTAGGAGACAGAATGCGTCTCCTTCCTGGGCAGTATGACGGCTGTGTGGTCCCATGGTGTTTATACTTGCGTACTATTGTTTGTACAGATGAATGTGGTACCTTCAGGCGTTTGGAAATTGCTCCCAAGGATGAACCAGACTTGTGGAGGTCTACACATTTTTTTTGAGGTCTTGGCTGATTTACATTTACATTTTAGTCATTTAGCAGATGCTCTTATCCAGACGACTTACAGTTAGTGAGTGCATACATTATTTACATACTGGCCCCCCGTGGGAATCGAAATCACAAACCTGGCGTTGCAAACGCCATGCTCTACCAACTGAGCTACATCCCTGCCGGTCATTCCCTCCCCTACCCTGGACTATGCTGGGCCAATTGTGCGCCGCCCCATGGGTATTTATTTTGATTTTCCCATGATGTCAAGCAAATAAGCACTGAGTTTGAAGGTAGGCCTTGAAATACATCCATAGGTACACCTACAATTGACTCAAATTATGTCAATTAGCCTATCAGAAGCTTCTAAAGCCATGACATCCTTTTCTGGAATTTTCCAAGCTGTTTAAAGGCACAGTCAAGTTAGTGTATTTAAACTTCTGACCCACTGGAATTGTGATTAAGTGAAATGATCTGTCCATAAACAATTGTTGGAAAAATTACTTGTGTCATGCACAAAGTAGATGTCCTAACCGACTTGCCAAAACTATAGTTTGTTAACAAGAAATTTGTGGAGTGGTTGAAAAACGAGTTTCAATGACTTCAATAACCTAAGTGTATGTAAAGTTCCGACTTCAACTGTATATCCTTGTATTGCTACTGCTTTGAGGAACGTTTATTGAAAAAGTCTGGATTTCAGCAAACAAAGAAAGGCACGCAACTACAGAGGACAAACATAGGTACAAGGTAAGCATTTCATAATGTATTTGACCTTGGGAGAATCAATGTAGTCAGAGCTGAAATCCACAAAGCCTGGTCTCGCTCCACTCCGTTGGTGGAGTTAATCAGAAACGGCCTTCACTGTGGAGTGAAGTTTAGTCAGCTAAGCTAGACATGGACTCATCTCAACATTAGACAACTTTGTAGGTCTGATCAAATCTAACAAACTCACTTTTGAGGGCTATTGTAATGTCAGTGATATGATGAACTAAGTTGCCACATAACGCAGGAATTACAGAAATATTCAATATGTGTATGTTGTGTATTTGCCACTGTGCAGGTTTGGTCTACCTGAAGCATAATCTTGACACAATGACAGAGGACGAGACAGAGCAACAGAGGCATCATTCATCTGATGAAGAGGATTTATTCTCTTCACTGATGCCCGAAAGGTCACAAAGTACAGGGGAGCTGGATGGGTACCTTGCCTGTGTGTCAGACAATATGGACTTGCTTCATTGATTTCCATACATAAAGAAGCTGTCTCTCAAACTGAACACAGGACTGCCTGCCTCTGTCGCTTGTAATTGTCTTTTTAGCTGTGCTAGACTGCTCTTCACTGCAAAGACTCGATTCACTTTAAAAATCAGCTTCTGCTGAAACTGAACAGTAAGTTTAGAGAGGTTTAGGTGTTAGAACAGAACTCCTTTGTTTTTGCTGAAGGAACACAACTTAAACTATAGGCTACATGTACAGAGTACATTAGGTTATCTAATGCAGCATCTGTAGCCCCTTTTCTATCTCAGGGCAGTTTGCGCATAACTTTTTTATCTCCATGATGTTCTGTTGTTGCCTCCAGAACTAATTTGACATCAAATCCTTTAGGTATGTCCAGTGTGCCCTGGCACTCCCCATTTGGCCTTGTATGAGTGAGTGAGTGAAATTAGCTATAAGGTCAATGTTTCCATTTTAAAAGTAGCTAAATTACTTTCACTCTGAATACTTTTGAAATTAGCTACTTTTTACTTCTACTTGAGTAAATGTTCATTAAATTAACAGTATTTCTACTTGAGTAGGAGTATTCCAGTACTCTTTCCACCCCTGGTTATCCCCAGAAACACAGTGCCATAATGCAGGGTTTCCCAAAGTCAGTCTTGGACCCCCCCCCCCCCAGCGATGTAGTGCTTGGGCAAAAAACTAAACATGCATTGGGAACCCCTGCATAATGGAGCCAGTATGAAACAGTGTCAAGGAAAACTCCTGGCTGAGACTCATTTTTTGCTAGTCTGGTATTCGAGAGTGGTAAGAGAAAGAACATACACACAGAAAGGCAATAACAGGTCAAATTTCCCAGAGGGTCTTGACACAGGCATAGAGATTAATTGCAGTGTTGTTAGGTTGAATAAAGGCGTTTGTGGCATGATTAAAGAAAGTGAAGTAGGCCCTCCCAGCAGGCCTGAACCAACACACTCGAAGCCCACAGCACTCACAGCACAGACCAAAACAGCCAAAAGGTCTGAAAGGAAACAGCAGCTCCACCTACACATACCACCCTGAATTATTTTTTGAATAAATTTTGCCTGCTGAACGATGGTAGAATGGAATTGTGGAATTAGAAGGTACAGTGCATTCAGAAAGTATTCAGAACACTTCACTTTTTCCACATTTTGTTACATTACAGCCTTATTCTAAAATGGATTAAATGTTTTTTTCCCCCTCATCAATCTACACACAATACTGCATAATGACAAAGCAAAAACAGCTTTTTTGAAATTGTACCCTATACTCAGTACTTTGTTGAAGCACCTTTGGCAGCGATTACAGCCTCGAGTCTTCTTGGGAATGATGCTACAAGCTTGGCACACCTGTATTTGGGGAGTTTCTCCCATTCTTCTCTGCAGATCCTCTCAAGCTCTGTCAGGTTGGATGGGGAGAGTCGCTGCACAGGTATTTTCAGCTCGCTCCAGAGATGTTTGATCAAGTCCGGGCTCTGGCTGGGCCACTCATGGACATTCAGAGACTTGTCCTGAAGCCACTCCTGCGTTGTCTTGGCTGTGTGCTTAGGCTTGTTGTCCTGTTGGAAGGTGAACCTTCGCCCCAGTCTGAGGTTCTGAGCGCTCTGGAGCAGGCCTCCTTGCTCGCATCAAGGATCTCTCTGTACTTTGCTCTGTTTGACTTTCCCTCTATCCTGACTAGTCTCCCAGTCCCTGCCGCTGAAAAAGATCCCCACAGCATGATGCTGCCACCACCATGCTTCACCGTAGCGATGGTGCCAGGTTTCCTCCAGACGTGACGCTTCGCATTCAGAACAAAGAGTTTAATGTTAGCGCAGAGAATCTTGTTTCTCATGATCTGAGAGTCCTTTAGGTGCCTTTTTGGCAAACTCCAAGCGGGCTGTCATGTGCCTTTTACTAAGGAGTGTCTTCAGTCTGGCCACTCTACCATAAAGGCCTGATTGGTGGAGTGCTGCAGAGATGGTTGTCCTTCTGGAAGGTTCTCCCATCTCCAAAGAGGAACTCTGGAGCTCTGTCAGAGTTACCATTGGGTTCTTGGTCACCTCCCTGACCAAGGCCCTTCTCCCCCAGTTGCTCAGTTTGGCAGGGCGGCCAGCTCTAGGAAGAGTCTTGGTTGTTTCAAACTTCTTCAATTTAAGAATGATGGAGGCCACTGTGTTCTTGGGGACTTTCAATGGTGCAGAAATGTTTGGTACCCTTCCCCAGATCTGTGCCTCGACACAATCCTGTCTCGGAGCTCTGCGGACAATTCCTTCGACCTCATGGCTTGGTTTTTGCTCTGAAATGCACTGTCAACTGTGGGACCTTATATAGCCTTGCCAAATCATGTCCAATCAATTGGGTTTACTACAGGTGGACTCCAATCAAGTTGTAGAAACATCTCAAGGATGATCAATAGAAACAGGATGCACCTGAGCTAGGGATGTGGCGGTCACGAGATTTCGTCAGCCGGTGATTGTAATGCAAATAACTGTCGGCCTCACGGTAATTGACCGTTAATGACCATAAACACATTTAGCATCTCCTGCCTTCCACACATGGCATACAAGCCACTGATGCAGACTTTTGGAACATCTACATTTAAAAAAAGTATAATAAATCCATGTAATATAGCCTACACCTTCACAATAAATCCATTTTTTATCTTAGACAGGTCTAAACAAACATGATATGAAGAAAATTAAGTCTATTTCAGAAGAACAGAATAGCACACTCTGAGTTGTCCTTATGTTAGGTCCTGATCTGGCTATGCCAGATGGCTGTGGGCTACACTAGTTCATTTAGCAGACAAGATTTGGTTAGAATTCCGTGGCATTATTTTATATTATTTTATAGTATGAAGAATACAATTAAACAAAGGATATTTCCTCCGAACGATTTAAGGGAGTGCACACATGTGGCTATTCTTTGTTGAGCGGTTAACAAATAAACAGGTACTCCTATATGCTTAATTTAGAGTTATTAATGTAACTTTATTTGTTCTACAAACGTTGGGCTATATGTTTAGATTTTTAATACATTGTAAGGCTGCATGATGCAACTCTAATGTTGATTTTTTTTTTAAGTCGCTTGAAAGGCATGAGCTCTGCTTTGTTTTTTTGCGCAGGCTGTACAAACTTCATGAGTCTCTCATTCACAATTTGACAAGCACTTGATAATGCCTCGAATCTCCCAGCGGCATCAGAGACTTGTCCAGGCTACATTTTCTCACTATGGGAAAAATGGGTGTTGCAGACTACAGTCGGAGAAGGAAAGGTCTCACATACACAGGATAGTTCCGTAATACGCCTAAATGACTTACTTTCCTACATACATCCTAGTACATTCCCAAACTAACTGATCTTAGAAGTCTGGATAGTTGAAGGGAATATGGAGGCAACTCCACGGAGCATAATGCAAGGCCATATTGCTTTCACCCATCCAGGCATCAGTGTCCTAGTATCCAACTGGGACAAGGGCTGGGATTCAATCGAAATAACTAGCTCGCTTCCCTCTATATACGTAATTACTCCCCTAGACCAAGGTTAGTGACACAAGTATAGACAATATGGTTCTAGCTACCTAGCCCATAGAGAATGATAGAGATATCATCTTTATATACACTGAGTATACAAAACATGAAGAACTCTTTCCATGACATAGACTGACCAGGTGAATCCAGGTGAAAACTATGATCCCTTATTGATGTCACTTGTTAAATCCACTTCAATCAGTGTAGATGAAGGGAAGGAGACAGGTTAAAGAAGGAGTGTTAAGCCTTGAGACAATTGAGACATGGATTGTGTATGTTAGCCATTCAGAGAGTGAATGGGCAAGACAAAACATTTATGTGCCTATGAACGGGGTATGTTATTAGGTGGCAGGCACACTGGTTTGTGTCAAGAACTGTAACACTGCTGGGGTTTGATCACAGAATTCCATCCAGGTCACCAGGGGGGATCAGCCAATTAATTATACTCATGAGAAAAAATGCCATAACTGCAGGTGGCAGTAAATCGCCAACCTTGGCTTTATACCTGTTCAAACACACTCTAGGTGGCAGTGTGCACCCTTTCAGTTTGTTTGCCATCTCATAGAAGCAGTAGAAGAAGAAAATGAAAATGGACTACTTCAAAATGGAGATGGCCTCAATGGCGCTGCCTGTGCTCTTGCAGACGCCATAATGGGACAGATACAATGATGTGATGTCTATCGAAGTCTATGGTTATGGAGACTAGTCCCATATGAGATTGTTAGGTCACGGTCATTCCCTTTTGTGTTGTCGTCGTGGCAAGCAGAGGGTGATGCTGACGCCCCTATCTAACAGGCAGGGAACAGCTCCTGAGTGAAGGCACAGTGGAAGGCATGCAGCCGTGTGGGAGTGGTGGGAGTGGCCAGCCATCGTTTCCCGGCACCCATTGTGCCAGGCGCTCAACTGGCACTCATCCAGCTGGAGGCTCCAGGGAAGATTGTTCATTCCCACCATACACTGTTTCCCCTTTTCCTTCCTGGGGATGCCCTCGTAGGTCACCTGGGGGTGAGATGTAGGGGTCAAAGGTTATGGTGGGAAGAGGCACCCGTAGGTTCTCCTGGGAGAGGAGCAGGTGACCGTTGACCGTGCGAGGGTCAAAGGTCAGGGTACAGCGGTCTGAGGAGGAGGGGGAAGGGAGCAGGGGAGAAGCCAATTAGGTGTACAGCTTATTAGTCTAAATTAGCTCTAAAACAACGGATAGGTGATAGATCATTCAGGTTACTAATTATATAGCCCAGAATAGTTGTTATTATTTACAGTTACTGTGTTAATATCTATGAAAGTTTTATGTTAATGTAAGGAACAACCACATACATTCGCTGGGTACAGTGTTTATTTCCCCCGAAAATCTTTGAAGAAGATAATTAGGCCTACTTCTTTGTACTGCTGATCTGAGACCAGAAGGGTAAAACATAGCAGATATAAATGCAATATATAGAGTAGAAAAGATTACCTGCCCTCCAAAGAAACATCTGTTCTACATGGTCTATTTCTATCTGAATGTTTCAACTCAATCAAGCATGTTAATTGATCGTTAAGTCAAGTTTGTCTGGTAAACGGTCATTAGTGGCCTATATAAGCCTCATACAGGCCACGGGATGACATTACTTGTTGATAATAAAGACTATTCTCATTATCATGGGAGGTGTGAGAGAATTTCTGCTCTTTGTGCTGACTGTGGTGGTCTTCAAAGGTTGGTTCACTATTTTTATTTGGATTGAAGGGATTTGTTTGGGAAACATGTTGAACTTTGTAAGTTGGAGATTCAAATTTGATTGTCTGTTTCTTCCACGTTGGTCATCTTTTTTGTTCACTGCTATTAAATATATGTAGCTATTTTGTGTCAACTCAACTTCTGTCAACTCTTTCTCCTCAGTTTCTTGTTCCCCTGTTGGCAAGTCCCAGAATCAAGATAAAGTCTCTCTGCAGAGGAGACTTGGAGGTAAGCGTTTCTTCCCCTATGTTATCCCATCCCTTCTAGCAATGTTCTTTGCTGCTGTGTTTTAAACTAATTCAACACCGTAGAGTAACCCAGTCTAAATAACAAATGTTTAGGAACCCTATACCTTTTTAAAACCAGAAGTTATCAAACCCTTTGCTGTTGATTTTGATAATTTGCTTGTGTACCTGAATCTACGTTTTTCAGAGCTGTCATCAAATGACGTCTCCATTGCACATGCCCTGGCCTTGCTCCGATCCATAGGGTCTGATGCTAAAGAAGCCAGAAAATGTTAGCCCTGCAACATTCGTTTAGAACTACGTGGGGTGCAATGTTGCTGAACATTCAAATGGCAATTTGGCCTAGACCGTGTAGAACACCCAACTGTTCCTCTTCTCTTTTCTCTAGATTATTTGGAGACAAGTGAAGTAGCATCCCAAGACTCTCCAAACTATGGTAGCTCTCTGGCAAACGATGACCTGGCCTCTGCTGAGAAGATGAGGCGCTGGTTTGATGACTATGGAAACTCTCCTACTGCTACAACTGGCACGTCCGACGACGCCGCTTCTGAAGCCACAACTGGCACGTCCGACGACGCCGCTTCTGAAGCCACAACTGGCACGTCCGACGACGCCGCTTCTGAAGCCACAACTGGCACGTCCGACGACGCCGCTTCTGAAGCCACAACTGGCACGTCCGGACGACGCCGCTTTGAAGCCACAACTGGCACGTCCGACGACGCCGCTTCTGAAGCCACAACTGGCACGTCCGACGACGCCGCTTCTGAAGCCACAACTGGCACGTCCGACGACGCCGCTTCTGAAGCCACAACTGGCACGTCCGACGACGCCGCTTCTGAAGCCACAACTGGCACGTCCGACGACGCCGCTTCTGAAGCCACAACCGGCACGTCCGACGACGCCGCTTCTGAAGCCACAACCGGCACGTCCGACGACGCCGCTTCTGAAGCCACAACCGCACGTCCGACGACGCCGCTTCTGAAGCCACAACGGCACGTCCGACGACGCCGCTTCTGAAGCCACAACCGGCACGTCCGACGACGCCGCTTCTGAAGCCACAACCGGCACGTCCGACGACGCCGCTTCTGAAGCCACAACCGGCACGTCCGACGACGCCGCTTCTGAAGCCACAACCGGCACGTCCGACGACGCCGCATCTGAAGCCACAACCGGCACGTCCGACGACGCCGCTTCTGAAGCCACAACTGGCTACTGAAGCCACGATAACTACTGATTGGGGTTAATTTATACTCTAGCACAAGTGGGGACGAGTCTGTAGACCAAGCGCCTTCTGTTACTGACCATGCCATTGAGGAACAGTTCACCTCTGCATCTGAGACCCTGTTGACCACAAACATGGATATCTGAAGTGGGACGTACATGGGTAATCTAGTCCAGGTTGTGTGTAACTGCGTTTGCGTGTTTTGCCTCAATTAAACATTATCTTTAATAATTGTGTCCTTAGTATTGTCTTGGAGGTTCAATGACCTGACTTTAGTAACTGGGGTGATGGCAAAACTGTTTTATTGCATTGTAAACATGCTTTGGCATTAGCAATATTACTACTTCGACCAATTTGTGGGTAAGGTGTTTAAATTACCATTGGACTTCCTTAAGCTACATTTGCTGAGTGTAGGTCAACTTATGCTAGTAGCATCAAATGATGTAATGGGTTCTAGGTTATACTAACCTGATGTAGTTTGTTTAGTGGGTTGTAGAACTGAGCGTTTGGGGTTGGTACAGTGGGGGGGAAAAAAGTATTTAGTCAGCCACCAATTGTGCAAGTTCTTCCATTTAAGATGAGAGAGGCCTGTAATTTACATCATAGGTACACGTCAACTATGACAGACAAAATGATTTTTTTCCAGAAAATCACATTGTAGGATTTTTTAATGAATTTATTTGCAAATTATGGTGGAAAATAAGTATTTGGTCAATAACAAAAGATTCTCAATACTTTTATATACCCTTTGTTGGCAATGACACAGGTCAAACGTAAGTCTGTAAGGTTTTCACACACTGGTATTTTGGCCCATTCCTCTAGAGCAGTGATTGTTTTGGGGCTGTCGCTGGGAGACAGACTTTCAACTCCAAAGATTTTCTATGGGGTTGAGATGTGGAGACTGACTAGGCCACTCCAGGACCTTAATGCTTTTTACGAAGCCACTCCTTCGTTGCCCAGGCGGTGTGTTTGGGATCATTGTCATGCTGAAAGACCCAGCCACGTTTCATCTTCAATGCCCTTGCTGATGGAAGGAGGTTCTCACTCAAAATCTCACGATACATGGCCCCATTATTTCCTTTACACGGATCAGTCGTCCTGGTCCCTTTGCAGAAAAACAGCCCCAAGCATGATGTTTCCACCCCCATGCTTCACAGTAGGTATGGTGTTCTTTGGATGCAACTCAGCATTCTTTGTCCTCCAAACACGACGAGTTGAGTTTTTACCAAAAAGTTCTGACCCTATGACATTCTCCCAATCCTCTTCTGTATCATCCAAATGCACTCTAGCAAACTTCAGACGGGCCTGGACATGTACTTGCTTAAGCAGGGGGACACGTCTGGCACTGCAGGATTTGAGTCCCTGGCGGCGTAGTGTGTTACTGATGGTAGGCTTTGTTACTTTGGTCCCAGCTCTCTGCAGGTCATTCACTAGGTCCCCCTGTGTGGCTCTGGGATTTTTGCTCACCGTTCTTGTGATCATTTTGACCCCACGGGGTGAGATCTTGCGTGGAGCCCCAGATCGAGGGAGATTATCAGTGGTCTTGTATGTCTTCCATTTTCTAATAATTGCTCCCACAGTTGATTTCTTCAAACCAAGCTGCTTACCTATTGCATATGCAGTCTTCCCAGCCTGGTGCAGGTCTACAATTTTGTTTCTGGTGTCCTTTGACAGCTCTTTGGTCTTGGCCATAGTGGAGTTTGGAGTGTGACTGTTTGAGGTTGTGGACAGGTGTCTTTTATACTGATAACAAGTTCAAACAGGTGCCATTAATACAGGTAATGAGTGGAGGACAGAGGAGCCTCTTAAAGAAGTTGTTACAGGTCTGTGAGAGCCAGAAATCTTGCTTGTTTGTAGGTGACCAAATACTTATTTTCCACCATAATTTGCAAATAAATTCATAAAAAATCCTACAATGTGATTTTCTGGAGAAAAAAAATCTCAATTTTTCTGTCATAGTTGACGTGTACCTATGATGAAAATTACAGGCCTTTCTCATCTTTTTAAGTGGGAGAACTTGCACAATTGGTGGCTGACTAAATACTTTTTCCCCCACTGTAAATATACTAGGCCTAGCGTATAGAAAGTTGATGGGATCCTCCTCTTTTTAATAGAGGCCATCACTCTGTTTTCTCTCGCAAATGCATAGCCTATAGAAATGTTTCGCAAAATGAGGTCATGGGCTCTCATTAAGTGTTTGATTAGATTTTCGAATACATTTGCATTGATGTCAGCGTGTTTTTCACTCGTTTTGTGTTCACCCTTTCTTACAGACCAGGTTCCCAGAACGCTAAGGCAGACACCCTGTCCCAACTGTATGACACAGAGGAGAGGTCCATTGAGCCCACTCCCATACTTCCGGCGTCGTGTCTGTTGGCACCGGTGGTGTGGAAGGTTGACGCGGACATCGAGGGGCGTTACGTACAGAGCCAATCCCCCCCAGTGTCCAGAGGGTTGTATGTACGTGCCGTTAGAGGTCCGCGATCGATTGATCTATTGGGCTCACACGTCATCCTGGCATCGGTCGGACAGTGCACTGTCTTAGTGTGAAATACTGGTGGCCCACTTTAGCCAAGGACGTGAGGGTTTATGTTTCCTCCTGCTCGGTGTGCGCTCAGTGTAAGGCACCTAGACACCTGCCCAGAGGGAAATTACAACCCCTACCCGTTCCACAATGGCCATGTTTTTTTTACGGACCTTCCCCCGTCACAAGGGAACACCACGATCCTGGTCGTTGTGGATCGGTTTTCTAAGTCCTGCCGTCTCATTCCTATGCCCGGTCTCCCTACGGCCCTACAGGCTGCGGAGGCCCTATTTACACAAGTCTTCCGGCACTACGGGGTACCTGAGGATATTGTATATGATCGGGGTCCCCAGTTCACCTCAAGGATCTGGAGGGCTTCATGGAACGTCTGAGGATCTCGATCAGCCTGACCTCAGGTTTTCACCCCGAGAGTAATGGGCAGGTGGAGAGAGTGAACCAGGATGTGGGTAGGTTTCTGCGGTCCTATTGCCAGGACCGGCCGTGGGAGTGGTCGGGTTTTATCCCCTGGGCAGAGATGGCCCAAAACTCCCTCTGCCACTCCTCCACTAACCTTTCTCCATTTCAGTGTGTGTTAGGTTATCAGCCGGTCCTGGTACCTTGGCATCAGAGCCAGATCGAGGCACCTGCGGTGGAGGAGTGGTTTCGGTGCTCGCAAGAGACCTGGAACGCTGCCCATGTACGCCTGCAATGGGCCATCAGGCGACAAAAGGCAAGCGCCGACCGCCACCGCAGTGAGGCTCCGGTGTATGCACCGGGGGACCGGGTCTGGCTCTCGATCCGAAACCTGCCCCTTCGCCTGCCCTGCCGGAAGCTGGGTCGGCAGTTTGTGGGGCCATTTAAAGTTCTGAGGAGATTGAACGAGGTTTGTTATAGGTTACAGCTTCCTCCTGAGTATCGTATTAACCCCTCGTTCCATGTGTCTCTCCTCAGGCCGGTGGTAGCTGGTCCACTCCAGGAGTCTGAGGTACGGGAAGTTCCTCCACCCCCACTGGACATCGAGGGGGCACCGGCATACTCGGTCTGTTCCATCCTGGATTGGACGGATTCAGCCGAGGCAGCTCCTCCTCCTTGCTCGGGCAGGCTTCGGCGTTCGTCGTCACCGGAGTACTAGCTGCTACCGATCTATGTTTCTGTGTTCTACTTGTTTTGTCTTTATTGTTCACACCTGGTTCCCATTATGTATTGATTTCTTCCCTATTTAACCCTCTGGCTCCCACTGTATTTTGTGCGTGTTGGTTCATGTTTGGTTGTCGTCTGGTGAGCGGGTTTGTTCCTCCCTGCGTGGAGGTTATGTTATTTACGTTACCTACGAGTAAAGTACGTTTTCGATTAGCTCTGTGTCCTGCGCCTTACTTCGTCTTACCGCATCACACTGACGTCCTGACATAGAGAGCTAAGTACCAGGCAGTTAGCAAGTTTGGTAGGCTACTAATGACCATCAGCAGCATCAGAGCTTGGAGAAGCCTAATTACCGTGACTAAACAGTCATGTGGAATTTGACTGCCTTCATGACTCATGACCGCCGGTGTGGCGGTAATACGGTCACCGCAACAGCCCTAAGCTGAGCTCAATTTCGAGTGTCATAGCAAAGGGTCTGAATGCTTATGTAAATAAGGTATTTCTGTTGTTTGTTTTTTATACATTTGCAAAAATGTCTAAACACCTCTTTTTGCTTTTTCATTATGGGGTATTGTGTGTATATTGATGAGGGAAAAAATTTATTGAATCCATTTTAGAATAAGGCTGTAACATAACAAAATATGAAAAAAGTCAAGGGGTCTGAATACTTTACGAATGCACTGTATATGTGGAACTGTGGAAGCTCCATCTGCAGTCAGAGTTCCGTAGAGGCTGGCTGTCTGTCTGTGACAGGGGATGATAAGATTGATTTGGTGATATCTCTGATCATTCCCACACTGTCAGACTGTCACAGCTGTAGACTGCAACACCTCTGACAACTAAATATGTCGAAATAGGATTTAATAGAGTAGTGTAGGTAAAACTAAAATGGAATAGTTTGAAAATCTATAATAAAATATTCCCCAACATATTAGGGCATGGCTTCTGTAAAATTGTGCCTAGGAAGTGATGCAGTATGGTCAATACTTGTTTAGTTACACATCACAAACCATTTTAGGCATTTGGTCTGAAGGATTTTTTACAGGCATCAAAAGAAGAGGGGGGATTTTTGTTGTTGATATTTTGGGAGTCTTCTTACCTGGAGCAGTATCAAGGACTGAGAATCTCTGAGGATTGTAGGATAAAGAGTTTACTTATTTTGGCACAGTTTACTGACTCAGTTGGATTTCTTGCATTTGATTTGTCTGGTTGACTTTTCTGTTATTGCTCTTCAGCTGGCTGCAAACTGCGCAGTTATGAATAGTTTGATGTTGTCACTTCCAGGTTTTCTACACTTCAGTCTCACACTTCCACTTGTTTTTTGCTTAAATAATTATTTTAAAACTATTTTCTTTACTTCTTACATTATCACTGGCATTAGTTTGTGTGTTGATGTCGTTTTGCACTTCAAACATCAGACCAATGTTGTAAAAACCACAGTCTAAAATAGCACATTTATTTCAGCATAGCATCTAAAAACGTTGATTTAAATTACAGTAGTTCTTGTCATTAGCCTCCTCCTCAGAGTTTCTCCAGATAACTTGAACAGAGTTAAAATGTCAGAAGACGGGAGACATCGTGAAACATTAAAGCCTCCATCACACGTCAATGGGAATTAATTTCTGTATCCTCTCTTTAAACTCACACAAGTAGGACTGCAAGGACTGATATCTGTCGACATCCAGTAGATTCTCCACTTTTGCTAAAAGAGGCATGAAAGGGCAACAGCGACTGCACTTCCTGATTTGGCTTTGTTTTAGATTTGGTTCATTAAGAAATGCTATTAAGAGATGCTAGCAGCCATGACTGAATTCAAACATGAGTTGGTTTCGGGTTGTGGTTTGACGTGGGTGTCTAAATAAACCCAACCCACGGAAAACAGTTACGTTATTCTTCATTCCGTGACATACTATATGACCAAAATTATTCTATTTACACTTTGTAGTGAATTTTGACACTAGAATTAAAGTTTCTTACTCATATCGATGCCAGAGAGGCCATTTTCAAAATGAGAAGTGGCTTTTTAGGGGCAGTCGCTCTTTAATGTTCTGGGCCCGGTTTCCCAAAAGCATCTTAAGGCTAAGTTCATCGTCAGAACCTTCTTAAGAGCATCTTAGCATTTCCGAGCCATTTCCCAAAACTGTATTTTTTAATGTCCAACCGGCCTCACAACCGCAGACCACGTGTATGGGGTTATGTTATGGGCAGGCATAAGCTACGAACAACGAACACAATTGTTTTTTATCAATGACATTTTGAATGCACAGAGATACTGTGACAAGATCCTGAGGCCCATTGTCATGCCATTCATCCGCCGCCATCATCTCATGTTTCAGCATGATAATGCACAGCCCGATGTTGCAAGGATCTGTACACAATTCCTGGAAGCTGAAAATGTCCCAGCTCCTTCATGGCCTGCATACTCACCAGAGATATCAGCCATTGAGCATGTTTGGGATGCTCTGGATCGAAGTGTACGACAGCGTGTTCCAGTTCCCACCAATATCCAGCAACTTCGCACAGCCATTGAAGAGGAGTGGGACAACATTCCACAGGCCACAATCAACAGCCTGATCAACTCCATGCGAAGGAGATGTGTGAGGCAAATGGTGGTCACATCAGATACTGACTGGTTTTCTGATCCATGCGTCACCTTTTTTTTAAGGTACATTATCTGTGACCAACATATCTGTATTCCCATCCATAGATTAGGGCCTAATGAATTTATTTCAATTGACTGATTTACTTATATGAACTGTAACTCAGTAAAAAAAATTCAATTGTTGCATGTTGCACTTATATTTTTGATCAGTATAATATCTAGATTATTAGGCTAAATATTGACATCACTTTCATGTATGTGCAATCGATAGACCTACCTAGTATTAAGCCATTAGGCGACATCTGAGTCACTTCAATATTTTGTTAGGCCTATAGGTTACTATTATCTAAAAGCTCACACATTTCACTTTAGCCTAACCAATATTCTAAAGGTCAACATCTTAGGTCTGTTAACTTGCTACTTCATGGTTAATTATTTAAATTATTTAAATTGTAAAATTGTTTAATTGTTGAATATCTGTAGGCCTACTTGAAGCTGAATTCCTGCCTGCCATTAAGCTACAATGATTTGTTGAGCAATTACGAAAACCATTGTCATCAAATCCTATTTTTAGGTCACCTTGATATTTTCTATAGCGAACGAGGGAACGAGCGACTTTGAATTTGGCTTTCTTTATTCTTGTTCACAGTTTAAACAAACTGAAGAAATGCAGAATTTACATAATCAAACATTGCATGCAAAATAGCATGAGAAAACACTTACAGTACATAGCACATGGCAAACAGAATACAAACACTTAAATACATAATATGCTACAGAACATTTCTTATCTTGATGAGAAAACTTTATTGTGTAAAAAAGATTACTTTGAAAAAACATAAATAATTTAAGAGCTATAGCGAGCTCTTTAGCCTATATTCTGGAATAATTTTCCACACGGGACAGCTCCTGTAACGACACAGTTAAGTTTAACTTTGTAACGAGTGCACTACGTGGTGTTTTGGGAAACGGGTGTGACATCTTCAGGTGTTATTTTTACGATGCATCATTAAATCACTCATAAGCCTAAATTCCATGGCTATAGGGAAACCGGGCCCTGGGCTCTTACGTAAAGAAAAACTCTGAAATGTTAAACCTGTTTAGGCTTTGAATCCTTTAATTAATCTCCAAGCTTGGACCTTATTTCTGAGTTCACACAGGGCTTTAGGCTACAAGTCTATAGAGATAGACTGCAATTATTTAATGGTGACTTTAAAAAAGCAGTGATGGAAAAAGTACTCAATTGTCATACTTGATGAAAAGCAAAGATACCTTTATAGAAAATTACTCTAGTCAAAGTGAATCTCACCCAGTAAAATAATACTTCAGTAAAGGTCTAAAAGTATCTGGTTTGAAATGTACTTAAGTACAGTGGTGGGAAACGTACTCAATTGTCATACTTGAGTACAAGTTAAAAATAAAAGTAAATGCCATACATCAAATTCCTTATATTAAGCAAACCAGAAGGCACGATTTGGACCATATTGCTGTCCTGCCTGAGCATTTGAAATGTAACGAGTACTTTTGGGTTTCAGGGAAAATGTATGCAACTAAAAAGTACATATTATCTTTAGGAATGTAGTAAAAGTAAAAGTAGTCAAAAATATAAATAGTAAAGTAAAGAACAGATGCCCCCAAAAACTACTTAAGTAGTACTAGTTATTTCACAGCAACCAGACATGGTCTGCCTGATCAAACCATGTCATTGACCAAATGGGTAGTTTGCTCAAACAATTCATGATTTGATCAATAAATCAATCAACCAATCAATTAATTAATCAATCAATCAATCTTCATTGTCTCCAGAGGGAATTTGGCGCAGTTAAATTGTCTCCTCTGCAGTTATCTGTCACGCTGCATGTCAGTGGCACCTCCACATCGCTCCGCACCTCCACATCGCTCCGCTCAGTCAGGAGTCAGGACCACAGGCTCAGAGACAGCTGGATGCCATTACACCTTCAACCCCACATATCAGTTATATCTCACAGCACAGATCACAGAACAGAGCCATAGGTATGGTGTCCATATTAGGACAGCCTCAGACTCACAAGGAGTTGGTATCAGAGTCACCAATGAGGACCACAATGGAAATAATCTTGCATTATTTTTAATGTGTGTGTCATTGTAATTACATGGTTGAGCCAAATATATATGTATTAAAAAATGTATGTCAAATAAACATATTAGTCAATCAGGCTGTCCTATTATGGACACCATACAAGTTACACTTGGCTTTGGAGCTGCAGGAAGGCGCTCAGTGTAGATGAAGGGGCGGAGACAGGTTATAGAGGGCCAACCATAACCATAAGCTATGATGTGTGTGTGAGACAGTACCTCTCTGTCTTTCTCTCGGGTTTCCTCAGAAGAATGTTTACCAATTACATTATTGTAAAGCTGATTGCATTATGATTGAAACCATAAATGTCTATCTTTATGAGGTGCACTCTTAGAAAAAAAAGTAGAACTGTACTGTGAGAACAGGAGGTAGGTAAGTCAGTCACCTCATCCATCAGTGATGTGTCCACCTACTTAGGTGATTCATGGCGGCCATTTTGTGTCAAAACTCACCACAAATCAGTTTCCTGCCATGGAGAAGGGGAATGACACACACTCAGCTCTCAGTCAGTCAACACAGGAAAAACTTCAATATGAGTGTCAGGGAAAGGAGAGAGACAAGTTTCCTGGCAAGAAAATCCTGTGCTAGAGGAATCTCTCTCTGCCTGACAAAAATAGCTATTGTTAAATGTTTAGATTTTTTTGAGTCACGAGCTGGTATTTTTCTAAAATCTTAAATTATTCAGAGGCACATCATGACAGTAAGCTGCAATGCTGATTATATTTTGTTACGTATATTTTTTTCCACCACCAATTGCAGTGAATGTGTTGTACAGAGGGCTTTCAGCAAGGTAACCTTTAGAAATTATTTATTATGTTCCTATCGAGTGAAAGGAGGATAATTCACTTTGGTGTGGCTCAACAGCACTCCTGCTGCACAAAGTGTTCCACGGAGGACGTTTGTCCCAACTTCTTGAAAGTCAACATATTACTTAGAATTTTTTATAGCTTCTCAAGTTTTAAAAGTGCATGTCGTCCGGTTTCCCCATCTTTCTCTGTGAAATGTACAGTAATGTTGCCAGAATAATAGAGAGAAACCACCCTGTCTATTAAAAGCTACTAAAGTCAGAATGCCAAACGACACTGAAAGCAATTACCATGTGTTTCAACACCCTTTTCATAGAGAGGGCTCCATCTCGAGAGCGATCGAGCCACTCGCTGCTGCAGCATATGCAACTCATTCGGTTCTCCATTACCATATCCTGTTGGAGTATATCCAATCCAAGCCTTTACCCGTCATAGATACTCTATTCTCTCCTTCTGTATATGCCACCACTGTGTCAATGTATCAGCAGGGGATTAGACGCATCTTCCACGCAAACGTGACTCTTTGTTTTCATCCCCCTCTCCACTCCTCCATCACCACCGCCTACCCCCATCCACCTCAGATATGTTCAAGTAACCATCCCTCAAACAATGATTACCCAGAACTCTCTCTGAACCCGGATGGATGACTTCAGAGCAGCATGATTAAGAAAGAGAAAATAGAGAAAAGAAAGAGACTCTCTTCTCTTTCTCCTTCGCCCAAGTGTTCCTCGAGTCTCAGTGAGTGTGAATTGAGCACGAGAAAAAATAGAGAGAAGGTAAGCATTCTCTCCTCTTCTGCAAGAACAAAGCCGTTGTTGAATGTCACAAAGGCCCAAGAATGTTCCATTAAAAACTGTTTGATTTTTTTCTCCTCCTGCTGTTTCATCTCCCATGATATTTCCTCACTGAATCCCCCTCTGGCAGTTGAACTCTGAGTGGGTTGCCTGTTAATTGGATTCAGATTGCCATAATAATTTAGTGGCGCTGTGTGTGTGTGTGTGTTTTGTAGCCTACCATTCGGTCTGGCTGGGGTTTAGGGTTGGAGTTATTACTGTAAGATATGTAATGTTGATTGTGTGAGAAAGTCTGCACTCTGCTGTGCATGTGTACCATTCGGTCTGGCTGACTTGGGGTTTAAGGTTGGAGAGTTATTACTGTAAATATATAGTAGTCGTAGAGTTGATTATTGTGTGAGAACGTCGTCTGCTGTGCATGTGTTCGGTGGGAGCTACAGTGAAGCAGCTCTCTCCTAGGTCACCCGATTATTATCGCCTCAGGGCTGATGTCATTCACCAGTCAGTCCCCCCGACCGACACATGTGTTCTTCCATCTGAGTTATCACTGCTGCCGCTGTCCTGCTGAGTCAGCTGTGTGTGTGTGTGTGTGGGTGTGTGTGTGTGTGTGTGGGGGTGTGTGTGTGTGTGGGGGGGGTGTGCGCGCGCGCTTGTGTGTGTGTGTTGGTGTCAAAGGGTTCGTGAATCACTTCGAAATGAGAGCATGTTTGTTATCTGAGTGTATGGAAGTGCGGGTGAAAGTGTGTGTGAGTTTTTATGTGCTTGCTTGTGGGGAGACTTGCCTCCTTTTGAGGGGATGGCGTGGGGGTGTTGGTGGAAGGAGACATTTGATTTCCCATCTTTAGAATGCCAGGAATGAATCAGTGCTGCAAACAGAGAAAAGAGAAAGATAAGAGAGGAAAGTGAAAGAGAGAGGGAGAGAGAGAAGACGTGGCTAGCACATAATGTTCTAAGAAACAAAGGGTTCTCAGAACATTTTGGTGAGAGCGTGGTTGTCCTATGGTTATTTTGCATACAGCTTTCCCACAACTTTCAGCGTTGCTCGGTTATGGAACATTTTCAGCACATTTAAGGAACGTGACAAAAAAAAATTCATTACTTTAACAGAACTTTTCCTAAAAGTTAAAACATTCTTATATTTAATAAAAATGTTAGCAATGTCCTAGGAATGTTCTCCAACTGGTTTGAAATTGGGAATGTTGTAGCGGGTGATTAGGACGGAGTCAGGCGCAGGAGGTGTGAATCACAGAATATTGTTTATTCGTCCAATACAGCAGTTCGCAGCTATGCATAAACCAAATACAGTGCGCCTTAAATGCACACTGGGAAAACAAAACACACGGGTGAATATCCCGGCGACATGGAACCAATAACAAACAAAGACATGGGGAGCAGAGGGAATACTTATACAGAGACTGATGAGGGGATATGAACCAGGTGTGTGTGAAAAACAAGACAAAACAAATGGAATGATGAAAAGAGGAGCGGCAGTGGCTAGAAGGCCGGTGACGAAGAACGCCGAAGCCGGCCCGAAAAAGGAGAGGAGACAGCTTCGGAGGAAGTCGTGACAATACCCCCCACCCCACCCCCCGACGTGCAGCTCCAGCAACGCCTCGGTTGACGGCAATGAGGTTGCGGAGCAGGGCGACTCGGATGGCAACAGGGGAAATTCCGCACCAGGGAGGGATTGAGGACATCCTTAACCGGGACCCAGCACCTCTCCTCCAGACCGTACCCCTCCCACTCCACGAGGTACTGAAGGCCCCCCACCCGACGCCTCGAATCCAGGATGGAACGGATGGAGTGTGCCGGGGCCCCCTCGATGTCCAGATGGGATGGAGGGACCTCCCGCACCTCAGACTCCTGGAGCGGACCAGCCACCACCGGCCTGAGGAGAGACACATGAAACGAGGTGTTAATACAGTAATCAGGAGGGAGCAGCAACCTATTAGTAACCTTGTTCACTCTCCTGAGGACTTTGAACGGCCCCACAAACAGCGGGCTCAGCTTCCGGCATAGCAGGCGGAGGGGCAGGTTCCTGGTCGAGAGCCAGACCCGATCACACGGTACAAGGACTGGGGCCTCACTGCGGTGGCGGTCAACGTTGGCCTTCTGGCAACACACGGCGCACTGGAGGTGGACGTGGGCGGCGTTCCAGGAGCTTCGGTCTGGCTCTGATGCCACGGTGCCAGGACCGGCAGATACCCTAAAACACATTGAAATGGTGACAGGTTAGTGGACGAGTGGCAGAGAGAGTTCTGGGCATATTCGGCACATTGCAAGAACACCGACCACTCCCCCGGCCGGTCCTGGAAGTAGGACCGCAGGAACCTACCCACATCCTGATTCACCCGTTCTACCTGTCCATTAGATTCGGGGTGAAACCCAGAGGTCAGGCTGACCGAGACCACTAGACGTTCCATGAACACCTTCCAGAACCTAGAGGTAAACTGGGGACCCCGGTCAGACACTATGTCCTATGGCACCACGTAGTGCCGGAAGACATGAGTAAACAGGGCTTAAACAGGGCTTCCGCAGTTTGCAGGGCCGTGGGGAGACCGGGCAGAAGAAGGAGGTGGCATGCTTTAGAGAAGCAGTCCACAACGACCAGGATGGTGGTGTTACCCTGAGAGACGGGAAGATCAGTTAGAAAATCGATCGATAAGTGGAACCATGGCCGTTGTGGAACTGGTAAGGGATGTAACTTACCCGCTGGAAGGTGCCTAGGTGCCTTACTCTGGGTGCACACCGAGCAGAAGGAGACATATACCCTCACATCCTTAGCCATGGTAGGCCACCAGTACTTCCCGGTCAGGCAGCGCACTGTACGGCCGATGCCTGGGTGACCAGAGGAGGGGGACATGTGCCCAATAGATAAGATGATCACGGACACGAGACAGCACGTACCGAAGCCCAGCTGGGCACAAAGGTGGAGATGGCTCTGTGCGTAATTCCCACTCTATGTCCTCGTCCACCGCCCACACCACCGGCGCCACAATGCAAAAGGCCGGGAGTATGTGAGTGTTGTCAATGGGCCTCTCCTCTGTGTCGTGCAGCCGTGACAGTGCGTCTGCCTTCACGTTCTTAGTGCCTGGTATATTGGACAGCGTGAAATCAAACCGGGTGAAGACCAAGGTCCACCTGGCCTGACGAGGGATCAGCCTCCTCGCTGCCCGGATGTACTCCAGGTTGCGGTGGTCAGTCCAGACGAGGAAAGGGTGTTTAGCCCCCTCGAGCCAGTGCCTCCACACTGTCAGGGCTCTGACAACGGATAGGGCAGCGCCTACCTCTACCTTGGACACGTCCACCTCCTCTACGAACGGCAATGATGGATCGGGATGGGCCAGTACCGGGTCTGAGGTGAACAGAGCCCTCAGGTTACTGAAAGCCCTGTCAGCCTCAGCAGACCAGCGGAGCCGGGACGGCCCATCCTTCAACAGAGAGGTGATGGGGGCTGCGACCTTGCCAAAGCCCCGGATAAACCTCAGATAGTAATTGGCAAAGCCATTGAAGCGCTGCACCTCCTTTACCGTGGTTGGAGTCGGCCAATTACGCACTGCTGCAATGCGGTCTCCCTCTATCTCCACAACTGAGGTGGTGATGTGGTTTCCGAGGAAGGAGACGGATTGTTAGAAGAACAGACATTTTTCTGCCTTGGCATACAGTCGTGGTCAAAAGTTTTGAGAATGATACAAGTATTGGTCTTCACAAAGTTTGCTGCTTCAGTGTTATGATATATTTTTGTCAGATGTTACTATGGTATACTGAAGTATAATTACAAGCATTCCATAAGTGTCAAAGGCTTTTATTGACAATTACATTAAGTTTATGCAAAGAGTCAATATTTGCAGTGTTGACCCTTCTTTTTCAAGACATCTGCAATCCACCCTACCATGCTGTCAATTAACTTCTGGGCCACATCCTGACTGATGGCAGCCCATTCTTGCATAATCAGTTTGTCAGAATTTGTGGGTTTTTGTTTGTTCACCCGCCTCTTGAAGATTGACCAGTTGAAGTTTTCAATGGGCCCCGTGTAGCTCAGTTGGTAGAGCATGGCACTTGCAACGCCAGGGTTGTGGGTTTGATTCCCACGGGGGGCCAGTATAAAATAAAAAATAATATAAATGTATGCACTCAAATGTAAAAATGTAAAATGGATTAAGGTCTGGGGAGTTTCCTGGCCATGGACCTAAAATGTCGATGTTTTGTTCCCCGAGCAACTTAGTTATCACTTTTGCTTCATGGTAAGGTGCTCCATCATGCTGGAAAAGGCATTGGTCGTCACCAAACTGTTCTTGGATGATTGGGAGAAGTTGGTCTTGGAGGATGTGTTGGTACCATTCTTTATTCATGGCTGTGTTCTTAGACAAAATTGTGAGTGAGCCCACTCCCTTGGCTGAGAAGCAGCCCCACACATGAATGGTCTCAGGATGCTTTACTGTTGGCATGACACAGGACTGAAGGTAGCGCTCACCTTGTCTTCTCCGGACAAAGTGTTTTCCGGATGCCCCAAACAATCAGAAAGGGGATTCATCAGAGAAAGTGACTTTACCCCAGTCCTCAGCAGTCCAATCCCTGTACCTTTTGCAGAATATCAGTCTGTCCCTGATGTTTTTCCTGGAGAGAAGTGACTTCTTTGCTGCCATTCTTGACACCAGGCCATCCTCTTAAAGTCTTTGCCTCACTGTGCATGCAGATGCACTCACACCTGCCTGCTGCCATTTCTGAGCAAGCTCTGCACTGGTGGTGCCCCGATCCCACAGCTCAATCAAATTTAGGAAACAGTCATGGTGCTTGATGGACTTTCTTGGGCGCCCTGATGCCTTCTTCACAACAATTGAACCTCTCTCCTTGAAGTTCTTGATGATCCGATAAATGGGTGATTTAGGTGCAATCTTACTAGCAGCAATATCCTTGCCTGTGAAGCCCTTCTTGTGCAAAGCAATGATGACGGCATGTGTTTCCTTGCAGGTAACCATGGTTAAAAGAAGAAGAACAATGATTTCAAGCACCACCCTCCTTTTAAAGCTTCCAGTCTGTTATTCTAACTCAATCCGCATGACAGGGTGATCTCCAGCCTTGTCCTCGTCAACACTCTCACCTGTGTTAACGAGAGAATCACTGACATGATGTCAGCTGGTCCTTTTGTGGCAGGGCTGAAATGCAGTGGACATGTTTTTGGGGGATTAAGTTCATTTTCATGGCAAAGAGGGACTTCAATTCATCTGATCACTCTTCATGACATTCTGGAGTATATGCAAATTGCCATAACAAAACTGAGGCAGCAGACTTTGTGAAAATTATT
This sequence comes from Coregonus clupeaformis, assembly GCF_020615455.1. Classification (NCBI taxonomy): domain Eukaryota; kingdom Metazoa; phylum Chordata; class Actinopteri; order Salmoniformes; family Salmonidae; genus Coregonus; species Coregonus clupeaformis. The sequence continues at coordinate 26,194,266 of NC_059227.1, read as the reverse complement.
ATTTGTGTCATTCTCAAAACTTTTCAACACGACTGTACAGGTCATGCTCCAACAGTCGGCCAAGCACTCTGCAAACCAGAGACACATGCTCGGCGCGTGTAGCGGAATACACCAGGATGTCATCGATGTAGACCACCACACCGCGACCAACCATGTCCCGAAACACCTCGTTCACAAAGGACTGGAAGACTGATGGAGAATTCATCAACCCGTACTGCATGACCAGGTATTCATAATGCCCTGTGGTTGTGCTAAATGCTGTCTTCCATTCGTCCCCTTCCCGGACACGGACCAGGTTGTCTGCACTCCTGAGATCTAATTTCGTGAAGAAGCGCGCCCCATGCATTGATTCGATCACAGAGGAAATAAGGGGTAGAGGATAACTATAGCGAACGGTAGTTTTATTAATGCACGGTAATCATTGCAAGGGCGCAGACCTCCTTCCTTCTTCTTCACGAAAAAGAAACTTGAGGAGGCGGGTGAAGTGGAGGGACGTATGAACCCCTGATGCAGGGACTCGGAGACGTATGTTTCCATAGCCTCCGTTTCAGCCTGCGACAGGGGATATTCATGACTCCTGGGCGGCACAGCGTCTAACCAGAGGTTTATCGCAAAATCCCCCAGGCGATGGGGTGGTAATTTGGTCCCCTGCGTTTTGGAAAACGCGTGCGCCAAATCAAGGTATTCGGGGGGAATGCACACGGTGGAGGCATTGTCTGGACTTTCCACCGTGGTCGCACCAATGGAAACAGTTAGACACCTACCCTGACACTCTTGCGACCACCCCGTGAGAGCCCTCTGCGGCCATGAAAAGGTGGGGTTGTGTAGTGCTAGCCAGGGAATGCCCAACACCACAGGGAAATCAGGGGACTCAATAATATGAAACGTGATTTGCTCCTTATGGGTCTCCTGCGTAATCATAGTGACTGGTGCTGTAACCTCCCTAACAAAACCTGACCCTAATGGTCGATTGTAAAGTGCTTTGATGTGCAATGGAATAGACAGGGGAACCAATGTCATATGTACACTAAGAGCTAAAGACCTGTCCATAAAGTTCCCAGCTGCGCTTGAATCTACCAGCGCCTTACACTGGGGAACTACCGTGTAATCAGGGAAATGGACATGGATGGTTAAATGTGCAGCAGAGGGCTCTGAATGAGTGTGGATTTGCGCTCCCTGTGGTGACGCGAGTGTGCCCTGCCTGCCGCCTCCAGAACCAGAAGAACTCTGATGACATCGTGCAGCAGAATGTCCTCTTCTGCCACAAGAGTGACACTGGACCTGTCGTCCTCCGTTCTTCTGGACCGTTGCACCATCCAGCTCCATCGGAACGTGAGCCGAGGTGAGGGGGGGTGAAACGGGCAGGCCCCTTCCAGGACGTCCTCTCGAAGCCAGCAGGTTGTCCAACTGGATGGCCATGTCCACCAGTTGGTCGAAGGTCAGAGTTGTATCCTGGCAGGCTAGGTCCCTTCGGATGTCCTCACGCAGGCTGCATCGGAATTGATCGATGAGGCACCGCTCATTCCACCCAGCCGCTAGGGTTCTGAACTCCACGGAAAAGTCTTGTGCGGTCCTCATCCCCTGCCTCAGATGGAACAGACGCTCGCCCGCCTCTCTTCCCTCTGGGGGATGATCAAAGACTGCCCGGAAGAAGCGTCTCCTCCTTCACGCCAGACCGCGTTGGCCCACTCCAGGGCTTTCCCCGAGAGACAGGAGACGAGGGCGGACACCTTCTCCCGATCTGATGGAGCAGGGCTGATGGTGTTGAAATAGAGGTCCAGCTGCAGGAGGAAACCCTGGCAGCGGGCAGCTGTCCCGTCGTATTCCCTCGGTCGAGACAGGTGAATACCACTGGGTGCTGGTGTGTGGGTGGCTGGATCCGGTCGCTCAGCTGGTTCCGCAGGGTCGGGTCCTCTCCTCTCCAGGTGCTGGACGGCCTGGAGAACCCAATCCATTGCTTCGCCAAAGCTGGCTGACATGATGGAATGCTCCCGGACCTGCTCAAAGACTCCAAGCATATCCCCGCTCCTGCTGACTCCATTCTGTTGGGTGTGTTATTCTGTAGTGGGTGATTAGGACGGAGTCAGGCGCAGGAGGTGTGAATCACAGAATATGGTTTATTCGTCCAATACAGCAGTTCGCAGCTATGTGTGAACCAAATACAGTGCACCTTAAATGCGCACTGGGAAAGCAAAACACACTGGTGAATATCCCGGCGACAAAAGTAACATGATGCTCAACCAAGCCAGCGACACCTCCTCATGGAACAATAACACACAAAGACATGGGGAGCAGAGGGAATACTTATACAGAGACTGATGAGGGGATATGAACCAGGTGTGTGTGAAAAACAAGACAAAACAAATGGAAAGATGAAAAGAGGAGCGGCAGTGGCTAGAAGGCCGGTGACAACGAACGCCGAAGCCTGCCCAAACAAGGAGAGGAGACAGCTTCTGAGGAAGTCGTGACATATGTTCTCAAATTGTTCCAAGAACATTAAGAAACAATGTTCTTCTGTGGGAATATCAGTACTTCAGCATAAAGTTTCCTACAGGTTTCCTCATGGTTCTATTTAAAGTCATGTTTTCAAATTTTTCAGAGAACTGTGCATAAAAACTACAAGAAAACTTGAGTAACATTCAGATAATGTTCTAAGAATGCTATTAAAAAACATATACATTCCATTCTCAGAATCAACAAAACTCTCTCTATCCTCTATCTTGTTAAGTGTGTTCAGGTGTGTTAGCTGTGCCCACTAATTGGCCACACCTGATCATAATGAGTGCTTGTTTCCTTTTGAAATGCGGTCTGTTTGAATAGCCTAAAATGAACAGCTTCTTATGAATAAAAAAACATGGCATGCTAGCTCCATCCTTGTGGCACAGTGGACTAATTCCATGGATAGAGAACAGAAGATTATTGCATGATTAATGCCTAAGGACATTTCTATGTGTCTCATCTGTGCTTGGAGTTTAAAAAAGTTAACCCCAAATAAGCTAGCAGTGTAATTAAAAGTCTTATTGAAACATTCAGTTAGAGCTTTAAGGAAGTTATTCAAAAACCTCCAAATAACCGATCATTTCCATCTCAGAGCGCTAATAAAATCTCCTAGGAAAATATTCAAGGAGCCAGAGTAAAACGTTCTCAGACCCTCCCTGCAACCTAAAAAATAAATATTCCCAGAACATGCGAAATGTTCACTTATGTTTTTTAGAACGTTTATAAAATGTTCAGTTTTACCGGTCATGAAACTCATGGCTTCGTTCCCACAACCAATGTGAAACCAAAAATATACATTCCCACAACTTCGAAGGAACCAAATGTGCTAGCTGGGGAGAGAGAGATCCATGTGAGGTGCTGTGTCAAAGGCCCACATTTGTTTTCAATCTTCCCAAAGCAACCTTGAAACCCGAATCTCCTATTCTATTGGATGAAAGAAAAAAATGGAACACAATTCTCCTTTTACACCACACAACCCCTCTCTCTTTTAAAATAATATTTTCTTTCACAGGCAGAGAACATGTTTGATCATCTGCTTTATTAAAGAAGAGGGTTGCCTCAGAAGTACCTCACCGCTGTCACTGTCTGTCTCCACTGTTCCACCTGCCCTGTGCTGTGTGTGTGTGTGTGTGTGTGTGTGTGCATGTGTGTGTGTGTGTGTGTGTGTGTGTGTGTGCGTGCACCCCCTTCGTTGATCAATAAGACATGTCACAGTTTGCATGAATACCACTGAAAGCGCCCACTGTGGAATGTGCAACTTAGGGAAAAATCTTACAAGATGTAATTTCTTCATGTCTGAGCTGAGACCGTGAACAGCTAATTTAAAGCCTGGGAAACTGGAGAAAGTACCAAAAAAAAATTATATGTTCCTCCTTTTTTTCTCTTTTCATTTTGGAAGTGTATCGGTGGGAGGCAACTTCAGTACTTTCCTGAAACCAGGGTGTTAGCCTAAATTGTGAAAATAATACCAGTTGGGGCTTCTTCATTTTTCGCCTAGTCCCTCTTGTCAGAGCTGTAATGATTTATCCAAGGGTTAGGTCAAGACCATTGTTTTACTGCTGCCGTCGGCGTGTTCACAGTTCCAAAGGCATTGTCTGTTTCCTCTGATTCAGGGGCTCTAATTGGCGCATCTTGACCGTGAAGATTAGAAAGTGCTCGTGCCAACGTGCACAGGAGAATAGCCTTCAGAGACAAATGGACAGACTAAATGCCCACTTCCTGTCCCCATTGTCCAAGGAGAATATCCTGTTTAACAGCCAGGAAAAAACTTGAAAAAACTTATTTTTTTTGCTGGCAACGACACCTATGTAGATAATTGGTCATACTTAAGCAACGAAAGGCATTTAATCAGATAAGAGAATAAACAAATGTTTGAAACTAAACAATTATAGTCTACTGGTCAAGATTAACCAACCTTCAATAAATATTTGTTCTATACAGAAGAATCCAGCTGTCGCTATCCACCAGCAGTTTCCCTCCCTACTATTTTCTGGTCATCAGAAATATTTGCGTCGTTGAATTGTTGACTTGCAAATACCGACATTATGTAAACCTATTTGTACAAAAACATCCCCTGTACACATTGATAAATCTGGCTGCCTCAAGAGGAAGCAGGCGTTTATTACCCAGCACTCCCGCTTTGCATTGATGGATTAGCTTCTACAATTTACAGGCCGGTGGATTATAAATCATGGCTTCTCTGACCTTTTACTTATAAAACTGGAATCAGGAGCCAAGGGGGTGTATGTGTGTGTGTGTGTAAAGACGGCAGGGGTTGGTTGGTGTGTTCAGTATGTGTCAACGCATTAGTTGGATAGGGGTAATAAAAAAGCTGATAGGCCTATAAAGCAGATGGATTATAAAAGGCTGAGTTATTGGTTATGGACAGAATGCATCCTGTTTTATTTAAAACTGTAGAAATGAACAGGCGTATTGTTTTATTAAAACGTTGCATTTATTTCATTGAATCTGGAGAGCCTGAATTTGAAGTTAAAAAAAACAAACAGCTAAGAAAGCTGCAAAGGACCATCTTACATGGTGTGGGCGTGTTGAGGCCTTATGCTCCACATGGAACGAAGAGGAGTAAGGCAGTAAGTAAGGAAGTACGTAAGTAAGAGTCTAAAATACCACTATAGAAAATGAGCTGACACTGTGCCATGTTATCACATATCTTTTAAAGTTCTCTTACTATTCCAAAAAGCTCTCCCCAAGTTATACGGAATTCCTTAGTTGAGCGTAATTACTCATCGTGTTATATTAGGCAGTGAAACTACTTGACAAAAGCAATCCAGGAAAGACACAAATGTTGAGCTGAAGTTCCAGCATTAAAATTGTGAACTTTTCCACCATGCATTTTTCACACCAGGGGAACTGATGAGGAAATTGGCTCTTAATGCATGGGTCTCCTTTCTCAGCTCTCCTCAGCTGTATGATTAGCTTCAAGAGGTTTGGTATTATGGGCCCGAAATCTGTGAGAGACTCATAAAAGTTCAGTGTTTCACTTTTCTCATTAGGATGTAGTCAGCTTTGATTTCCTGCATGAGCCAGGAGTGGCAGTGGCAGGTTGGGCCTGGTGGCTGCTTGCTGTGTTCTAAATGTAAATCATGGTTGAATGGAATTACGCCGCCGGTCCGACATCTGTATTTTAACTGGCCAACAGCCACCCCTCCCTCCCATCTCCTCCGGCCCTTAGCAACGGTTACGGGCTCCCACAAAAACAATAATTTAGAGCCCTGTACAAAGAATACACCCGCCCTGTGCTGTGCTGCGTTGTAGGCCGGCCTACTCAGAACGGAGGAGGAATTGCTGTACAAGGCAAAAACAATATTTAGCAGATGAGGTCAGTTCTCCCATCATCCTCATGGTAGCATCAGCATGAGAAGTCGGCAGAAAATATTTTGCTTGGCAGGTTGCTTGACGTTTTGACCCCTGTGTGTGTGTATGCGTGTGCGTGTGCACTTGTGCGTGTGTGTATGCGTGTGTGTGTGTGTGTGTGTCTTGAGTTTCTACTCCTGCCTGTTCCTTTGTTTTGACTTCAGGCTGCTTATTTTGCTATAGGCTATCTAGCCAGTGGGCCTTCTAATTGTGAGAGGAGCTCAGTGGTATATTCGGAAAATGGGAGCAGCTCTCTGCTCTCTCTCCTTTCTCACTGGACTGTGAGAGACTCCAATGTTTTGCCCAGGGTGGTTTGTGGCTTGTCAAGAAGAAAGTTCTAGGATATAAAAAAAGAGGGAGAAACGGAACGAGAGAATAAAAAATTGATCTTACCATTAAATGAAAAGCGAAAATACATTGAATACATCGATCAAATCCATTCATCCTTAAAATTCGAAGTTAGATGTACAGTGAGGGAAAAAAGTATTTGATCCCCTGCTGATTTTGTACGTTTGCCCACTGACAAAGAAATGATCAGTCTATAATTTTGGTTGGTTTATTTGAACAGTGAGAGACAGAATAACAACAAAAACATCCAGAAAAACGCATGTCAAAAATGTTATCAATTGATTTGCATTTTAATGAGGGAAATAAGTATTTGACCCCCTCGCAATCAGAAAGATTTCTGGCTCCCAGGTGTCTTTTATACAGGTAACGAGCTGAGATTAAGAGTACACTCTTAAAGGGAGTGATCCTAATCTCAGTTTGTTACCTGTATAAAAGACACCTGTCCACAGAAGCAATCAATCAACCAGATTCCAAACTCTCCACCATGGCCAAGACCAAAGAGCTCTCCAAGGATGTCAGGGACAAGATTGTAGACCTACACAAGGCTGGAATGGGCTACAAGACCATCGCCAAGCAGCTTGGTGAGAAGGTGACAACAGTTGGTGTGATTATTCGCAAATGGAAGAAACACAAAAGAACTGTCAATCTCCCTCGGCCTGGGGCTCCATGCAAGATCTCACCTCGTGGAGTTGCAATGATCATGAGAACGGTGAGGAATCAGCCCAGAACTACACGAGAGGATCTTGTCAATGATCCCAAAGCAGCTGGGACCATAGTCACCAAGAAAACAATTGGTAACACACTACGCCGTGAAGGACTGAAATCTTGCAGCGCCCGCAAGGTCCCCCTGCTCAAGAAAGCACATATACAGGCCCGTAAGAAGTTTGCCAATGAACATATGAATGATTCAGAGGAGAACTGGGTGAAAGTGTTGTGGTCAGATGAGACCACAATCGAGCTCTTTGGCATCAACTCAACTCGCCATGTTTGGAGGAGGAGGAATGCTGCCTATGACCCCAAGAACACCATCCCCACCGTCAAACATGGAGGTGGAAACATTATGCTTTGGGGGTGTTTTTCTGCTAAGGGGACAGGACAACTTCACTGCATCAAAGGGATGATGGACGGGGCCATGTACCGTCAAATCTTGGGTGAGAACCTCCTTCCCTCAGCCAGGGCATTGAAAATGGGTCGTGGATGGGTATTCCAGCATGACAATGACCCAAAACACATGGCCAAGGCAACAAAGGAGTGGCTCAAGAAGAAGCACATTAAGGTCCTGGAGTGGCCTAGCCAGTCTTCAGACCTTAATCCCATAGAAAATCCGCGGAGGGAGCTGAAGATTTGAGTTGCCAAACATCAGCCTCGAAACCTTAATGACTTGGAGAAGATCTGCAAAGAGGAGTGGGATAAAATTCCTCCTGAGAATTCCTCCTGAGATGTGTGCAAACCTGGTGGCCAACTACAAGAAACGTCTGACCTCTGTTATTGCCAACAAGGGTTTTGCCACCAAGTACTAAGTCATGTTTTGCAGAGGGGTCAAATACTTATTTCCCTCATTAAAATGCAAATCAATTTATAACATTTTTTACATGCGTTTTTCTGGATTTTTTTGTTGTTATTCTGTCTCTCACTGTTCAAATATACCTACCATTAAAATTATACACTGATCATGTCTTTGTCAGTGGGCAAACGTACAAAATCAGCAGGGGATCAAATACTTTTTTCCCTCACTGTATTAGACCTCACTTGTAGTTTCATTTATCTCTTTCAATAGCCTGCATTTCTCTGGAAGCAAGCAGAAAATGATGTGCACTAAAGATGGCATTGTAGTCAGACAACTACATTAGAAGACTATTGTCAACCCGATCAGAAACACTATGCTCACAACCTGAATCTCCTAAACATTGTTGCTGGTGTATTTTGTTAGAATTTTGGAATATATTGCTCAATAGACAATACATTTTTTTACCAGGCATGCATCACGGACACACATATAGTTGATGCGCTACATAAATGTTTACTGCAAACTTTCACCACTAACTTTTTAGATAAGAAAATATCGCCCTACCTTTCTGTTGTTTCAACCATCCATCCCAATCAAATAATGCCATGAATACATCCAGCTTTTGTCCCTATAAGTGCACAGAGCAGGTATTCCATGATATGGGGTATAATCCAAAACTGCAGTGGATTGCCAGTGATCATCACGTAGACAAATACTAGGCTTATATATAATCATTACGCAACATTAAAGGAGTAGGTCATTTGATGCATACATACATACAGTATACTGTAAATAGGATATAACTTTTTCATTGCATAGATTACATTATCATAATTCCTTGCTTGCCATATTAGTCTGTACAAAAACGTGAATTAGCCACAACCATGTGTGAGGGACAATGTAGATTGGCAGGTGGAATGATGTCCAAGGTTAAAGTGGGAGGCGAGATCAGATTAGCACAGTATTGTCCAATGAGGTTGTGGGCTGAGGCCAAGCATGTGCACAGCTCATGAACACCACATAGTTTTTTTAAAATTATTTTTGTGCACACTACAGATGCTCAAGAACAATGATGGAATGACGAAGTACACAACTTTCGGGGATTGTGAGCGCTACTTTAAGAATGACTGGCAAAAAAATAAACAGGTTAGTTCATTGATAAAACTACGAGATTGACTTGATGCACCCGTGCATCAATCTAAGTAACTAAGTAAATCACCATCAAAATCTGTCTGTTTGAGCTAGAGATATCTGTTTTTGTATGGGCTGCATCTCAATCCACCACATACGCCTATGTCAGCCTTTTGCATCTGCGGTGGAAAGTGGCAGAGCAACAGCGCTGTTTTTCAGACCAGGAGATATCCAGAAAATTGGTCTTCTCACAAAAATATCTGTAGTGTCCGAACAGTAATATGACCTACAAACTAATTTGACCACTCTATTGAAAGATGAGACTCTCACGAACACGATGGTGTTCTCTGTTAGCTCTACAACCCCCACAAGCCCCACAGGACTCGTCTGAAACTACTGTGTTAGCGTCTGAACCATTTGGGCTACAAACTAAAATGACCCCACTATGGAAAAAGGAGAGTCTCCATTTTGTTCTACAACCCCCACAAGTGTCATGGGACTCTTCTGAAGGTAACCCGGTACTGGTAAAACATTTTTATTAATGTATGGAAGTTTTGTTCCTCCAAAAAAGGGAGTTAAATACAGTGCCTTCAGAAAGTATTCACACCCCTTGACTTTTTCCACAATTGGTTGTGTTACAGTGTGAATTTAAAATGGATTAAATTGAGATTTTGTGCCACTGGCCTACACACAATACCCCATATTGTCAAAGTGGAATTATGTTTTTAGAATCTTTTACAAATGAATTACAAATGAAAAGCTGAAATTACTTGAGCCAATAAGTATTCAACCCCTTTGTTATGGCAAGCTTAAATAAGTTCAAGAGTAAAAATGTGCTTAACATGTTGCATAATAAGTTGCATTGACTCACTCTGTTTGCAATTATAGTGTTTAACATGATTTTTAAATGAATACCTAATCTCTGTACCCCACACATACAATTATCTGTAAGGTCCCTCAGTCGAGCAGTGAATTTCAAACACAGATTCAACCACAAAAACCAGGGAGGTTTTCCAATGCCTCACAAAGAATGGCATCTATTGGTAGATGGGGAAAAAAAAGAAGCAGTCATTGAATATCCCTTTGAGCATGGTGAAGTTATTAATTACACTTTAGATGGTGTATCAATACACCCAGTCACTACAAAGATACAGGTGTCCTTCCTAACTCAGTTGCCGGAGAGGAAGGAAACCGCACAGGGATTTCACCATGAGGCCAATGATAACATTAAAACAGTTACAGAGATTAATGTTTGTGATAGGAGAAAACTGAGGATGGATCAACAACATTGTAGTTATTTCACAATACTAACCTAAATGACAGATTGAAAAGAAGGTAGTCTGTACAGAAAAAAAATCTTCCAAAACATGAATCATATTTGCAATAAGGCACTAAAGTAAAACTGCAAAAAATGTGGCAATGAAATTAACTTTATCTCCTGATTTAAAAAGAAATATGTTTGGGGCAAATCCAACACAACACATCAGTGAGTACCACTCTTTATATTTTCAAGCACAGTAGTGGCTCTATCATGTTATGGGTATGCTTGTCATCGACAAGGAGTAGGGAGTTTTATGGGGGGGGGTAAAAAGAAACGGAATTGAGCTAAGTACAAGTAAAATCCTAGACAAAAACCTGGTTCAGTCTGCTTTCCAACAGACACTGGGAAAGAAATTCACCTTTCAGAGGGACAATAACCTAAAACACAAGGCCAAATATACACTGGAATTGCTTATGAAGACGACTTTGAATGTTCCTGAGTGGCCTAGTTACAGTTTTGACTTAAATCATCTTGAAAATATTTGGCAAGACTTGAAAATGGCTGTTTAGCAATGATCAACAACCAACTTGACAGAGCTTGAAAAATGTTCAAAAGAATAATGTGCAAATATTGTACAATCCATATGTGCAAAGCTCTTAAAGACTTACCCAGAAAGACTCACAGAAGTAATGGCTACAAAATATGATTCTAACGTGTGTGAATACGTATGTAAATTAGATATTTCTGTATTTTATTTTCAATAAATGTGAAGAAAATGAACCCCCCAAAAATTTTACTTTGTCATTATGGGGTATTGTGTGTAGATGGGTGAGAAAAAACATATACAGTGGGGAAAAAAAGTATTTAGTCAGCCACCAATTGTGCAAGTTCTCCCACTTAAAAAGATGAGAGAGGCCTGTAATTTTCATCATAGGTACACGTCAACTATGACAGACACATTCAAATCACATTGTAGGATTTTTTATGAATTTATTTGCAAATTATGGTGGAAAATAAGTATTTGGTCACCTACAAACAAGCAAGATTTCTGGCTCTCACAGACCTGTAACTTCTTCTTTAAGAGGCTCCTCTGTCCTCCACTCGTTACCTGTATTAATGGCACCTGTTTGAACTTGTTATCAGTATAAAGACACCTGTCCACAACCTCAAACAGTCACACTCCAAACTCCACTATGGCCAAGACCAAAGAGCTGTCAAAGGACACCAGAAACACAATTGTAGACCTGCACCAGGCTGGGAAGACTGAATCTGCAATAGGTAAGCAGCTTGGTTTGAAGAAATCAACTGTGGGAACAATTATTAGGAAATGGAAGACATACAAGACCACTGATAATCTCCCTTGATCTGGGGCTCCACGCAAGATCTCACCCCGTGGCGTCAAAATGATCACAAGAACGGTGAGCAAAAATCCCAGAACCACACGGGGGGACCTAGTGAATGACCTGCAGAGAGCTGAGACCAAAGTAACAAAGCCTACCATCAGTAACACACTACGCCGCCAGGGACTCAAATCCTGCAGTGCCAGACGTGTCCGCCTCCTTAAGCCAGTACATGTCCAGGCCCGTCTGAAGTTTGCTAGAGTGCATTTGGATGATCCAGAAGAGGATTGGGAGAATGTCATATGGTCAGATGAAACCAAAATATAACTTTTTGTTAAAAACTCAACTCGTCGTGTTTGGGGGTGGAAACATCATGCTTTGGTGTTGTTTTTCTGCAAAGGGACCAGGACGACTGATCCGTGTAAAGGAAAGAATGAATGGGGCCATGTATCGTGAGATTTTTTGTGAAAACCTCCTTCCATCAGCAAGGGCATTGAAGATGAAACGTGGCTGGGTCTTTCAGCATGACAATGATCCCAAATACACCGCCCGGGCAACGAAGGAGTGGCTTCGTAAGAAGCATTTCAAGGTCCTGGAGTGGCCTAGCCAGTCTCCAGATCTCAACCCCATAGAAAATCTTTGGAGGGAGTTGAAAGTCCGTGTTGCCCAGCGACAGCCCCAAAACATCACTGCTCTAGAGGAGATCTGCATGGAGGAATTGGCCAAAATACCAGCAACAGTGTGTGAAAACCTTGTGAAGACTTACAGAAAACGTTTGACATGTGTCATTGCCACCAAAGGGTATATAACAAAGTATTGAGAAACATTTGTTATTGACCAAATACTTTTTTTCCACCATAATTTGCAAATAAATTCATTAAAAATCCTACAATGTGATTTTCTGGAAAGAAAATTCTCATTTTGTCTGTCATAGTTGACGTGTACCTATGATGAAAATTATAGGCCTCTCTCATCTTTTTAAGTGGGAGAACTTGCACAATTGGTGGCTGACTAAATACTTTTCTTCCCCACTGTATTTAATACTTTTTTGAATTCAGGCTGTAACACAACAAAATGTGGAATAAATCAAAGGGTTTGAAAACTTTCTGAAGGCACTGTAAGTGTAAAAAAATACAAAAATAAAAATTCCTGAGCTTTCTTATATCTCCTAGATATAGGACAGACAACATCAAAACTTTATTTCTTAACAGTAATTGTTTTACTGTCTGTTTTGCCATGTATGAATATGTTATTCAATGCGCTTCTATGGGCTATAGCACTAAAGGCCAAGTTCAATGTTTCATCAAATATATTATTTATATATTTTCTTGATACCTACAGGGGTCCAAAAGTTTCAAACCAAATAGCTAAATGATCCATGGTATGACCATCTTATAACAATTCCATATGTTAGCTTAGACTTGTAGGGGTTAAAGGAAAAGAGATGGAAATAAAAATGATTACGATCATTAGGATACATTCCAGATACTTACCTACTGTCTTGTTAGCTAATAACTCCAGACGACCACAGAAAGCTGCAGATGGCTACTGACCGTCGGCCAGAAGAACGACAACGCCGGGAAGATAGGATTGACACAAACATACTGAGACCTTTAATGGATTTATTGTGAGTGAATAGCAGTACTATGGATTTTTTTGGGCTTTTATTTCTTTCCTTACTTTTTTTCTTCTAATCTGCCATTTTGCCTTGGGATTTACAGCCTGGTATAGAGTGCACTCAGTGGAATAAGTCCATTACTCACTCAATTACTGGAATTGCATGGCCTGCTGGGTAGGGCTGGTTGCCTGGAAGAAACAGGAAGTAAGATAGGCCTTGTGGGTAGTAGGGTTTAGGATGTCAACGGCTCAAAGCTAAAAATCATTTTCAGATTTGTGTCACAGATCTCAGTGGAAATGGGGAGATGTGTGTGTCAAATGTATAGAGCAAGTCTTACTCTGCATTGGTTAGAAAATCACACAAATTACATGTTTTGTACCTTTCAGATGTAATACTAATAGTCTACACAGTTTTATGTTTCTTCTCAGACCTCCCTAAAAATGTGTGCATAGATCTAATAAGACTTGGATTACAGATTCACAAATGCAATTTGTCTTAGTGTAAATAGTGAGTGTTTTTTGTGCTCTTGAGATATAAATCTAAAATACCGCTGTGTGTCTTTTTTAGTACACAAGCATTTATAACACATTGATTACAGATTCAAAAATGTAATTTGTTACTATTTAACACTATTTCTACACTTAAGATAATAAAACAAATAGGGTAAACGATTTCAAACCCCTATACAGAAATGTGTGAATACACGTACTAAGAATACTTTGATTACAGTTTCACACATATCATTTACCATTATTCTACATAATATGTATGTACCCTTGAGATATGAAACAAATACGCTGAAATTGTTTTCCATTATAAGCCATCTTGTGACACTTGAGCGGTGTAGCAACATACTAGGTCCCTTCTGTATGTAACCGTATATAGAATAATAATTGCCAAAATTGTTCATACTGTGCAAAGATCCCTTCGAGAGAACACCCTCTTATGTCTCAGCTTTCCATCCCCATTCCCATTGTTTATTTCCCCAGTGCTGTATGAGGCTTATCAAACACTATCTCAGCTTACATGCTCTGATTCTCTACCAAGGACTTCCTCCTGTTCCGTTTGTTCAGAATTAGACATCTGGTATTGTAGAGTTTGGGCTTGAGGCCCGGCCTGGAAAAACTCTATAGGGGAAAGAAGAGAAGAGAGGAGAGATCTTAGCATGTGAGGATAGAGAGAGAGAGAGACACACACACAAACACACAAAGCATAAATCATCACAGATCCAAAGATAATAGAAAGTGGTAGTCCCTGCAGTCTGCTAAATCAGGCTCCTGCTTCCTCAACCCATTTTGTAATTGCGCGGACTGCTGATCGGGTTGTTTTGGGACGAAGAGAGGGAAAGAATAGAGAGAGCTAAACGAAAACAGGCACAATTGGAAAGAGGCTGTGTACACTAGAGTCACATCGGCCTAAACTAAAGAGTGAGTGAACTTTTCGCCGAGCAAGCTGGAGGTCTTGGCTCGTTTGCAGATTCTTGGCTCGTTTGCGGACAGAGGGATTGCTTTGCTTTGTGGAAGGGTTGTTAGAAAAAGTTTGTGTGTCTAATTGGGGAGGGATACAGACGCTGTGGAACCAACAGAGGTGTCGTGGCGGGGTCTGGTACTGTTTTTTATTTTTATATTTTTAATTATCAACTTTTTATTTTGGATAAATCTCTGTTTCGATCACATAAATATTGTGTTCTTCAATGTCAAAGTTACAGGTATTCAATGTTAAATATGTTTGCTTGCCTTGGCTAGCTTGCTAGCTGGATGGCTAATGTTTGCATTTAAATAATGCAGCAGCAGCTCCGGCTTTTTTGTTTCACATGCCGGTTGGAAGGTGGAGACTGCAGTGTCTGAGACGTCAGAGAGGCAGAGGGACTGTTTCTGACCACTGCTGATGTGTGGTTAATTTTCTTGCGCTTTACTGCAGCCAAAGCATCACCCAGGTAGGTGCTACACTGTCGGCAATGGTGGATCAGCTACTTACGGAGGAGAGGCTACTATGGAGGAACTGGAAACGTCGGACAAAGCGATGGGCCCTGATGAAGATCTCCTGGCTTGTCTGACAGACTGACTTTCTCCCTGGCTGTACTGTACAATCAATGTGCCCTCCTCTCAAGCCATACTGCGTTTTCCAATCTGCCTCAACTCCATTCCTTTTCCATCTTTAATTTGTTATTTATTGATGAATACATTATTTTGTTAACAAGAGGACCACAATGGAACTACGTTTCTAAACTTTTTTGTATTGTCCTCAATTATTTTTTTAATGTGTTGTATCCACGTGTTTTCTTTGGTCAATTTAATCATATCATATACAGGAAATAGGAGTGGTGCGGCAGGTAGCTTAGAGGTCAGAGAGGGGGGATGGTGCATCCTACCAGCTCTCACAGTCTCACGTCAGAATTAGACATTCATCCATGTTTCTCAAACATCAAATGTCGAAGTTGTTCCAAACTTTAAATTTCGAAGTGTTTAATATTAAGTTTAGGCATTACCTCTGAATTTTTAAGGTTAGGGTTAAGTTAAGGCATTAACTCCAAAATCTTACGGTTAGGCATTAACTCCGAATGGCTAAGGTAGGGGTTAAGGTTTGGGATAGGCTTAAAACAAAAATAACTTTCATTTGATTTGAACTTGCAACATTTAGAATCAGATGCTTATGCCTATATGCCATCCCCATCCACAATGCCCTAGCAACACCCAAACCTAATTCAAGATAACAGCGCTCACTGTTGCCCCTAGTGCCAGGTTTCCACGTCATCTCCTGATGTCCTCAGACGTCAGATGGACGTCGAATACTGACTTGTATCACGGGCGACCTTGCTGGGTGCATCACTGTATACAACGAGGAATGAAAAGCTGGGGTGAAGTCAATAATTCTGCTATTAGCATCAATTTGATGTGGATTTGAGGGACTCAATTGGGTCATACTCTGGGTTGGGGGACGGAGATTACAAATTGGAGAAAGTGAGAAAGATGTAGGCACTTGCTCTCTCTCTTTGTGTATCTTATCTTTTTATACACAGGACATCATTTGATTCATCCCCTCTAAACTAAATCCTGGCTGTTGAGAGTCTGAGACTTCTAGAATTATGAATCCTTCATCCCTATTGAAAGCTGGGATAAAGAGGCACAAGGGGTTGGAGTTCGAGTGGGGTTTGCTCACACTCCTTGCTAGGCCTGCTGGATGCAAAGACAATTACTGTTCTGAGTTGTGGGCACTGCTGTCTCTCCCTCTCTCTCTCTCTCTCTCTCTCTCTCTCTCTCTCTCTCTCGGGAGAGGAGACAAACCGCACTAAGATCACGTGGGCTTTTCTGTCTTCTACTAATCCTCCTAAACTAGGCCAGAAAGCCTTTTCCAGGAATGTGGAGGTATTGCGAGGAGGAATTGCGAGGAACTTTTGTTGTTTCTCTGTTCAGTTGACTACTACTTTGTCTATGGCCTAACAACACTCGTGCCAATATATCTTCCAAACACCGTCTTCTCGGGCATTATCACTTACTTGTAATCAGCCAGTACATGACAATAAAAACCTTCATTATGCTTTTCATGTAAATATCAAGGCTATAGAATTATTCAAAGTTACATAAATATATTACTATCTTGAATTTTCCCTGCATTCTGCTAAATCAAATAGAGGTTCTCATTCATCATTAGTTAAATTAAGTTAATGTAGTGAATGTGCAAATCAATTAGCAATAGGTGCTGTGAGAGCTTCACCACATGAAATCAACAGAATGCCCTCTAAATGCACTCACCGAATAGAACAATGCGCTACATACTGCCATTTTTATAATCTCAAGTGAAAAGAGCTATGTAGATGCCCAAACCTTCAATTTGCACACCAACAACTTTTCTCTTTTGTTCCGCGGACAGTAGACGCTGATTAATGTGAATCGAGTCAAATGACATTTGAGAGACGAGACAACGTGAGCACTGGGCTTGAATTTGAAGAGTTCACGCAGGGTTGAGAATGACCTGAAAGCCTACCGATGCGGGAGAGATGCATATGAGTGGCGATTATGTTTTTTTTTTAAATTATAGACCAGACTTAATTTAAAAGTCTCTGTGACATTTCCCAGCGCCTGGTAATCATATCAATTAAAGAGTGAGTCCCACGCTGTAATCCATGCTGAAGCACTCCTCTAACAGCACTGTCTGTCTGACTGTCCGATCTATAGAAAGGCAATTGACGGGAAAATATACTATATGCTATATAATAATGTAATCAATAATGCTATATGAAATATAGAGGGCTGACTGAGTGCTGAGTGCCTGTCAATTTTTCTCAACATTTTCTCAGAATCCTCCAGTAGTTTTATAAGTGGAGCTGCCCAATGAGGAAATGGTAAAAAAAATGAGCGGGGTACTATTTCTTATTTCTTATTCCAGAGACCCTATGGGGTCGACTGTCTGTGTGTGTGTGTGTGTGTGGGTGTGTATCTATGCGTGCATTTATGCAGATCCAGTCAGAACATGTTCAAAGTAATGTTTGTTGCAGCTTCACAACACCCAGCTGGCTGGCTGTACTAAACCTGGAGCCTGAACCTAATTGAGTTGGGTTATTGATATGGGAGTTTATTTAGAATAGGGAGAATCTTATTATGTCTTCTCCCAGAGCTTATTTTAGGCTGAGGGATACATTTACATAGCCCAGCAGTGGTTGGGTTATACCGGCTCTCTTAGAGGACATCAATCCACAGCAACTCCAGCGTCCGTCTGAAGTATGTGAACACATCTTCCCCTTCATGTATTTCTTTAGCTCTACGCAAGATTAATTCCGGTAATATCAGTGAGCTGCATTTCACAGAAGGTAAATTTACTTGACATGTGCTTCGGCGTGTGATATTGGAAAGTGGGTTATGCCTGCTAAATCCAGTCAGCCCTGTATGTTTCCACGAAAACACCCTCATTTTATGAAGGGAAAGCAACAGTCTGACATGGGTTCAAAATTAGAAATATGTAATGTGGAATACTGGAATATAGGTAGTGCCTATGTTTACCACATACATGACACAACTTTTCAAAGTCCTGCAGCGATAATATCTAGTCAACTCTCCATTGGTCTATAATTAGAGACACACATACAGTGGAAGAGACACACATCTATAATCACAAGAAGCGCACACACAAACACACACACACACACATATACACGCACACAGAATGAAATACACACACACACACACACACACACACTGAACATTATTATTTTTCCAACAAACTCTCAAATGAAACAGATTTCTGCTCTGAGACCGTGAAGTGGTCCTGAGGGAATCTCCCCTGCATTGAGTCATGTTAAGCTGAGGCGAGTATGTAAACAACATTGGACTCAAGGCCACTGGCCTTTGATAATGAATGCTTAACCCGGAGCATAGCTCCCCTATGTTGATGTACTCCCCGCCCAGAAAGACTGCCCCACTGACTTAGCCCAGAACCTTTGACACAGCAATGTAAATAAGAGATTTACTGGGTACTCTCTCTGCTACCTCTGAAACCACTCAGACAACGGAAGGGAAGAATTTACGACAGCTATCGACAGTCACAGTGCCGAGGGAGAAAACACTGCATGCCGAGACCTAATGATCATGCCTCCAGAACACCCCCTTAGATCTTTAAAGGAAGAGATGGAATTATTTTACAATTCTAGATTATTATCGTGTGTGTGTGTGTGTCCAACAGACATTTTAAATGTTGAACTGTCTTGAGAACATATTAAATCAACTTAAAATACTGTAACGTTTAAGACCATGAGACATCAGGGTGTCATATAACCTCTGGCCCTGTCCAATACTGCTCTAGATTAGACATCACATCTGTGATTTTCACTGTGTTACTGCCCACTGTTAACCGCCATCGCATTGCCCTTCTAGTACATTTATGGCTCATAAGGATACTTACTAGATATAAAGTGAGATCATATCAGGCCATAATATAGTGGTTTGAATGACTCAGATGGGACTCATAGAGATTAGTAAGGGGCGATCCTGTGTAAAGATCAACTGAGCATGCACAAATAAAGTCGTTTCCAGATGAAACCGCGTTCAAATTATCCTTAAGGTCTATATGTTAGAGTTCAGGCTTTATTTGAAAAGTTTAAGTAGGAAATTGCATGAATTTTGACCATTACAGAGTAGGTGGCTTTTCAGTCAATTATATTTTATGGCTTTTAGAAACTGCTCACAGAGCTTGTTTTTTTCCACTAGTTATGAAGACTAGAGGTTAATTAAGCAATACAAACCACATTGAAGTGTCTTGAGTTTTGTTTGCATGTTCTACAGTCTTGTACAGATAGGGGTGACTTGGACAGGCAATGTAACGTCCATAAAATCTTTAGGGATTTTTATTTTGTAAAACATTATATAGTCTATAATTGGTTCTCTCTTCATTGTCAGTATCAGCCAAGCCTTTCCTTCGAAATGGCAATCCATGTTTTGACCTAAGACTTACAAACTTACAGACCTTTGCTTATATGTTCTCCCCAAAAAGCTTGTCCGTTACATGCAACATCTATAACGCGTCTTATTTGCTTTATTTCTCCAACATGTCAATACTTACAAGTCCGATTTTTGGGATATACACTCCCCCCAAGGGATACTATAGTCACACACATCAAACGTTTAATTTATATTTTGTTTGTCCATTCTGTGAGGCATAAAATTGTGTTTCTGCGTGCCAATGTAACGTCCATAATGCCGGATTCGTGCTAAAAGTATCTCGTATGCACGCACACACACACACACACACAGATTATGTGATTATGACACTGTGGGCCAGCAAGGCCGGAAGCTGGACAGTAAAGATAGATACAGGATAGGTAGGTGTTCGACAGTAACAGTGTGTGGGCTGCGTGGCATGATGAGTGTGTTTTAAGTAAGTAAAGAGGGTCATGGTGTGTTTCTTTTTCCAAGACGCTGGCCTCCGCTTTACTTTAATCAGTGACAGGCAGAGCAGCGAACGGGTGAGGGGGAGAGGGGAAGAGGGTGTGAGAGTTGTCTGGTCTATGTTCATGTGTCAAATCCTTTCTATGGAGGAAGAATACGGGGTGTGCATGCGCCTGGGTGCATGTCACACATGGCTTAATGTGGAGAGCCCCTCACAAACTTGCATTTTTTTGCTATGATTGTCACTGTAAGCTGATATTCTCCCCACCCAAACAAGCCTGTGGTGTTCACTGTGGTTGTGACTTCTTCCAGGTGAAGACAAGGCATGAAGAGCTGCTTTGATGTGGTAAATACCTGAAGAACTGTTCAACAACAGTCTCATTTGTCACTTTACCATCTGCTTGCATGGGAAGCGTTTCAATCCAAGGTGATGCAACATACACTCACACACGCATACACACACACACACACACACATACACACATATACTACACACAAAAAAGCATGCACACACACATGCACACACACAAATAGACACACAGACACACACACAGGTGTCTCTCCAAAATTACATGGATTTTCAAATAGCAACTTCACATCATATCCATTTCCTCAAATCTATTTAGTCCAATGCGGTGCAGTAGATATTTTCCCTGAATCTCTCATTAGGTTATCGGACTGTAATAACGGTGACAACTATGTGTGTGCGCGTGTGTGCGCATTTGTGTGTGTGTGTGTGTGTTAGGCTATCAGAATGTAATAACACTGTCGACTGCCATCTGAACACTGACAATGACTAATACAGCATCCTGCTGCTGCAAATCACTATAGCACAATCAGCCTTAGTATAATGATTACAGCAACCCTGACTGAAATGAGCGTCCCAGTATTCATTTAAACTATTAAAATGAACGTCTCAGCATTCAGTGGATCTAAAACTATTAATTCACATCTGGAGAAAGCAACTGAATAATGGTAATCTGATGTGGTGTGATAATGAGTATTTTTCCTTCTCACTGTGTTACTGTATTATTATTATTATTATTATTATTAAACCCTCCATTCCTTTCAAAGAAGCAATCAGTGTGGAGATGAGATTGAAAATTAGAATTAGAACAGGGATGGGATGGATAGTGTCTGATTCATGCTGATTACACTGTGCTTTTGCTGGATAACAATTACCAGGCAAATTCCTCCAGAGAAGATGACGAAGATCTTCTGAACATTAAAGATGAATATTTTACTTAGGGAGGGGGTGGGATTTCGAAGGGATCTTACTTGATTCATGATGATGACACTGTGCTTTCCTGGATAACAGAGGAATATTCCTGAGACTTGATGAAGATGGAGATTATGAACAAGATTCTACTTTACTGTATCACAATTTTTCCAGCCTATTACCACATGAAAAGTGATGTGCCTTTGTTTGACCTTATATTCGTCCTTCTTCTCTAAATTATAGTGTGTTGCGATTCTACAATAAATGCACTTTAAATAAAGATTGATTTGATTTGATATGCTGGTGTAACAATTCCCAGGCTCCACTAGTATTTCTTCCTCTTCTTACAGGAAGTAGGTTAGTTCCTATCATGACCTTTGACTTGTCATAGACAGCACGTTGTTTCTCATCCACACAAGCTTTGGACCCTGGGACTCAACACCTCCCTCTGCAATTGGATTCTGGACTTCCTGACGGGCCGTCCAAAGGTGGTGAGGGTAGGCAACATCACCTCCGCCACGCTGACCCTGAACACAGGGGCCCTACAGGGGTGTGTGCTTAGTCCCCTCCTGTTATCCCTGTTTACCCACGACTGTGTGGCCACGCACGACTCCAACACCATCACCACATTTGCTGACGACGCGACGGTGGTCGGCCTGATCACCGGTGACGATGAGACAGCCTACAGGGAGGAGGTCAGTGACCTGACAGTGTGGTGCCAGGACAACAACCTCTCCCTCAACATAAGTAAGACCAAGGAGCTGATCATGGACTACAGGAAAGGTGGTGGTCCAAATCACTAAGGACTTAAAATGATCCACACACACGCAAACAGTCGTGAAGATGGCACGGCAGCGCCTCTTCCCCCTCAGGAGGTTGAAAAGGTTTGGCATGGGCCCTCAAATCCTCAAGAAGTTCTACAGCTGCACCATTGAGAGCATCTTGACTGGCTGCATCACTGCTTGGTATGGCAACTGCACCGCCCTCGATTGCATGAAACTACAGAGGGTGGTGTGGACAGCCCAGTACATCACTGGGGCCGAACTCCCTGCCATCCATTAACTCTATATCAGGTGGTGTGAAAGGAAGGCCCGGAATTTTTTTTAAGACTCCAGCCACCCAAGCCATAGACTGTTCTCTCTGCTTCCGCACGGCAAGCGGTATCGGAGTAACAAGTCTGACACCAACAGGCTTCTATCTCCATGCCATAAGACTGCTAAATAGCTAACAAAATGGCTACACAGACTTTCTGCACTGACCCTTCTATATGTAGGCACACTCACACACTCACTCTATGCACACACTATACTCTCACTCACACTGACACTCCAACACACACACTTCATTTGCTCACACACACATAACACGCACACACATTCATACTGACGCTACACACACGCATACACACTCACTTACAATCATCATATACAGTGCCTTCAGAAAGTATTCATACCCCTTGACTTATTCCAAATTTTGTTGTTACAGCTTGAAATCAAAAAATATATTCTCACCCATCTACACACAATACCCCATAATGACAAAGTGAAAACATGTTTTTAGAAATGTAAGCAAATTTATTAAAATTATATTCAGAAATAGCTCATTTTCATAAGTATTCACACCCCTTTGCCATGACACTCCAAATTGAGCAGAGGTGCATCAAATTTCATTTGACCATCCTTGAGATGTCACTACAACTTAATTGGAGTCCACCTGTGGACCCAGTTCCTGCCGTTCTTCTACATCTGCATTGCTTGCTCTTTGGGGTTTTAGGCTGGGTTCTGTATAAGCACTTTGTGACATCTGCTGATGTAAAAAGGGCTTTATAAATCAATTTGATTTGAAATTTGATTTGATTTAGAAAAAAACACACGTCTATATAAGGTTCCACAGTTGACAGTGCATGTCAGATCAGAAACTATACCATGAAGTCCAAGATCTTTGAGATATAATTGTTATGAGGCATATATCTGGAGAAGGGTATGAAACTATTTGTAGAGTGTTGAAAGTTTCCAAGAGCACAGTGGTCTCAATGATTGGGAAATTGAAAAAATATGGAACTACCCAGACTCTGCCTAGAGCTGGCCGTCCGACTAAGCTGAGCAACCGAGCAGGAGGGCCTTGGTTAGGGAGGTAATCAAGACCCCAATGACCACTCTGACAGAACTACAGAATTATTTGGCTGAGATGGGAGAACCTGCCAGAAGGACAACAGTCTCTACAGCACTTCACCAATCTGGGCTTTATGGGAGAGTGGCCAGAAGGAAGCCACTCCTGAGAATAAGGCACCTGACAGCACGCCTGGAGTTTGCAAAAAAGCACTTGAAAGACTCTGACAGCATAAGGCAAAATATTCTGTGGTCTGATGAGACAAAAATGTAACTCTTTTGTCACAAGCCGTGCTAGAACTCCGGTCTCAGATGTGGAGAGCTGGGGGTAATACCCCTTAGCCACAGAGGAGGTGTAGTAGGACCCAAATGAAACACCCAAGGCAATACTCCAGGCCAGTAGATTTAATGTAAAAACAAAGGTTCTTCGCCATTCACAAATAGTCCAACAAAAGTTCTTCTCAGAAAGAGGTATGTTAACAAAACAGGAGGCAAAACAAAATAACTCCACGAGGGGAGAAAAACAAACTAAAGATAACTTAGAAAACCTTACTTGGAAAGACACGGTGGAACAAAGCAGGAGACACATAGCCAGGACTCAATAACCAAGTGAGAAACAAGGGGAAAACACACAGCTAAAATACACAAGGGGAAACAAGGCACAGGTGACCTGGATCAAGCTAATTAGGACACACGAGGAAGAACTAAGGCAGAGGGGAACACAGATGACCTCTAGAGGCCCGGAGACAAACAGGAGGCAGGAAGCTGACAGGACCCCCTCCTCTAGGAACGACTCCTGACGTTCCTTCCAGAACACCCCGGCCCCAGGGTGCGAAAATCTCGGATCAAACCTGGGTCCAGGATGTCCCTGGCTGGAACCCAGGAGCGCTCCTCTGGCCCGTAGCCCTCCCAGTCCACCAGATACTGCAGAGAGTTCTGGACCCTCCGGGAGTCCAGTATCCGGCGGACTGTGTAGGCTGGCTGGCCGTCAATGATCCTGGGAGGTGGCGGGGGTCTGCGTGGGGGCAAAAGGAGAAGACAAGACAGGTTTAAGGAGTGAAACATGGAAAGTGGGGGTTAACTCTAAGGGAGCGAGGCAGAACCAAACGATACGGAAACAGGGTTAACCTTTCTAGCAATGCGGAAAGGGCCGATGTATCTCTGGGAAAGCTTCTTGGATTCGACCCGGAGGGGCAGGTTCTTAGTGGCCAACCAAACTCTCTGACCAGCTCGGAAACTAGGGGCCGTCCCGGCGGTGTCGATTAGCCTGACTTTGGTATCTCTGGGAGGTCCGAAGGAGGATACACCTGGCCTTCTTCCAGGTCCGCCTACAGCGTTGGACAAAGCGCTGGGCCGAGGGAACACCAACTTGCGCCTCTTCCTCTGGAAATAATGGAGGGTTGTAACCGAACTGGCATTCGAAGGGGGACAATCCGGTGGCTGAAGACTGGAGGGTGTTGGGGGCATATTCAGCCCAAATGATATAGGTGGCCCAAGACGTGGGATTACTGGCCGCCATACACCGCAGGGTGGTCTCCAGATCCTGATTAATCCGTTCCGTTTGGCCATTAGACTCTGGATGGAACCCTGACGATAGGCTGGCTGTGGCCCCAATAAGCCTGCAGAAGGCCCCCAAAACCGGGACGAGATTGGGGACCTCGGTCAGAGACCACGTCCAGGGGAATGCCAAATATCCGGAAGACATGGTTCATGAGGAGCTCAGCAGTCTCCTTAGCCGAGGGCAGCTTGGGCAGGGGAATAAACCGGGCAGCCTTAGAGAACCGGTCAACGATCACTAGGATGACGGTGTTGCCCTGGGATGGAGGAAGTCCCGTAACAAAGTCCAGAGAAAGGTGTGACCATGGCCTTCGAGGAATAGGTAAGGGATGGAGCAGTCCCTGGGGTCGCTGGCGCGTCGCCTTTCCCTGGTTGCACACCGGGCAGGCCTCAACATAGACCTGCACGTCCTTCTTGATGGACGGCCACCAAAACCGCCGTCGGAGGAATTCCAGTGTGCGAGCACTGCCTGGATGGCATGTCAAGGGCGACTCATGACCCCACTGCAAGACGCGGCCCGAACAGAGAGAGGAACGTACAGGCGACCGGCAGGACCACCGCCTGGATCGGGCTCATGGACAAGGGCTTCTTGTACCCCTCTTTCTAGTTCCCACTGAAGAGGTGCGACGATCCTAGACCTCGGAATAATCGATGCCAAGGGCTTCTCTTGTACCTCGGGAGAATAGGCTCGAGACAGGGCATCCGGCTTGACGTTCTTGGTGCCAGGTCGGTAAGACAGGAGGAACTGGAATCGATTAAAGAAAAGGGACCATCGTGCTTGCCGAGGGTTCATCCGCTTAGCCTGTTGGAGATATTCCAGGTTCTTGTGGTCTGTGAGAACCTGGAACGGGTGCTGAGCCCCCTCAAGCCAATGGCGCCACTCTTCCAAGGCCAGTTTTACTGCAAGCAACTCTAGATCCCCCACGTGGTAGTTGCGCTCGGCCTCAGACAGGCGGCGAGACATGAAGGCACAAGGGTGTAATCTCCCATCCTCACCCCTCTGTGACAGGACGGCTCCCACCCCCACCTCTGAGGCGTCCACCTCCACCACGAAAGGTCTTTCTGGGTCAGGAGTCACCAGAATCGGAGCAGACGTGAAGCGGCGCTTGAGATCCTCGAAGGCCCCTGCTGCTTCCGGACCCCAGTGAACCTTGGTCCCTCCTCCCTTGGTAAGCGTCGTCAAGGGGGCTACCACTGAGCTGAAATTCTTGATGAACTTCCGATAGAAGTTAGAAAAGCCAATGAACCGTTGAACCTCCTTGACCGTGGCAGGTGTGGGCCAGCTGCGGACCGCTCGACCTTCTTGGGATCCATCTCTAGGTGCCCGGGAGTGACAATAAACCCGAGAAACTGAGTCTGAGAAACATGAAATTCACACTTCTCAGGTTTAACATAGAGGTGATTGTCAAGGAGCCTCTGGAGAACCCGGCTAACATGCCCCTCATGCTCCTTCAGTGACCTCGAGAAGATGAGGATATCGTCCAGGTACACGAAGACGAACAGATTAAGCATATCCCGGA
Source organism: Coregonus clupeaformis (assembly GCF_020615455.1). Classification (NCBI taxonomy): domain Eukaryota; kingdom Metazoa; phylum Chordata; class Actinopteri; order Salmoniformes; family Salmonidae; genus Coregonus; species Coregonus clupeaformis. Next base: position 26,167,905 of record NC_059227.1, on the reverse strand, counting down.
GAACATCATTAATCAGGGCTTGGAATACTGCGGGGGCATTGGTGAGCCCGAACGGCATCACCCGATATTCATAGTGCCCCGTGGGCGTGTTGAACGCCGTCTTCCATTCGTCACCTTGCCGGATCCGCACGAGATGGTAAGCATTGCGGAGATCCAGTTTAGAAAAAATGGAAGCCCCTTGAAGCAGCTCAAAAGCAGTGGCCATGAGAGGAAGAGGATATCGATTCCGAACCGTGATCTTGTTGAGTCCCCGGTAATCAATACAAGGCCTAAGACCCCCGTCCTTCTTTTCAACAAAAGAAGCCCGCCCCAGCCGGGAAGTAGAGGCATGGATGAGGCCGGCTGCCAAGGACTCCTTAATGTAGGTGTCCATAGCTGCGTGCTCGGGGAGGACAAGGAAAAGATCCGACCTCTAGGAGGGCAGCACCCAGGAGTAGATCAATGGCACAGTCATACGTGCGATGAGGCGGTAAGGAAGTAGCCCGGGCCTTGCTGAACACAGCCTTGAACCGATGGTAAACACTGGGGACTAGGGAGACGTCAACAGACTCTTGAAACTGGGTACTAGGGGCTGAGGGACTCTGAAGCATGCAGGTGAGTTGGCAAGTGGGACCCCAGCTTAGAATGGTGCCAGTAGGCCAGTCGATCTGGGGATTATGTCTGCATAGCCAAGGGTGACCCAGGATAATAGGATACTCGGGAGAGTCAATGAGATAGAAGGTTTCCTCCTGCTGGTGTTGAGAGATGGTAAGTCGCAGGGACTGAGTCGCCTCTGTAACCTTTCCTGGTTCCAGAGGTCTGCCATCTAAGGCTGTAACTGCCTGGGGATGAGGAAGTAGTTGGGTAGGGATCTTAAGTTCCTTAGCCAAGGTTACATCCAGGAAATCACCTGCGGCACCGGAATCGATCATAGCCTGGACCCGATGCTGGTGGCCCTCCCAGGACAGAGTGGCTGGAATAGCCAGGACAGCGTTAGTAGGAGGAGCTCTAATTCTCCCCATCACAGCCCTCCTGTAGCTGGGCGGGGACTGGCGTTTCCCAAAGCTCGGGGCAAGTGGATCGGAAGTGGCCGGCAACCCCGCAGTAGAGGCACCGACGCTCCCTCATGCGACGTTCCCTTTCATTGGGAGAAAGCCTGGAACGGCCTAACTGCATGCTCTCCGGGGGAATCCTGGAGCAGTTCAGGAGCCGGGGAAGCTCTGAATGACGGAGTCCAAACAGGAGAAACAGAGCTGCTCCGAGGAACTTGGGACTGAGACACCTGGCGGCGAGCCGTTCTCCGCTCTCTTAGACGATTGTCCAGGCAGATGGCCAAGGCTATGAGGGACTCGAGATCTCCAGCTGGTTCTCGGGTGGCTAACTCATCTTGAAGGGGGCTCAGATAACCCTCCCTGAAAGCAGACCCTCAGCGCTTCATCATTCCATCCGCTCCTTGCTGCTATGGTCCGAAAATCAATGGCGAAATCTGCCGTGCTTGGGAGCCCTGACGGAGAGACAGTAGGCGCTTGGAAGCCTCCCGCCCACTGACAGGATGATCGAACACCCGCTTGAACTCTTCTACAAATGCAGCGTGGGAATCACAACAGACCTCCTGGGACTGCCACACCGCAGAGGCCCAGGCGAGCGCCTTGTCTGAAAGAAGGGTAATGATGTAGGCAATCTTGGAACGGTCTGTGGGAAAACTTGAGGATTGGAGCTCGAAGGTGAGGGAGCATTGGGTGAGGAAACCCTGGCAAGAGCTTGGATCCCCAGAAAAGGGCTTGGGAGGTGGTAGTCGGGGCTCCGCCAACCGAGAAGGCCTGTCGTCACTGGGAGGTGACCTGGGGGAAGGGAGAGGACCAAGGAGGCGTTCAAAGAGCTGGTGAAGGGAACTCATCATTTCGGCCAGGAGTTGAGAATGTCTAGCCATCAGCTCCTCTTGTCGGCTGAGAACGGCTTCATGGCGCTGGAAAGAAGCCTCATGTCGAGTGATCACCGCCAACAGGTCCTGGGAACTGAGTGTTTCTGGGTCCATGATTGCCTTGGTTATTCTGTCACAAGCCGTGCTAGAACTCCGGTCTCAGATGTGGAGAGCTGGGGGTAATACCCCTTAGCCACAGAGGAGGTGTAGTAGGACCCAAATGAAACACCCAAGGCAATACTCCAGGCCAGTAGATTTAATGTAAAAACAAAGGTTCTTCGCCATTCACAAATAGTCCAACAAAAGTTCTTCTCAGAAAGAGGTATGTTAACAAAACAGGAGGCAAAACAAAATAACTCCACGAGGGGAGAAAAACAAACTAAAGATAACTTAGAAAACCTTACTTGGAAAGACACGGTGGAACAAAGCAGGAGACACATAGCCAGGACTCAATAACCAAGTGAGAAACAAGGGGAAAACACACAGCTAAAATACACAAGGGGAAACAAGGCACAGGTGACCTGGATCAAGCTAATTAGGACACACGAGGAAGAACTAAGGCAGAGGGGAACACAGATGACCTCTAGAGGCCCGGAGACAAACAGGAGGCAGGAAGCTGACATCTTTGGCCTGAATGCAAAGCGCTATGTCTGGAAAAAACCAGGCAGAGCTCATCACCCATCCAACACCATACCTACCATGAAGTAGAGGTCTTCACGGGTCTAATAAATTAGACCCGTTACGAAATAGATTTGTGGCTTTCCCACCTGACCCGATATGCGTAAAAAATATAAATTTTATGAACGGAGACCTGTTCCGAATGCACCCGAGGACAGTCAGACCGGTTCCAAAAAGGGCAGTGGAAAACAGACCCAAACAGACCCATGCTGGTTTAGATACAAGTGTGATGAGTGTGATGAAAGGAGTCAGGCGCAGGAGGGTAATCACCGAACACAGAGTTTATTCCTTCGTTGACACACAAGTGCGCTCAAATAGCGATCAACGAAACAGGCACAGGGGAAACTCTAATCCCTGGCAAATACACTGTAACGGTAGAATCCAATAATACATAGGCACAGGGGAAAATCTACCCTGGCAACAAAATGTACGAGTAGCTCCACCAAGCTATACTACTCTCACAACTAACAATCACCTACAAGGACAAGGGGGCAGAGGGAACACTTATACATGGACTAATGAGGTGATTAGAACCAGGTGTGGGTGATTGACAAGACAAGACAAATGTGATGATGATTGGGGCGGCAGTGACGAACGCCTCGGCCGAAGTCGTGACAACAAGACTAGAAAGAGAGAGAGAAAGAAACCTCCAACTGGGCCTGCCAGCGCCATCAATAAACAAGTGATATTGGCCAAATGATCCACAGTTATATGTCCTTAAAAACTGCCTGTAACAAATTACAAAACAATGATTTGTTGTGTTTCGATGTGTAACATATTAAAAACGTTATAGTCTATTGTTTTATTGGTTTTTACTTTCCTAAAACAATAATTGTCTACCTCACGGTTCAGCTGTCTGAGATTTGATTGCTAAATGCATTAGGCCTAGGTGTCCACTGCATGATATTTATATTTAAATATATATACTAAGGGAGACAATTTTAGGCCTAGCCCTAGAGAGACCGAGAGAAAGATAAAGACATCCCGACATCGACATGGATTTCTTTATACTTGTTAGATAGTCTACTACTGCTATACAGATGTAGGCGTACAGAAAGAGGATAATTCGTACATTTTCGATCCGACTATTTGTTATAAAGATAAGCATTATATTGCTAGATTAAAGGAGGAACTCTGGTAGGCCTAAAACATTCTTCCTCACCTCAAGTTCAACTGTCGGAATAAGTTGGAGTGCGTAATACCTAAATAGGCCTGCAGTAGGCCTAGATAAGCCTAATAATAGGCATACCACATCAAACCTTCACAAAATGTGCTTAACTTTATTAGGGTAATATCAAAAGTAAGTAAGTAAAGTTATTGTTTATCCCCCTAGTGTCAATGTATGCACCCCGCGGAAATCTAACTAGCATAATAAAAAAATCCCCATAAAAATCTGTCAGTTTAAACTATAGATTTTTTGCATTGGATGCATCTCAATCCACCGCATCCGCCGATGTCGCACTTCCACATCTGCGGTGAAAGATGACAGAGCTAGAGCATTTTTTGTCAGACAATGAGACATCCCGAAAATCGGTCTTCTCACAAAATCGTCTGTAGCGTCCGAACGATTTGGACTAAGGAAATATGTTTTGCTCTAGGATGCCCACAGGCCTCACAAGACTCGTCTGAAGGTCCCCCTGTACCAGTATACAATATGCCAAAAATAACAGGTTAAGGACATGTTATATCTCTCAGATATAGGACAGACACTTCAAAACAAACTTCCTTTAGATTTTTTTTTGGGGGGGACTATCTGTTGTTCCATATAGTGAATCTGTTATTCAATGCATTGGTATGGTCTTATAGCATTAAAGCCAAAAAATATTTTTCATCAACAACAAAAAATTTTACATATTTTTTTTATACTTCAAGGGATCTTAAATCTAAATCAAATAGCTAAATGATCCTTGGTATAACCTTCTTAAAACAATTCCATAAAGGTGAATACCGGCTCAATTATGTAGCAAAATTTGAAATTATGTTTTTTTGCATTGGATAGAAGTAGAGACTCAGGGCTAGAAAATGGTATATCATACACTACAGTTGAGGAACACTGGGAAAGTAATTCTGCTTTGAAAGTTTGTAAACTTGTAACCTCACTTTTGAGAAAATGGCCCTTGAATGTTTTTGTAAACCTACTGGAGAGCTCTTCTTTTGTCTACACCCATTCAGCATCGTTCACACCTTCTTAAGCCCTAGCCCCACCCATCTCGTTAAGGATTCACATGTGAGGCCATGTGCTAAACAACCAAGGATTTCAAGACTAAAGACTGGTTTATGCTACCTCAGAAAATAGCTTATGGTTGTGAGTGTGACAAAATAAAGCAGGGCATTCTATATTTTTACATTTTAGTCATTTAGCAGACACTCTTATCCAGAGCGACTTACAGTTAGTGAGTGCATACATCTTTCATACTGGTCCCCCGTGGGAAACGAACCCACAACCCTGGCGTTGCAAGCTCTACCAACTGAGCTACATGGGGCCCCGTGCTGCCAACGAGAACACTGTCTCGTTGGCCAAACGTTATATCCTAATTTGACCTTGGTGCAGGTCATGTTCTTCACATTACCGTCTCTGGTAAACACATACTATATCAAATAAAATTAAAGTTTATTTGGCACATGCACAGGATACAGAAGGTGTAGTGAAATGGTTACTTACAGTTGAAGTCAGAAGTTTACATACACTTAGGTTGGAGTCATTAAAACTCGTTTTTCAACAACCCCACAAATTTCTTGTTAACAAACTATAGTTTTAGCAAGTCAGTTAGGACATCTACTTTTTGCATGACACAAGTAATTTTTCCAACAATTGTTTACAGACAGATTATTTCACTTATAGTTCACTTTATCACAATTCCAGTGGGTCAGAAGTGTATATACACTAAGTTGACTGTGCCTTTAAAAAGCTTGGAAAATTCCAGAAAATGATGTCATGGCTTTAGAAGCTTCTGATAGGCTAATTGACATCATTTGAGTTAATTGGAGGTGTACTTGTGGATGTATTTCAAGGCCTACCTTCAAACTCAGTGCCTCTTTAATTGACATCATGGGAAAATCAAAAGAAATCAGCCAAGACCTCAGAAAAAAATTGTAGACCTCCATAAATCTGGTTCATCCTTGGGAGCAATTTCCAAAGGTCTGAAGGTACCATATTCATCTGTACAAACAATAGTACGCAAGTACAAACACCATGGGACCACACAGCCGTCATACCGCTTAGGAAGGAGACGGGTTCTGTCTCCTAGAGATGAACGTACTTTGGTGCGAAAAGTGCAAATCAATCCCAGAACAACAGCAAAGGACCTTGTGAAGATGCTGGAGGAAACAGGTACAAAATTATCTATATCCACAGTAAAAACGAGTCCTATATCGACATAACCTGAAAGGCCGCTCAGCAAGGAAGAAGCCACTGCTCCAAAACAGCCATAAAAAAGCCAGACATCATGAGGAAGGAAAATGATGTGGATATATTGAAGCAACATCTCAAGACATCAGTCAGGAAGTTAAAGCTTGGTCGCAAATGGGTCTTCCAAATGGAAATGACCCCAAGCATTCTTCCAAAGTTGTGGCAAAATGGCTTAAGGACAACAAAGTCAAGGTATTGGAGTGGCCATCACAAAGCCCTGACCTCAATCCTATGGAAAATGTGTGGGCAGAACTGAAAAAGCATGTGCGAGCAAGGAGGCCTACAAACCTGACTCCGTTACACCAGCTCTGTCAGGAGGAATGGGCCAAAATTCACCCAACTTATTTGTGGGAAGCTTGTGGAAGACTACCCGAAACGTTTGACCCAAGTTAAACAATTTAAAGGCAATGCTACCAAATACGAATTGAGTGTATGTAAACTTCTGACCCACTGGGAATGTGATGAAAGAAATAAAAGCTGAAATAAATAATTCTCTCTACTATTATTCTGACATTTCACATTCTTAAAATAAAGTGGTGATGCTAACTGACCTAAAACAGGGCATTTTTACTAGGATTAAATGTCAGGAATTGTGAAAAACTGAGTTTAAATGTATTTGGCTAAGGTGTATGTAAACTTCCGACTTCAACTGTACATAGTGGATTCTTTTGTTTAGAAATGTAGATAACTAGCTAAACAATGAACCATAATCCCAACTCATAACGTCACTACCCTGCATGAATGTGCAGGTAGCTAACCAACTAGGTTCAGTGTTAGCTAGCTAGCTAACATTAGGCTATAACTAGCAATGCAAATGTTTCTGAGATACGAATAATATTACTACACAGATCATACACGTAACGTTAGCTAGCGAGCCAGCCAGCTAACATTAGCTAGCTAGCTAACAGTACGCGTTAACTTGAAATGAAAATGACTTTCTGACAAAATTGGAAATGTATAATATCTGAAAATGTAGCTAGCTAGACTATCTTACCCATATAAACTCAGCAAAAAAAGAAACGTCCCTTATTCAGGACCCTGTCTTTCAAAGATAATTCGTAAAAATGCAAATAACTTCGGAGATCTTCATTGTAAAGGGTTTAAACACTGTTTCCCATGCTTGTTCAATGAACCATAAACAATTAATGAACATGCACCTGTGGAACTGTCGTTAAGACACTAACAGCTTACAGACGGTAGGCAATTAAGGTCACAGTTATGAAAACTTAGGACACTAAAGAGGCCTTTCTACTGACTCTGAAAAACACCAAAAGAAAGATGCTAAGGGTCCCTGCTCATCTGCGTGAACGTGCCTTAGGCATGCTGCAAGGAGGCATGAGGACTGCAGATTTGGCCAGGGCAATAAATTGCAATGTCCATACTGTGAGACGCCTAAGACAGCGCTACAGGGAGACAGGACAGACAGCTGATTGTCCTCGCAGTGGCAGACCACGTGTAACAACACCTGCACAGGATGGGTACATCCAAACATCCCACCTGCGGGACAGGTACAGGATGGCAACAACAAAAGCCAGAGTTACACCAGGAACGCACAATTCCTCCATCAGTGCTCAGACTGTCCGCAATAGGCTGAGAGAGGCTGGACTGAGGGCTTGTAGGCCTGTTGTAAGGCAGGTCCTCACCAGACATCACCAGCAACAACGTCGCCTATGGGCACAAACCCACCGTCGCTGGACCAGACAGGACTGGCAAAAAGTGCTCTTCACTGACGAGTCGCGGTTTTGTCTCACCAGGGGTGATGGTCGGATTCGCGTTTATAGTCGAAGGAATAAGCGTTACACCGAGGCCTGTACTCTGTAGCAGGATCGATTTGGAGGTGGAGGGGCCCGTCATGGTCTGGGGCGGTGTGTCACAGCATCATCGGACTGAGCTTGTTGGCATTGCAGGCAAACTCAATGCTGTGCGTTTCAGGGTAGACATCCTCCTCCCTCATGTGGTACCCTTCCTGCAGGCTCATCCTGACATGACCCTCCAGCATGACAATGCCACCAGCCATACTGCTCGTTCTGTGCATGATTTCCTGCAAGACAGGAATGTCAGTGTTCTGCCATGGCCAGCGAAGAGCCCGGATCTCAATCCCATTGAGCATGTCTGGGACCTGTTGGATCGGAGGGTGAGGGCTAGGGCCATTTGCCCCAGAAATGTCAGGGAACTTGCAGGTGCCTTGGAAGAGTGGGGTAACATCTCACAGCAAGAACTGGCAAATCTGGTGCAGTCCATGAGGAGGAGATGCACTGCAGTACTTAATGCAGCTGGTGGCCACACCAGAAACTGACTGTTACTTTTGATTTTGACCCCCCCTTTGTTCAGGGACACATTATTCCATTTCTGTTAGTCACATGTCTGTGGAACTTGTTCAGTTTATGTCTCAGTTGTTGAATCTTGTTATGTTCATACAAATATTTACACATGTTAAGTTTGCTGAAAATAAACGCAGTTGACAGTGAGTTTCTTTTTTTGCTGAGTTTACATGGATGGACGCTTCTCCCTCTCTGTCACGGATGCCATGGTTGCCCTTAGTTTGAAGATGTAATCCGGAGACGTGTTTTATACAGCAGTCTTCTGTGTGTTCTCTTTTCTACTCCCTCTGCATATTTGCAATCTCCTTAGCTATCATACTCTAATTCCACCGGCATTCCACTGATTTCAAAACTCGGTTCTCCAGAAAGTGGAGAGCAACACTTTTGCAGTTCTATTACATGATCTCTTTCAAAAAAGCTGCATAAGAAAGGATAACCTACACATACTGACCAGCTCATGTTATAGACAGAAGCTTGCTACATGGCACACCAATCTGAACTCATCTCTCGGCATGTCCAGCCCATCCATTATCTCAGCCAATCATGGCTAGCGGGAAGGTTCCTGTCTTTTTCCGTGGCTAAACCAACTAGGCTCGTAATTCAATTGTATTCGTATTTACAGATAGCATAACATTTTGTTATTAAGGCACATGAAAGTTCACATGTTCCAGAAGGCATTTCTCCCCAATTTTTTTTATTGATATTTAAAAAAAGTTTACGGTCAAATTCCTCTCCTGTGAAGAAGTGATACGCGACATACGCCTAGTTTCCTGAAACAAGTCACATAGCTTAGCAGAACCCCGCTGGCTTAGACAGGGCTTAGACTGTTATGGGTTGTAGGGAAAATACGAACTGGTTATTATATTGCAACATTAAATTAAGTTTTGCATCTTGCCTTCTTTGGTTTTTCTTTGTCATGGTTTGAGTGCAAGTAGCATAGTAGGCCTACCGGTAATTATATTATATTGTAGCAAATACAACATTACAGCTGGAACTTAATTTGGCCAACAAAAATAGCCCAACAGAATGAAACCTTCTAAAAAGTTTTGAAGAAGCTAGGCCTAAACTGAGTGTACAAACATTAGGATCACCTACCTAATATTGTGTTCCACACACTTTTGCCCTCAGAACAGCCTCAATATGTCAGGGCATGGACCAATGTTGAGTCCAGTGCTTCCCACAGTTGTATCAAGTTGGCTGGATTTCGTTTGGGTGGTGGACCATTCTTGATACACACGGGAAACTGTTGAGCATGAAAAACCCAGCAGTGATGCAGTTCTTGACACACTCGAAACGGGTGTGTCAGGTGTTCCTAATGTTTTGTACACTCAGTGTATATTGCAGCTATTACCAACAAAGGTGATTGCCTACCGAAGGACCACCAAACAAATGGCAGCAATAGGCCACTGCAATTTATTTTACAGCAGGCCTACTTTTAACCTTAAACTAAATACGTCTCAAAACATTTTGAAAACAGAACTTAATTTAGCCAACGACAATTTCTAACAAAAGAAACAAAACACTTTTTGCATAGGCTATTTAAAGTACTGGATTAGATTATGAAATAGGCCTACAATAATAATAATATTGATAATAATAATAATAATAATAATGATTTACAATAATAATAATAATAATGACTAAACAATTGATAATAAATATGAAAATATATAAATAAAATGTAGAAAATTGAATCTACTGTGTGGTAGAAAAGGTTGAAAATCTTTGTCCACTAAAATATTAAAACTTGTCCCAGAGGACATTCCCCTTGTCGGCGTACTATACGCTTTCTCCTCTAAATGTCCTTTACTTCAGCGAAAAAGGACTCCATCTTCGCAATCAACAGTAGCTTAGGCCAAGGCTCCTTTTACTTGCTCTCTCTCTCTCAGCAGCAGGTGAGCAGCCGGAAACAGTTTCAGCTGGACATAAGCTATACGTTTTATTGAGTTGCAATTGGCTGACACAGATAACAAGCTCGCACGATTCTCATCACACAACACTGAATTTACAGAGGACAGGTCCAATCGGGTCCAGTCGGTAAATACATTTGAATTGCAAATACCCAAGACCCGTGGCAATTATATCAAACCCGACCTGAGACAAAAGTCAGAATTTAGGACCCGGACCTGGTCCTGGGTCGGATCTCGGCATTTCAGGTCTGTTGAAACCGTGAAGACCTCTACTGTGAAGCATGGTGGTGGCAGCATCATACTATGGGGAACGTTTTTCTGCTGCAGGGACTGGGAGACTGGTAAGGATAGAAGGAACAATGAATGGAGCCAAATACAGGCAAATCCTTGATGAGAAATTTCTAACAATGTTTTCACTTTGTCATTATGGGGTATTGTGTGTAGATGGGTGAATGCATTATTTTTTAAATCCATTTTTAAATCAGGCTGTTTCACAACAAAACGTGGAATAAGTCAAGGGGTATGAAAACTTTCTGAAGGCACTGTATGCTGCTGCTACTCTGTTTATCATGTATCCTCATGCCTAGTCACCTTACCCGTATACATATCTAACCCTGCCACTCCAGTATCCCTGCACATTGTAAATATGGTATTGACCCTGACCCTGGAGCTGAGCCTGGAGCTGACCCTGTATATAACTTACTTACTTTCTCATGTTCTTCTTATTTTGTATTTCTCATGTGTTTTTGTTCTGCTTGACTTTTTTATTTATTTTTCTGATACTGATTACTGCATTGTTGGGAAGGAGAAAGCAAGAAGGGCTTAGTACTTGTGCATGTGAAAATAAAAACTTGAAACATGGACACACACACATGCACACACACACCCCTCCATTCCGACAGAACACAGGGGGTTCTGCGAAGTTTACGGTCATGACAACCCGAGACGAGGCCTGTCAGATCCACTCTGGTGCGTACAGGAGGAGCACGCACGCGCACACACACACACACACACACACACACACACACACACACACAAACAGACAGACAGATACACACAGACACACACACAGCAGCACATCCTGTGAAGTACATTAAAGGCCTCAGGATCAGCCTGTTGACCTCTGACCGGGGTCAACCAGGATGTCTGTTTCTCATTGCTCTGAGCTGACACAAGTTGAATGTCTTCACCTAACCATTAGATTGTGTTGGGTTGTGGGTTCGATTCCCATGGGGGGCCAGTATGATTTTTATTTTATTTTTTTATAGAATAATGTAAGCACTAACTGTAAGTCGCTTTGGATAAGAGCGTCTGCTAAATGACGTAAATGTAAATGTAATTAGATAATGAATTTGGAGAAGATTGTCTGTGCCCTTGACATTTCCGCTATTGTCTCCTCTTGATTCTGACTGTACTGTATTTGCTCAACAAAGTACAATGTAAGACATCAGAAGTAACATATGTCTGGTAAATATCCTTTTTATTTTCTCAACCAGGTGTTAGGGTTGCGATGACACAGTGCATCTCCATGAATCCTGTAGCAAAGTAATCTCATCATGTCAGCCGTAGGGCTGTGAAAGGTCGCTAGCAGCAGGAATGCTAAGGCCACATCTGGTGTAAACCTGTCCCAGGAGAGACGTACAAAGAGCTTCCCCTACAGACCCAGGAGGTGTGAACTCGGCCACGCAGAGAACCGTACAAATCCTGAGAGGAAAGAGACAGGCTTGTTCTACATTTTACCCATGGAGTCCTACCCAGGCTTTCTATGCTGCATGTTTTACTGAATGTGTGTGCGTGCATGCGTGCGTGCGTATGCATGTGTGCGTGTGTGTGTGTGTGTGTAGCAGTTCTGTCCAGGGTTTATTAGTGCTTCTCGACTCCCATATGATAGACGGTTGCCCTCTGGAGCATGGGCCTTGTAAAAGGCAGAAGCGGAATACCCATGTAAAAAAATGTTGTTATTAGTTTAGCTCACTCCCTATCTCTTTCTCTCTTCTCTCTCTTTGTTGATATATTCTCTTTCTCTCCTTAGTCAACTCTCTCTTTCTCTCTTTGTTGGGGTATTCTCTCTCTCCCTCGTCAACACTCCCTATATATCTGAGTGAATTAATCTATGAATGGCACAGTAGACAACGGTGGGGCTTGCCCTTGACATTCTGTATTCTGTCATGCGTGTTGGCTGTTTAATGCATGTACCTAGATGATCACCCGGGAAACCGCACACAGACAGACTGACTGACACACAGACACACCAGGCTGTGGGACATTTGTTAAATATGCTGCACGACCATTGTTCAGATTTACACGCAAACAACAAGGTCGACACATCTTTCACGAGATACAATGCAGTCTCATCCATTGTAAATACTATACATTACACTACAGTCTGATTGTAGAGCATACTAAAATACATTCGTATCATTCGTAGTTATCTACTACACATCAGTTACAGTTATCAAATGAATTATTCACTCAACAAGATAATGGCTCAATAAGTACCAAAGATAATTTTATGAATCTGAAACATGCATGTCAAGGTAACTACTGTAATGGTCAAGGTAGAAGAGGATGAAATCTGACCATCTGACCATTGGGGGATATATCTTAAATTGTCATGGTATAAATATATTTTTTAATGCCAAGGTCCGGCGGCCGGTAGCAAACCTGAGGAAAACGCAAAATCCTCCCCCAAGCAGTCATTTGGTTATTTAATGCAACAGTCATGTCTCTGTCACTAACAAACACAGTCATGGGTGGTATCTCTCACATTCACTCGAACGGAATGTTTGGAAAACTGCAAATACAGCTTTACAGTGTTAAAACAACATCCCCGGTGTTTAGTGTTTAAAACATAAATGCCTTGTGCTGAATAAACATGTTCATGTGTTTAAAAAGTGTTACAGCGAATAAACATGTTCTGGTGTTTACAATCTAAACACTGTGATGTGTTTTCATTCAAATTCTAAATGCCTTGACACGTTTAAAGTGTTACAAAAAAGTGTTTAGTTCTGTGTTCAAATCCTAAACACTTGGTTTTACATTGTAAACATGAATAAATACAGTTTATTGATTACAGATTCAGACAATGCTGTAAAAGTATTGATATGGGAAAACCTCCCAGCAGATTCCCTCTGGTTCAGCCCTGGTTGTCTAGAGGGAGAGTTACTGCATGAACCTCTGAACCTGAACCTACACACAAACAAACACACAACACACACACCACAGGGAGCATAGTTATCTGAGCTTCAATTAGAAGATACATTTGGATAGAGAGTAACTCAAAAAAGAGCCAATATCTAAACCCCAATACGTTGTTCAAATAAAATAAAATAAAATATATTTTTATTCATCACGTACACAGTTTACAGCAGGTATAAAAGCTGCAGCAAAAGGCTTGTGCGCTAGCTCCCTCAACATTTCACTACAATAATCAATATCAATAATAAAAAGTCAAATAAACAATAACAAGTAATAGAAGAGGTAGTATCCATAATAACTGATTTGTACACAATAGGATATACAGGACTATAGATAATGAATGAGCTATGTCGGGTATGACTGTATTTACAAATATAAAGTGGATAGTGTATTGGTCCCCCAGTTGAATACATATACATTTTAGTCATTTAGCACAGGGTTTCCCACACTCGGTCCTGCTTCCCACACTCGGTCCTACTGGATAAAACAATATATTTCACCTAAATATTTATTTGTGCATGACTATCTTAAATCCTGCCAACCCTTTATACTACATGTAGGGTTCAGGTGTGGCCTTATCTAAATGACAGGAGTAAGATGAGCAGTACCGTACCCATGCCTGACGCTGTGTCTCGCCAGGTGGTGGCACTGATAAAACCTCGTCACACATGGTGCCACCATACAGCTTCACTCCCATATGAGTCATATGAGTGACACTGTATCTCCAACAAGATCTCACAGCCTCACGTCATTTCTTGACGTCCTTGGATAAACATCTGTTTTTGACTAGTAAACTGACTTCATCTCCCAACGTCCTGTATTTAGGTACACAGCTCCCGCATGAGCTCCAGACGATTTAGGCTCACAGAAACAACTCTACGGTTAACTTCAAATCAAATCCAATCAAATTGTATTTGCCACATGCGCCGAATACAACAGGTGTAGACCTTACAGTAAAATGCTTACTTACAAGCCCTTAACCAACAATGCAGTTTTAAGAAAAAAAGTGTTAAATAAAAAAATTGATAAGTAAAAAATAAAAATAAGTTAGGGAGGCTATATACAGGGGGTACCGATACAGAGTCAATGTGCGGGGGCACCGGTTAGTCGAGGTAATTGAGGTAACATGTACATGTGGGTAGAGTTAAAGTAACTATGCATAGATAATAAACAGAGTAGCAGCAGCGTAAAAGAGGGGGTGGGGTGGCGTGTGGGGGACAATGCAATGCAAATAGTCCGGGTAGCCATGATTAGCTGTTCATGAGTCTTATGGCTTGGGGGTAGAAGCTGTTAAGAAGCCTTTTGGACCTAGACTTGGCGCTCCGGTACCGCTTGCCGTGGGGTAGCAGAGAGAACAGTCTATGACTAGGGTGGCTGGAGTCTTTGACAATTTTTAGGGCCTCAAGCAAACAGAAACAGCTCTAGGGTTACGCTAAGCAAACAGAAACAACTCTAGGCATTCATTCTGATTGGTTAAGTTAAGGATTAAGGTTTGGGATAAGTTTAATTAACTGCAGGCATTAATTCCAATTGGTTAAGTTAAGGATTAAGGGTTAAAACAAAAAACAACTCCACAGTTAAGTTTAGTCTTGTTAATTAATTGTGGATGGATGGCGCAGTGGTCTAAGCAGCAAGCTCCTGCTCTATAGACTGTGGGTTCAATCCAAGCTCTGGGCATCTGTTTTGATTATAATTTTTTTGGCGTCTCCCAACGTCCTGGGGACCTGAAAAAAACTATTGTCACACACGGTGCAAGCTTACGGCTTCACCCCCATGTGAGTGACGCTGTCTCCGCTGGCGGTGGCAAAAATAACGACTTTTGTCACATGGTGCAAGTGTACGCCTTCACACACATATGAATGCAGAGAGTGTCTAAGGTGCAAATAGTCTCAAGTTAGCGTTAGCTGTTCTGTAGTCTGATGGCCTAGATGGCCTAGAAGGTTATAGAAGCTGTCACCAGAGCCTGTTGGTCTGAGACCCGATGTCCGATACTGCTTGCCACATGGTAACAGAGCGAACAGTCTGTGGCTCAGGTGACTAGAGTCCTTGCGAATCTTCCGGGCCTTCCTCGAACACTGCCTGGTGTAGATGTCCTGGAGGGCAGTGAGCTCACCCCCAGTGATGTATTAGGCAGTCCACACCACACACTGTAGAGCCTTGCGAATGAGGGCGGTGCAGTTACCATACCAGACGGCGGTGATGCAGACAGTCAAGATGCTCTTGATGGTGCAGCTGTAGAACTTCTTGAGGACCTAAGGGCCCATGCCAAATTTCTTCAGTCGCTTGAGGTTGAAAAGGCGCAGTTGCGCCTTCACCACGGTGTCGGTGTGATTGGTCCATATAAGGTCCTCTGTTATGCGCACGCTGAGGAACTTGAAGCTTTTGACCCTCTCCACTGCAGCCCCATTGATGTCATTAGGGGGCGTGCTCCACCCCCTTTCCTGTCGTCCACGATCAGCTCATTGGTTTTTCTAACGTTGAGGGAGAGGCTGTTTCCTAGCACCACTCTGCCAGGGCTCTAACCTCCCCCCTGTAGGCTGTCTCGTCGCCATCGGCGATCAGGCCCACCACTGTTGTGTCGTCGGCAAACTTAATGATGGCATTGGAGTTGTGCGTGTACAGGGAGTATAGGAGGGGACTGAGCACACACCCCTGGGGGGGCCCGTGTCCAGCGTCAGCGTGGCTGAGGTGTTGTTGCCTCCCCTCACCACCTGGGGTCTGCCTGTCAGGAATTTCAGGATCTAGTTGCAGAAGGAGGTGTTCATACCCAGGGTCTTGAGCTTAGTGACGAGCTTAGTGGGGACTATGGTGTTGATAGCTGAGCTGTAGTCGATGAACAGCATTCTCACATAGGTATTCCTCTTGTCCAGGTGTGATAGGGCAGTGTGCAGAGCAATGGCGATTGCGTCATCCGTAAATCTGTTGGGTCGATATGCAAATTGTAATGGGTCCAGGGTGTCAGGTAAATTGGAGCTGATATGTTCCTTGACCATTCTCCCAAAGCACTTCACGATGACAGAAGTGAGTGCTACAGGGTGATAGTAATTTAGGCAGGTTAACATTGTGTGCTTGGGTACAGGGACAATGGTGGATACCAACATACAATTCTGCATACCAACATAAAGTTTAACTTCTCCCTTCCCTTGCTCTGAGAAGTTGTACAGGGAGGATTCTGTGGTGGTAGTGATGTAGTAGAGGGAATCAGAAGTTCAATGGAAGTGCGTTGGCTAATTAACCGATGCAGACCCCGACTCAACACTTCTGTGGCCTGCCATTGCATCTAAGCAGGGGCGGACTGGCCATCTGGCATTTCGAGCAAATTCCAGATGGGCTGATCCATTTTTAGCCCAGTGGGCCTGTCTAACTTGGGTTTTTTGCGCAAAATTATCATTATCTGGCTAATAATGGGGGCCTCAAGGAAAAATAATGGGCCAATGTCGGGGCCTGGAGGAAAAGAATGGGCCGGTGTGGAGGCCTCAAGGAAAAGAATGGACCGGTGTGTTAGAAATGCCAGGGCCGATTTTTGGTCCCACTCCGCACCTGCCCTTAAGCCTCTGTGTGTGTGTGTATAAACCTCTGTCTGTTAATGGGCTTCTCTTTAATCCTAATCCAGGCGAAAGAAGTCCCGTTAGTGTTTACTGTGTGTGTGTGTGCGTGCGTGCGTGCATAGCCCAGTGAACATGTACACACACACACACAGAGTACAATACACATCATTACTCATGATTCCTTTGTTACAGGCTTTGATTTTTCCATTTATATTTCGAGGTTGGACGTTAGTACGTTAGCATTTGGGGCGCACCGATTGGTGTCACCTCGTTAATCAGTATGTATTACACCTGTGTTGGTTGGTCATCTTGTTAGGGGAAAGGTCTTTCACCTGTGCTGGCCCAGTGCTCACATTGTCTTGAGAAATGTGGAGGGTTAACTCCTTTAGTTGTCTCTCCATATTTGATTTCTAGGAAAACAATCCTTTATCTGATCTTACCTGTTTTTGTTTTGCTCCACTTTTTGGTTTGCTTCCTGCCTTTAAGTTTGGTGTGGGCTTATATTTTGTTTGCCTCTTAGTGGGGAAATTTAGTGGGTGCTCATGGTGGGTGTATTTTAGGTCCCAGTTGTTGTTGCTATGCAACTTTCAGTGGATACCCCCATGAGTGTCTTTCAGAACCCCTCCTAAAACCCCACCTGTCTCGTTTTGGTTGTTGACAGTGACTTTGTTAGGTCCCCTTTCTGTTTGAGCGACAATTGTTTTGTTTTCTTGCTGGGAAACGTAACATTGTAATGAAGTTATCTCAGCCTGTCTTCAACCTGTCCGTTATTACATTATTTCAACCAGATTTCAACCTGTCCGTAATGACGTTATTAGAACCAGCTATGGCAGCATGGTATAGCAACAGTCCATCACTGCATGTCAGTCCTTTAAAATGTGTTGATTTCATTACCGATTTATTAATTTATTATGATTTGTGATGTGTGATTTGTGCTGGATAGCTAACATGGCCAGGAAAACCTCCAGGTCTCACTCATTATATTTTGGGTTTTGTTATTCAGGGTGAGGTTTTTCTGTTATAAAGAGGATATTGGTGATGCATTACATCTCCTTTGAGATAATAGTTTTTTGATAATGTAATACAGTGATCTTTGCTTCTCTATGTTCATGATGAATTATTATTATAAAATATAGTAAAAACAATAGACTTGACCGGGGGCTAGTTTTCACAGCAAGCCAGACAGCATTAACCTTTGTAAACAGACAACAGGACATTTTCCAGCAGTGTGGGTGTATTGGAGGGAATACGAGCATGGGCCTGTCTTGTGTGTTGATGTGTATTCCCTTCAGTGTCTGTGGTTGGGAATGAAACCTGACGTTGGCCTCTGTTTAGCTTCCCGCCTGCTGTGTGTGTGTTTTCCCTACAGACCTCTGCCTCAGTCAGTACCAGTCGGACACTGATGGTGCCTCCCCTCGCTCCCTCGTCTCCCCCTCTCTCCCTCAGTTCCCAACACTCTCTCTGCTATGCGGCTAATCCCATGGCTACAGCGAGCAGACTGGCGCTCCCTCCTCCCGGTCCCAGCTCCCAGCAGGGTACCTGTCAACCCGGCGGCCCCCGGAGACTTGTTTCTCAGGAGGTTAAATGAAAATATGCAGGTGAACCAGTAGGGAGCGGGACGGGGCATTGGAGAAAAGGACTTATAGCTCGGCTCAGAGCACCCCACTCTCCCATCTAGCTGTCCACCCCAATCACACATGCAAAACTTCCACACAGATATGCATGAATATGTATGCACAAAGGCAGGCAGGAAAACACACACACACACACACACACACACACACACACATGCACGCACGCACGCACACACACATAATCTCAGACCCCTATCGGCTACAGACAACTACAAACAGCCAGATAGGCCTAAGCTGGCCTTCCTTGGAGAACAGGGATTGTGTAGGGAAATGATATGTCCCTCCCTGCTCCCCACATGTCCATTTGGTTTATGAGGAAGGGAAAGATTTTGTTTAAGTGTAATCAGTCTACATAGAATCATAGAAAAACTTACACTAATAAATGTATTGTGTAGTTTGGTGTTATTTTTCAAATATAGCTCACAAGTCATTCCTTACATACTCAGAGACTAGTGGTTCTGTGTGACTCAGTGACCCCTCTCGTCTATGACACGTCTCCTGTGACCCCGAGCCCTTCGATGTGGATGTTTCAATATGCTGTCCGTGCGGCCTGACTCAAACATCTCCATCTATTGACGTGACACCTCTCTCTCTCCCTCACTCACTTCTCCTATCCCTCGCTCTCTCTCTACCTTTCTCTCACCCTCCCTCCTCTATTTATTGACATAACACCTTCTCCCTTTCAAATACCATGCTTTTGCCACAACCTTGTCCCCAGATTCCGTTCCACATAAATGAACACAAGGAAACAGACGATACCTAGCGGCCTAATTTGAAAAATAAATAAACAATAAAAATATATACATTTTACACAACAAAGAAAATCTATTACAGGTCAACATCTAAATACTGCTCCCAGCTTTGATCAAAGCTCAGAACTCTTATATTCTTGATCTGACTGAGTTCTAATCACAACTGCCTCTTTGCGAATGAGTGGAATCATGAACAGTGGTTTGTTTGTTATGTTCGCCTGCGTCCCCTGGATTTGCCTTTAGTAGCACATTCTCTCTCAAACAGCTAACTCCGCCCTCTCATGGCACAGGCTGAGGTCCTCTGTAGCTCAGCTGGTAGAGCACGGCGCTTGTAACGCCAAGGTAGTGGGTTCGATCCCCGGGACCACCCATACGAAAAATTTATGCACGCATGACTGTAAGTCGCTTTGGATAAAAGCGTCTGCTAAATGGCATATTATATTATATTATATTATTTTATATTATAAATTAACTACCCCAGCTCGGAGTCGGCTCAAATAGGCAACTAGAGACCCTGCTTACAGTGTGTTTGCGAGATGCTGGACAAAATAAACATTTTAAACTGTCCCACGACTCTTGCCCTGTCTGCAGATATCCCCCAAACAAACAAAAAACTATTCTCTGAGAATGAGTACACAACTGGTAAATAGTCACTTATAGATATGTCAGTCAGTCAGGGGACTAGCTGCTGGAAAATACTTCTAATGTAGAAAAATTGAAGGGCTCTGGCTAGTATTACTTAGCCAGCTAGAAGGATAAAGTAAGACGCTAATGTTAAGTGAAGCCTACCTCAGCATGACCAAAATATATACTACTAAGTTCTCGAAATAACTTTGCTTTATGCGGAGCTCAGTGGTGAGGTTGAGACAGGCTGCAATGCATGTGAGAGCGAGAGAGAGAGAGAGAGAGAGAGAGAGAGAGAGAGAGAGAGAGAGAGAGAGAGAGAGATTCCCAAACTTGGGGTCGGTCCCCATGTGGGGTCCCCTTAGAAAATCTGTACTAATCCTATTAAACAGTAACTTAAAAAAACGAAGATACAGTATGTTTCAGAGTGAACATCTCCACATGGCTTATCTTCCCTATAAGCCTACATTCAAATGCAATCAAAATGCAAACAATACAGTTGTAGAAATGTCATACGTTTCCGTTTATATCGGTGGTTGTTCGTCTTATCTCGATCGCCCACTGGAGTTTATAGTTTACCCATTACCCACCTTTTTTTATTTTACCACTACATCACTGATATTAATACAGAATCGTAAGTAATATTCTAATAATTCCTGTGAATGTGATAATGCAATCACTGATGTCTGTTTGTGTGGATGTCTGTTTGTGCTCCATTGATGTCTGTTTGTGTGGAGCTTGATTAGTAATGCCTAGGAATACAAATGTGAATGCTATGTAATTTGAGAAAATATATATATCTATGTAAAGAGTTTGATGATTTTATGCAAATGATCATTACAACTGACTGAACAGTCGCTGATGCTAAGTGTCAGGGGTATAACATTACAATTGTATAGCTAATAGGCTATGTATTTGTAGATCAGCTGAGGTAAATGAACCTACAGCAGCCAAGGTGATAATGGCTGGGGTCAGTTTTGCTTATTTTTGCAGTTCTCCAAATAGCATTTTAAAGTGTTTTAATTGTATAGAAATGCAGTAAATGCCCCCGCATCCAGACCTCACTAAATATCAAACCCTGGTTATGCCCCTGGGTGTTTCTAAAGATGTCTTATCTTCTCTCCTCTCCTCTCCTCCCCTCTGCAGATGGTGGGTGCCATATCTGATGTTTTCTTTTCTTATATCAAACCAAAGGCCACATCTGTACGGGTACCTTAACCAGATGCATATGTGCCGCCACGGTTACCTGACAACCCTCTGCAGATGTAACGGTGTTACACTGAAACAACATAAAGGACTTTGTTTAGCCAGAAAATATGTATGCTCCTTAGGTAGGGCTGTAGGGACGATCACAGAACCAGATAAAATACATGTGTTAAATTTGTAACGGAATTACTTGTTTTAAGAACAGTTTATTCAATGTGCAATGTAGCGAGTTGATCATCATAATATGTATAGAACTTCAGGAAGGGGGGAGCACTGATTTTCAGAACATACAGTTGAAGTTGGAAGTTTACATACACCTTAGCCAACCACATTTAAACTCAGTTTTTCACAATTCCTGACATTTAATCCTAGTAAAATTCCCTGTCTTAGGTCAGTTAGGATCACCACTTTATTTTAAGAATGTGAAATGTCAGAATAATAGTAGAGAGAATGATTTATTTCAGTTTTTACATACACTCAGTTAGTATTTGGTAGCATTGCCGTTAAATTGTTTAACTTGGGTCAAACGTTTCGGGTAGCCTTCCACAAGCTTCCCACAATAAATTGGGTGAATTTTGGCCCATTCCTCCTGACAGAGCTGGTGTAAATGAGTCAGGTTTGTAGGCCTCCTTGCTCGCACACACACCTTTTCAGTTCTGCCCACAAATGTTCTATAGGATTGAGGTCAGGGCTTTGGCCACTCCAATACCTTGACTTTGTTGTCCTTAAACCATTTTGCCACAACTTTGGAAGTATGCTTGGGGTCATTGTCCATTTGGAAGACCATTTGAGACCAAGCTTTAACTTCCTGACTGATGTCCTTCTAGACCTGTCTGCTGCCTTTGATACAGTGAACCATCAGATCCTCCTCTCCACCCTCTCCGAGCTGGGCATCTCCGGCGCGGCTCACTCCTGGATTGCGTCCTACCTGACCGGTCGCTCCTACCAAGTGGCGTGGCGAGAAGCTGTCTCCGCACCACGTGCTCTCACCACTGGTGTCCCCCAGGGCTCAGTTCTGGGCCCTCTCCTTTTCTCCCTATACACCAAGTCACTTGGCTCTGTCATATCCTCACATGGCCTCTCCTATCATTGCTACGCTGACGATACACAACTAATCTTCTCCTTTCCCCCTTCTGATAACCAGGTGGCGAATCGCATCTCTGCATGTCTGGCCGACATATCAGTATGGATGACGGATCACCACCTCAAGCTGAACCCTGGCAAGACGGAGCTGCTCTTCCTCCCGGGGAAGGACTGCCCGTTCCATGATCTCGCCGTCACGGTTGACAACTCCGTTGTGTCCTCCTCCCAGAGTGCGAAGAGCCTTGGCGTGACCCTGGACAACACCCTGTCGTTCTCCGCTAACATCAAGGCGGTGACCCGATCCTGCAGGTTCATGCTCTACAACATTCGGAGAGTACGACCCTGCCTTACACAGGAAGCGGCACAGGTCCTAATCCAGGCACTTGTCATCTCCCGTCTGGATTACTGCAACTCGCTGTTGGCTGGGCTCCCTGCCTGTGCCATTAAACCCCTACAACTCATCCAGAATGCCGCAGCCCGTCTGGTGTTCAACCTTCCCAAGTTCTCTCACGTCACCCCCCTCCTCCGCACACTCCACTGGCTTCCAGTTGAAGCTCGCATCCGTTACAAGACCATGGTGCTTGCCTATGGAGCAGTGAGGGGAACGGCACCTCCGTACCTTCAGGCTCTGATCAGTCCCTACACCCAAACGAGGGCATTGCGTTCATCCACCTCTGGCCTGCTGGCTCCCTTCCTATGCGGAAGCATAGTTCCCGCTCAGCCCAGTCAAAACTGTTCGCTGCTCTGGCACCCCAATGGTGGAACAAGCTCCCTCACGACGCCAGGACAGCGGAGTCACTCACCACCTTCCGGAGACATTTGAAACCCCACCTCTTTAAGGAACACCTGGGATAGGATAAGGTAATCCTTCTACCCCCCCCCCAAAAAAAAATTAAAAATAAAAAAATAAAAAAGTATAATTGTAAAGTGGTTATCCCACTGGCTATAGGGTGAATGCACCAATTTGTAGTCGCTCTGGATAAGAGCGTCTGCTAAATGACGTAAATGTGCCCTTGAGCAAGGCACTTAACCCTAATTGCTCCTGTAAGTCGCTCTGGATAAGAGCGTCTGCTAAATGACTAAAATGTAAATGTAAAATGTAATGTCTTGAGATGTTGCTTCAATATATCCACATAATTTTCCTTCCTCATGATGCCATCTATTTTGTGAAGTGCACCAGTCCCTTCTGCAGCAAAGCACCCCCACAGCATGATGCTGCCACCCCCGTTCTTCACAGGGATGGTGTTCTTTAGCTTGCAAGCAGCCACCTTTTTCCTCCAAACATAACGATGGTCATTATGGCCAAACAGTTATATTTTTGTTTCATCAGACCAGAGGACATTTCTACCAAAAATGTACGATCTTTGTCCCCATGTGCAGTTGCAAACCGTAGTCTGGCTTTTTTATGGCGGTTTTAGAGCAGTGGCTTCTTCCTTGCTGTGCGGCCTTTCAGGTTATGTCGATATAGGACTCGTTTTACTGTGGATATAGATACTTTTGTACCTGTTTCTTCCAGCATCTTCACAAGGTCCTTTGCTGTTGTTCTGGGATTGATTTGCACTTTTTGCACCAAAGTACGTTCATATCTGGGAGACAGAATGCGTCTCCTTCCTGAGCGGTATGACGGCTGTGTGGTCACATGGTGTTTATACTTGCATACTATTGTTTCTACAGATGAACGTGGTACCTTCAAGAGTTTGGAAATGTCTCCCAAGGATGAACCAGACTTGTGGAGCTCTACAATTTTTTTTCTGAGGTCTTGGCTGATTTCTTTTGATTTTCCCATGATGTCAAGAAAAGAGGCACTGAGTTTGAAGGTAGGCTTTGAAATACATCCTCAGGTACACCTCCAATTGACTCAAATTATGTCAATTAGCCTATCAGAAGCTTCTAAAGCCATGACATCCTTTTCTGGAATTTTCCAAGCTGTTTGAAGGCACAGTCAACTTAGTGTATGTAAACTTCTGACCCACTGGAATTGTGACACAGTGAATTATAAGTTAAATAATCTGTCTGTAAAGAATTGTTGGAAAAATGACTTGTGTCATGCACAAAGTAGATGTCCTAACCGACTTGCCAAAACTATAGTTTGTTAACAAGACATTTCTGGAGTGGTTGAAAAATGAGTTTTAATGACTCCAACCTAAGTGTATGTAAACTTCCGACTTCAACTGTAAATGTAATGGTGTAGACAGTTCCGTGCAGACCCAGGCACATATTTTGGCAGAGGTTATTTTGAAGATGTATCACTGGCTTATCAGTTATTGAACGTTTTGTTTGTGTGTTTATTTAAAGAGCGTAGGGAGTCCCCTTGGTACTAGCAAAGCCTCTACTAAGGCTAGAGAGAGCACACAGCCCCTTGTCAGCATGTTTTTTGGTGTGTCAGATTAGCATGTTAAAATATGTACATACTTAAAACATGTAGAGATTTACATGATGAGCATGTCTCATGGCAGGCCTTGAAGCATGATTTCTACGTGACGGTACGGGCGGTTCTGAGAATAATTATATGATCTCAAACAGCAGCTCCAATAATGAGATTTACATCCTACTTTTAGCATCCCGCATATTATAATCTCTATGGCTATATACCAGAACGTGACCGAAACTCTAAATGAGCTCATTTGAATACAAAGTGAAGCAAAACATTCCTTTTTTTAGAAGGATTTTCCAGAGTGATTTCATAGATTTCCTCAGGCCTATAGACTTGACCCTAATCCGGTTAGCGTGTGTCAATATGATAATAATACGTTGAGAATTTACTCATCACAGAGACAGCCATGACATTAATATTCCTGATATAGTCATTAAAGATGCATGGCCATATACTATGATAGGCATAACAGACATTGGCTAATATTTCATATCAGACTTCCAAGGCTTGGTCTATTTGCAATAATGGTCTGTTTTGGGAGATATCATTGGTCAAATCAGATACCGTAAATTTTCCCATTTGAAATGGCTGTATGCGCTCCATCTCTAAATAGCCATAACTGCTTGAAGTGTGGATTTTTCTGTGTAAATTTGCACAGTAAAATGTTCAATCACTAAAATGAAATGGCAAGGTGTCAAAGAAGATATATCTTAATTTGATGATAGCAGCCTTGCACTGTCATACAAGGGACTCTGTTTTTGCAATTGTGTGTGAGTGTGCGTATGTGCACACATGCATGTGTGTGTTTGTTCATGTGTGTTGTCTTTATGTGCCGTCTGTGTACATGTCACCTGTCAACAGAGAGGGAGCGAGAGAGACAGAGACAGAGGGGATAGAAAATGAGAAAGAGAGAGACATATATATCCAATAGAGCCAGAGCCAGATGTGATGTAGTCCTTGACCTCATCCCCTTCAGAGGATTGGCTGGAGCCTGGCCATACAGTTCAGCTGCCAGGAACACTGTTCTCCCCTGAACTCTAACCCCTGGTCCTTCAGCTCCCCAGGCTGATCTTTATGTGCTTTGATTGCGCTGGTTAAACAGGGAGAAAAGCAAGACCAGGAAGCCATGCACTGCCAAACAAGTTTGTCCCCTCGACTGATACTCCAGCCGGTCAGCCGATTGGACAAATTGGCCTTCCCCTCTGGAGTACTGCAATTTGCAGATCTGGATACACATAGTGCATGCACACACGCGCACACGCCGTCCCTCAACCTGATCCTGTCCATGTTTTAGCCCAGCCATCAGGAGGTCATGATGGAGAGTCATTACTGTAACTAGGGGACAGACAGCTGCAGTCAGGGCCAGGCTACAGGCCCGCATCAATCCAAAACGTATAATTCACTCACACCTGGGTTTGGACGGGACTGACCATGACAGTTCCAAATATCTCTCTCTCTCTCTCTCTCTCTCTCTCTCTCTCTCTCTCTCTCTCTCTCTCTCTCTCTCTCTCTCTCTCTCTCTCTCTCTCTCTCTCTCTCTCTCTCTCTCTCCTCTCTCTCTCTCTCTCTCTCTCTCTCTCTCTCTCTCTCTCTCTCTCTCTCTCTCTCTCTCTCTCTCTCTCTCTCTCTCTCTCTCTCTCTCCCTCCCCCCCCCCCCCCTCTCTCTCTCTCTCTCTCTCTCTCTCTCTCTCTCTCTCTCTCTCTCTCTCTCTCTCTCTCTCTCTCTCTCTCTCTCTCTCTCTCTCTCTCTCTAATCCTTGATCGTGTTCATCAGAAATGAACGAGAGAAAAAAAAGAACGACTACTGTTCTTATTGATTGAGTTCATAGCAGAATCATTGCACATTTGTCTAAAAGGAAGTAGTATACTGTATATGTATAACCAATACAACCTCCAAAGCAACATAGAACAGTTCAGTGTAGGAAGTCAGATAGAATGTTAAGTAGCTCTCCTCTGCATGCAAATTCGTCTTTATTAGACCTAATGCTGTCAGCATGCTCTTTATGTTGTGTTGGGGTGCTTTCCGATTCTATATCTCTCTCTATCTCTCTCTCTCTCTCTCTCTCCTCTGTACGCCCTTCCTTCCCCAATTAGTTATTAGCATATGTAGTCTATTTGCTTCGGCAATGAGCCATTTCTGGTGTCATCTCACACAGATGTCTTAGCAGATTTATACTGAGGGGAACAGTCAAGATATTCCTCAATTTTCCTTATTAGAACCCTTGCCACGAACAACCATATGTGTGTTTTAAATGTAAAGTTTTTCTATCTTATTGGTTTACTGTAATACAATTCTGGAACTCTTGATTATTGACGAAACAACTAGAAATATGTCATATCACCATAATTATCCAAACTGGAGATATATGGTTCTTCTTTGCAAGGTTTTATTAGTAGGGAAACAGTCCTCCATCTCCTTCTCGCCTCTGTAGAAAGCAAGCTCATACACACACAGTATCAAGCCCTGTTTAGGTTATAAATCATGTTAATGTTATTAACGTTAACATATCCACATTAATTACAGCATGGAGAGGGGACATAAAAGTGTTTTGGTTCAAGGATACTGGAGGTACACATACAGTATCATACCTGCTTTGGTCATAATGCTCCTTAATGTCATAAGTTAAGATAGGCATATAATGTACGACCAGGAAAGTGGATATTTTAGCATAGTGTTTTGGTTAGAGGTTACTTGGAGGTAAATATCTTATCAGAGGTAAATATTAGCTATTCATGCAGCTTTCAGTGTTTACTTTGCTCTGTAATGAGTCAGATGAAAACAGTTTCTGTGTACGATACTGTCTGTGTTTTAACTGGGGGACACACCTGGGTTCAAATAGTATTTCAACAAATGGAGTAGTCTCAAAAGTGAACTCGCTGCCCTTCTGGCACTCCAGGCAGACTAAAGCAAACGCTCAAAGTATTGTGAAAGAAGATTGTCAAATACGATCTGAACCCAGGTGTGCTGGGAAAGGGTGTTTTTAGATTTATATCTTGGACATTTTTGCTCTGAGCATCAGTGACATGATCAACCCCCTTTCCTTTCTATGATGTGACCTCAGTGACTGGGTTTCCTTTCATGTGTTTCAGCGTCACACGCTCACAGCCAACAGGCACACACATACACACACACACACACACACACACTCAGCCCACAGACGGCTGCAGAGTTAAAGGTGAACTATTACTCACAGACAACCTTTCCTTTCTTTCCAAGATGCTTTATTTCTTCTGTGGACTCACACACACCACATGGTAACATCATGAAACTTGATAACGTGTGTGTGCTGGTGTGTGTGTGTGTGTGAGTGTGTGTGTGTGTACGTTTATGCATGTGTTTGATATTGAAATGACCCACTTCCCCTAGTTTAAGGGGTCACAGTCTTCAGTAAGGTACAGCAATAAATTGAATGGACATGTCCACCTCATCTTGCACACGCAAACATACACACACTTATGACATGTTCATATGATATGATATGAACCTCAATGGGGCCCACAACCGACTTGTTCATAATATGCTATCTGGGGGTGCCCAACCTCCAGGGGGCCCACAACCGACGTGTTCACATGCTATCTGGACAAAGGGAATGATTGAGAATATATACTGAGTGTAAAAAACATTAGGAACCCCTGCTCTTTCCATGACATAGACTGACCAGGTGAATCCAGGTGAAAGCTATGATCCGTTATTGATGTCACTTGTTAAATCCACTGCAATCAGTGTAGATGAAGGAGAGGAGACAGGTTAAAGAAGGATTTCTAAGCCTTGAGACAATTGAGACATGGATTGTGTATGTGTGCCATTGAGATGGTGAATTGGCAAGACAAAATATTTAAGTGCCTTTGAACGGGGTATGGTAGTAGGTGCCAGGCGCACCGGTTTGAGCGTGTCAAGAACTGCAACGCTGCTGGGTTTTCCGTGTGTATCAAGAATGGTCCAGCACCACCCAAAGGACATCCAGCCGTTTTCGAGAACTTGTAGAGTCCATCCCCTGATGAATTGAGGGTGTTCTGAGGGCAAAAAGGGGTGCAATTCAATATTAGGAAGGTGTTCCTAATGTTTTGTACACTCAGTGTATGTGTAGAAAATACACAAAGAGCTTAACATTAGAAACGTGATTTAGGATTAATATTTGGTCTCTTATTACAGTAACTAAAAGTGGAGTAAAAAAAAACATTCCCAGCATTTATTATTGTTATAATCTGACTTTGATGTCAATATCAATGTGAGAAATCTCTTGTAGGACGCAATGTTGGAGCTGTGTAACTGTTGTAACTGAGCTCTCTCTTTCACTCTCTCCCTCCATCCCTCTCATTCTCCGTTATTGTCATTATACTGTAATATCTGCTAATTAAGTTTGAATCAGCCTCCCTGCCTCTCACATATATAGTATGTGATCTCTGGGAGCCCATCAAGATGACACACATTCACTAGGATTCAGGAGATACAGTGCATTCGGAAAGTATTCAGACCCGTTCACTTTCTCCACATTTTGCTACGTTACAGCCTTTTAAAAAAATGGATTAAACGTTTTTTTCCCCCTCATCAATCTACACACAATACCCAATAATGACAAAGCAAAAACAGGTTTTTAGCTATTTTTGCAAATGTATTTAAAAAAAATAAAACTGTCTGTAACGTAACAAAATGTGGAAAAAGGGAAGGGGTCTGAATATTTTCAGAATGCACTGTAAAGCGTAAAGAACCTGCCATCCTCATCTCCCCACATTACCAGAAACACCCATTGTAGCTATTCTATTCAACCAATATTTTATTTGGCACAGAGCTGGGGATTTGAAACGAAATAATGAAGGCAGGCATTCTTTCTAGATCATTCCAGTTTTTATTTTTGCCTGTTAGTTGGGTCTGGCTCTGCCTGTTTAATAATACATTTGTTTCATTAAAGCCGGACTTTATATGGTGAGGAGGTCGACTGGAGAACTCTGTTTCACCTTAAGGTCATAAACCATTTAGAAAAGCTGTCAAATTTGGGGGAGAACTCACCACCAGTCCAACGTGTCTTTGCCTTACACAAAATAAAATGGTTAAATATGGTATTATATGGGGCTTATGGTATTCCCAACAACACACAGTGTTATTCAGCGGCTCACAGCTCTCACTAATGATCATGGGACTGGAAGCATTGGAGCAGATAGTCTCTCGGGGAGTCTCCCCTGTCTCTCCAGCAGAGCCCTGGAACCCAGAACCAGCCACCACGGAGCTGCTGCTGCCACGTGGAGATGCAGTCATTATTTTATATTAGGACCTATGATGGTGCCACACTTTCCATGGGCCCAACCAACCAAGCCTTACTGCACTGTGGCACTCACTGCATGGTCTGTTCTCACTCCTGGCCACGTGTGACCGTGTGTGGCGGAGAAGGGGGGGATACGTGTGTGTGTGTTTGAGAGTGTGCGTGTGTTACTGCCTGTCTCTTTTCCAACAAGCTCTCACAGTCGCAATGCAGAATTAGACATTTATCAATGTTTCTCACATTTCTAAGTTGCTCCAAACGTCACATTTCCAGGGTTTTTTGACACCCTGGATTGACTCCTCCTGCTCAGTATCATTCTGTTTCTCCAAACGTCAAATTTTGAAGTTGCTTCAACTGTCAACATTAGAATGTGAAGGGTTAAGGTTTTCGATAGGGTTAAAACATTACGCTTAGGCAATCATTCCAAATGGTTAAGGTAAGGGTTAAGGTTTGGTATAGGGTAAAAAAAAAAAAGATAAAAAAAAGTCACACACAACCTTCTGATCCAGAGTCATGGGATTAGTCCCATGATCACATGACTCAGGATCAGAAGGTTGTGCGTTCGATCCCAGTGGTGGACACTTGTTTGAATTTTTTTTGTTTTAACCCTATCCCAAACCTTAACCCTTACCGTAACCATTTGAAATGAATGAGTGTCTAAACTTAACGTTTAAACCCTATCCAAAAACCTTAACTCATGGGATTACGCCCAGCCCCTACCCATGTCCACAACACCCTAGCAAAACCCAAGCCTACTTGATGGTAATAGCACTCACTGTTGCCCCTAGTGGCCGGTTTGTAATGCATTTCCCGACGTCCTCAAGACATGGATAGACATTCAATTTCGAAGTCACTCTTGATCGATCTGCCTGCTCTTTTCTACTTTTGTCTAGCAACACACTCCAGTCTTACAATGTAATGGTTCTGTGCTTTGTCTGTATTCACCATTAATGTTATAGTACATGTCATACTATACAGTACCTTGTACAATATCTACTAAGTTATACAGTATATCAGTTAGATATTACTATAATTATTATTGTTACAACCAGGACCTCAAACGGCTTCACAGGGCCTGACATGCCTGGAATTTATTTCAGAGAAACACAAGGCGTGACTCAGAGTGTGTGTGGACATATGCTAAATCTGTGAGCTGGGTGCTCCACCTGGATCACCTGAATAAACAGCAGGCAGCCTGGTGACCTGGAGGAGATGAGGAGGAGGCTGAGCGTAGGCAAGCCCATCGGGTAGGGCTATGAATAAACATAGTGAAGAAGATGTGACTGTCGTCTTATCAGACAGGTGACTGGGTGAGGATGGTATGGGGTGTGTGTGTGTGGAGTGGGGTATGGTGTGTGTGATGTGTGTGTGTGTTAGAAGACTGTGTGTGTGTGTGTTACAAGACTGTGTGTGTGTGTGTGTGTGTGTATGTGTGTGTGTGTGTGTGTGTGTGTGTGTGTGTGTGTGTGTGTGTGTGTGTATCCTTCCAGCTGCCTTCCTTCTCCACTCTGCCCGTTCCGCCACCCGACAGGAGAAAAAACTGAATTAGTCAAATCAGGGCCAGTGCTGATGAGGAAAAAAACGGATTCATTTCCCACACATTTGCCGCCCAATCTGAACGCCTCGCCAGAGGAACAAAGCAAAGAACACAGAACAGAGAACAGCCTCCTGGGCCGTGTGCAATGCTGGGCGGCCAGGCGGGCGGGTTGGTAGGTGTCGGGTTGCGTCTGGCCAGCGTGTGGTCTATCTCTGCTCCACTGGGTGTCAGGCGGCCGGGTAGGGTTCCACCTCGCATCAAGACACACAATGCAGCACAAAATACAGCCTGATTAGTTCCTTCCTCCTACAAAGCCAGCTTAATCCCTGGGAAAACAGCCTGTCTGTGGAGAGAGAGTAAAGGGAGCACTGGAGTCCAACCTGCCTTAGCCCCGTTGGAGAGGCGAGAGACAAGAGATGATAGATGAATGGTATTACTCACGCTGACCTGTGCGAAGGTTCAATGTCTGTCAAGGAAATGGAATTGTGCTGGAGGCTGATGAAAGCGACTTCACTTGCTCTTATTTGCTGTTATTTGCAAGGCTAATGTTCACTCACTGTGGCGTGGGTATTGTGTGTGTGTGTGTGTGTGTGCATGCGTGTGTGTTTGACAGGAACTGATTTGACAGCTTAGAATGACCTCATTGCCTCAGTGGCAAACATGATCCATCACTAATTTCTATTGCAACGGAATCCTGATGTTTTTAGTTACTGTTATTGTATAAAACTTTGTAGCTGCAGCCCATATGTACCACAGACACAGACAGATGCTGTGGCTCAGTAGAACTCTATAACACTCAGATTTACACAGAGGTCAATGTCCTTACTTCCTTTATCTATCAAAGTGCACCACTTCGATTTGACTGCTTTGTAAAATACACACCAAATGGGTTTCTATCAGTTAAAAGATTGACAGTGGCCCATTTTCTAAATATTATTTGAAGTGCCAGGTACTTCAAATACCGTTACTTCGAACATTTAAGCCAGATCAATGTGGAACATAACATGAACTGAGGTTGAAGTGATCTGGAAGAAGTAAATAAGGTGACATTTAAACTCAGGTAGGTAACACACTATCGAGGCCATTAAAAACATGATTGATACCCGGTACAACCCTAACGCACACACACACACAGACAGGCCTCTGCTCTCACAGATCTGTGCTGTGCCGTGGGTGGCTGTCAGGGAGGAGGAAAATGGACAGTCACCGCCAACCCTTAATAGTTACTAATGATATAGCTGAGATCCATATAGCCTCTCTCCGTCCCCCATCCCTCCAACCCTCCATCCCTCCATCCCTCCAACCCTCCAACCCTCCATCCCTCCTTCCACAGTAGTTCTGCAGTGGCACAGCAGTGGCCTGGGTCACCCTCTCTTCTAGTGTCTTTGGAACACCCAGGGGCCTCATTACATCCCTCCATTGTTTATTTGGAAAGAAAGAAGAATGAATGACCTTTGATAGATGATTTCCTGTCTCTCAGATCAGGGGAGTTTACTTTCTCTCTTTCTCGCTCGGGGTCTGTTTTGAAGACCTGCTTGCCTAGTGGTTAAATGCATTGGGCCAGTAACCGAAAGGTCGGTGGTTGGAATCCCAGAGCCGGCAAGGTGGAAAAATCTGCTGTTCTGCCCTTGAGCAAGGCAGTTAACAACAACTACTCCCTGGGTTGGGTTAAGGCAGCCCCCTGCACCTCACTGATTCAGAGGGGTTGGGTTAAATGCGAAGACACATTTCGGTTAAATGCATTCAGTTGTGCAACTGACGAGGTACCCCTTGCCATGCTGACACTCTTTCAGTCTCTAGCTATCTGCATGTTGACACACACAGAAGAAGGATCCTATTGATCAGGAGCAGATTGTTTCTTGTTGTCATATAATCCAGCTCCCTTGGTTATTGTTATGCTATTTTGGGGAGGTCTACTTCCAATGCAACTCTTTCCACTCAAACTTATAGACATGAATGATGTCAGGCTGCTGATATTTCAAACAAGGGTTCTCATTAGGAGTAATTAATAAAAAAATGCTGATCACATTACAGGAATATTCTGTTACACCAGAGGAGGCTAGTGGGAGGAGGTATAGGAGGACGGGCTCATTGTAATGGCTGGAATGGAAAAAAATGGAATGTTATCAAACCTATGGCAACCACATGTTTGACTAAGTTCCATTTATTCCATTCAAGCCATTACAATAAGCCCGTCCTCCTATAGCTCCTCCCACTAGCCCCCTCTGTATTAAACATACAGGAAGCTAGCTAGGATCTAAAGTAAAGGAATGTAGAATAAGGCTTTTTGTTCAGTAAGAAATTATAGGCCTGCCTCTCAGAACGGAGCAGATTGCCAACTCATTGTCACATAATACATCTGAAATAACATGGATGAAAGCGGTTTGTTCAGTGAATGTGTTACATGGTTAGCTAGGGAAAAATATTTATCTGATTATAATGATCACCTTTTGCTTCTGTAGGAGAAGTTTCATGAAAATTGGTTTTGTTATGAGCTGATGCACTTGGCACAAGGCTTTTTAATAAAGAACAAAGAATTGAATAGCAGAGTGTGGCAATCACAGTGACTCAACTCACATAATAATTTAAAGCAAGGGCTTAGAGCAAAGATTCTGAAAATGATGCCCTAAAAAGTTTTTTGTGTGATACCTTCCCCTCTCTCTTACACGCACACTCACACACAAACACACCCACGCACGCACACACACTACACCGCCCAGTAAATATGCAAATCAAAAGGTCAGAAAAGCTACAGACCAGTAGCCAGCAGTGGATAGTGTGGGAAGCTGCAGGTATATGTCTGAGGACCTGTCCAATTTGCCTCTGTGCCTTCACTGCCCTCACTGCGCCCTCCTGCTCTGCTGTCTTACCCTCTCTAGTGGAGACGAGCGTGTCCCTCCTGCTGCTCTTGATACAACTATCCTCCTTCCTCTCTTTCCTTGATTTCCCAATGTTTTTTGTAGCCTAATGTTTTCTGCTGCATTTGGCGGGGGCCCTAGCAGGCCCGTGGGGATGTGTGCGTGTGCGTGTGTGCGTGCATGCTTGCGTATGATGTGGGGCAGGAGTGCTTAGCAGTAAAACTGCCATCTTTAAATCAAGCCGAGTGGTTGGACTACCCCTGGTGCAGTCGTGATTTACACCACCCTGCGGTGCCTCACTCTTTTCTCAGACCTCAGAATTATAAACGGTGGAGGAATAAAAACTGCATATTTACTTAGGTGCAATATTAATCACTCATTAGGTCCCCTTTTTAAAAGGGAGGAAGGGTGCTGAGCATTTGTACACCTTCCGGCAGACAGAGTGCTGGTTTATTGTCTTGTTGAAAGGGCTGGCTATGGATGGGAACATGGAAGGAAAGGCTACTTATTTCTGAGAGGAGGATGGAAGCAATTACCATTTTGAGCAGCTGGGCGAGGTCCAAGGCCCAGCACATCAATCAGAATTACTCTCCCTATAGTGGAATACATATGTAAGAGCGCCCCCAGGTGGGAGAGTGCTCCATTACACCAGAGAGTTGGCCATGTGTGACTTGTTTCAGGAAACTAGGCATATATTGCGCATCACTACTTCACAGGAGAGGAATTTGAACGTAAAAATAATGTTTTTATCGAAATGCGTTTTTTGGTAGAAATGTCTTCTGGAACATTCATACAGTGAGGGAAAAAAGTATTTGATCCCCTGCTGATTTTGTACGTTTGCCCACTGACAAAGAAATGATCAGTCTATAATTTTAATGGTAGGTTTATTTTAACAGTGAGAGACAGAATAACAAACAAAAAATCCAGAAAAACGCATGTCAAAAATGTTATAAATTGATTTGCATTTTAATGAGGGAAATAAGTATTTGACCCCCTCTCAATCAGAAAGATTTCTGGCTCCCAGGTGTCTTTTATACAGGTAAAGAGCTGAGATTAGGAGCACATTCTTAAAGGGAGTGCTCCTAATCTCAGTTTGTTACCTGTATAAAAGATACCTGTCCACAGAAGCAATCAATCAATCAGATTCCAAACTCTCCACCATGGCCAAGACCAAAGAGCTCTCCAAGGATGTCAGGGACAAGATTGTAGACCTACACAAGGCTGGAATGGGCTACAAGACCATCGCCAAGCAGCTTGGTGAGAAGGTGACAACAGTTGGTGCGATTATTCGCAAATGGAAGAAACACAAAATAACTGTCAATCTCCCTCGGCCTGGGGCTCCATGCAAGATCTCACCTCGTGGAGTTGCAATGATCATGAGAACGGTGAGGAATCAGCCCAGAACTACACGAGAGGATCTTGTCAATGATCCCAAGGCAGCTGGGACCATAGTCACCAAGAAAACAATTGGTAACACACTACGCCATGAAGGACTGAAATCCTGCAGCGCCCGCAAGGTCCCCCTGCTCAAGAAAGCACATATACAGGCCCGTAAGAAGTCAAGGCAACAAAGGACTGGCTCAAGAAGAAGCACATTAAGGTCCTGGAGTGGCCTAGCCAGTCTCCAGACCTTAATCCCATAGAAAATATGTGGAGGGAGCTAAAGGTTCGAGTTGCCAAACGTCAGGCTCGAAACCTTAATGACTTGGAGAAGATCTGCAAAGACGAGTGGGACAAAATCCCTCCTGAGATGTGTGCAAACCTGGTGGCCAACTACAAGAAACGTCTGACCACTGTTATTGCCAACAAGAGTTTTGCCACCAAGTACTAAGTCATGTTTTGCAGAGGGGTCAAATACTTATTTCCCTCATTAAAATGCAAATCAATTCATAACATTTTTGACATGCGTTTTTCTGGATTTTGTTGTTGTTATTCTGTCTCTCATTGTTCAAATAAACCTACCATTAAAATTATAGACTGATCTTTGTCAGTGGGCAAACTTACAAAATCAGCAGGGGATCAAATACTTTTTTCCCTCACTGTAGCTTGCCATTAACTTGTAAGTAATGATCTTGTTGTGAGTTTATTTTCCTGTAATAACTAATACAAATGAGCTAAAGATAAGATGTAGTCAGCTATATGATATGGTCGTTATTTGAGCTGGCTAGCCAGCTAAATTAACGTTAGCTAGCTAGCTAACAAGCTTGAAACAAACCAAAACATTGTTTAGAAAGTTGCTTTTAGTTGCCTGGTTTGCTAGATTGATGTATACTAAATTCATTTTAAACGGATTAGATTATTGGTGTTAAAATATACCAGTTATGCTATTTTGAAGCCTGTTGTTTTTGTGTTTATACTTTTTCAGAACGACAAGTTTGATGTTGGACGACAATAGAATATGGAATGTTCATGATGTCACTGCGACAACTGTCTACAGACATGTCGATAGATGTGTTATAAACCAGCTTTTAGTCTTGAAATCTTTAGCACATGGCCTCACATGTGAATCCTTAAAGTGATGGGTGGGGCTAAGGCTTAAGACGGTGTGAACGAGGCTGAATGGGTGTAGACAAAGAAGGTATACCAAAACATTCAAGGGCCATTTTCTCAAAAGTGGGGTTAAAAGTTTATCAACTTTCAAAGCAGAATTATTTTCCCATTGTCCCTCAACTGTAGTGTATGATATACACATTATCCAATGAAAAAAACACAATTTCAAATTTTGCTACATAATTATTCACAAGCTGGGAGGAGTGGAGGGGGATACTAATGAGATTAATTTTTATTCTAAATTAATTTCAACCTCTAATTGAATAGTTTATTTCTAAAACATTATTTTCAGAAATATTGGTAAATCAACTTTTATTGTTTAAGGAAATTATGAAAGACATTGGTGTTCTTTCACTATATAATAATGGCATGGGATTGTTCAATGACAGGCATGTATTTGTTTAAAATGTATCACTTGATGGTTTCATTTCAAAATGCCATATATCCGCCTCACTCTCAGAGAAATAAGTAGTACTGCTAGGTTTTACACAGTCAAATGTAACAAATAACTACATTTTTAATAAAGAACTGTACAAATGATACGTGTGACTTCAATATTAAAAATACAGTAATAAGAGATCTATATGCAAAACATTTACATTTGACATTTTAGTCAGTTAGCAGATGCTCTTATCTATAGTGACTTACAGTAAGTACATTAATCTTCAGATAGCTACTACTACTGTATCACAGTACTGTATCACAGTCAAATATACAAGATACAAACATTCCATTCCAGCTAAACAATGGATATATAGCGTTTTGCAACAACAACAAAAACACGTTCATACACATCTAAAATCTATGAGTAAAAAATCTGAGAACATAATATTTTACACACATGAAGGTACCCACCCAAAAGCAATTATTTCTGGTGAAAAAACAAAAATGTGAAATATTGGTGGATATAGCGTTTTGGAAATAAACTTAAATTACTCTTTTCATTATTGGGGCACAATATGTCAGATACCCACGGTAACCCATTTCCATTTTATTTCCAGAGCGAACGTGTAATGAATTGGAATAAAAGTAGTTTTGAACGCTGCATCTGAATAGCCTCTAGTTTGAACAGAAAGTGGTGGTCATTGACATTAATGTGGAATGACAAAGCAACTCTCCACTTCCTCCATTAGCAATTAACGACAATGACGAGGCAAAGACAACGGTTAGCGCTTCTGCTCTGGTCTCTTTCTCACTCTCTCTAGTCTGTAATTGGGGTCTGTACCAGTCACCATGATTACGCAGGTGACACATGTTGAGCAGATCACCTTTATGATTATTGAGTCTCCTGCTTACCCAGTAGTCTTGGGTATCCCGTGGTTAGCCCTTCACAACCCCAATTTCTCATGGCCGCAGAGGGTTCTTACGGGGTGGTCGCGTGAGTGTCCGGGTAGGTGTCTAAGTGTTTCCGTTGGTGCGACCACGGTGGAAAGTCCAGACGGTACCCCCACCGTGCGCATTCCCCCGGAATACCATGATCTGGCGCTCGCGTTTTCCAAGACGCAAGCAACTAAATTACCACCTCATCGGGAGGGGGATTGCGAGATAAACCTTCGGGTAGACGCTGTACCTCCCAGGAGTCATGTGTATCGCCTGTCGCAGGCTGAAACGGAGGCTATGGAAATATACGTCACCAAGACCCTGCGCCAGGGGTATATACAGCGGGGAGAACAAGTATTTGATACACTGCCGATTTTGCAGGTTTTCCTACTTACAAAGCATGTAGAGGTCTGTAATTTGTATCATAGGTACACTTCAACTGTGAGAGACGGAATCTAAAACAAAAATCCAGAAAATCACGTTGTATGATTTTTAAGTAATTAATTTGCATTTTATTGCATGACATAAGTATTTGATCACCTACCAACCAGTAAGAATTCCAGCTCTCACAGACCTGTTAGTTTTTCTTTAAGAAGCCCTCCTGTTCTCCACTCATTACCTGTATTAACTGCACCTGTTTGAACTCGTTACCTGTATAAAAGACCTGTCCACACACTCAATCAAACAGACTCCAACCTCTCCACAATGGCCAAGACCAGAGAGCTGTGTAAGGACATCAGGGATAAAATTGTAGACCTGCACAAGGGTGGGATGGGCTACAGGACAATAGGCAAGCAGCTTCGTGAGAAGGCAACAACTGTTGGCGCAATTATTAGAAAATGGAAGAAGTTCAAGATGACGGTCAATCACCCTCCGTCTGGGGCTCCATGCAAGATCTCACCTCGTGGGGCACCAATGATCATGAGGAAGGTGAGGGATCAGTCCAGAACTACACGGCAGGACCTGGTCAATGACCTGAAGAGAGCTGGGACCACAGTCTCAAAGAAAACCATTAGTATAACACTACGCCGTCATGGATTAAAATCCTGCAGCGCACGCAAGGTCCCCCTGCTCAAGCCAGCGCATGTCCAGGCCCGACTGAAGTTTGCCAATGACCATCTGGATGATCCAGAGGAGGAATGGGAGAAGGTCATGT
This sequence comes from Coregonus clupeaformis, assembly GCF_020615455.1. NCBI lineage: Eukaryota > Metazoa > Chordata > Actinopteri > Salmoniformes > Salmonidae > Coregonus > Coregonus clupeaformis. Next base: position 26,128,589 of record NC_059227.1, on the reverse strand, counting down.
GGTCTGATGAGACAAAAATAAAGCTTTTTGGTCTAAACTCACTCGCCGTGTTTGGAGGAAGAAGAAGGATGAGTACAACCCCAAGAACACCATCCCAACCATAAAGCATGGAGGTGGAAACATCATTCTTTGGGGATGCTTTTCTGCAAAGGGGACAGGACGACTGCACCGTATTGAGGGGAGGATGGATGGGGTCATGTATTGCGAGATCTTGGCCAACAACCTCCTTCCCTTAGTAAGAGCATTGAAGATGGGTCGTGGCTGGGTCTTCCAGCATGACAACGACCCGAAACACACAGCCAGGGCAACTAAGGAGTGGCTCCGTTAGAAGCATCTCAAGGTCCTGGAGTGGCCTAGCCAGTCTCCAGACCTGAACCGAATAGAAAATCTTTGGAGGGAGCTGAAAGTCTGCATTGCCCAGCGACAGCCCCAAAACCTGAAGGATCTGGAGAAGGTCTGTATGGAGGAGTGGGCCAAAATCCCTGCTGCAGTGTGTGCAAACCTGGTCAGGTCCTACAGGAAATGTATGATCTCTGTAATTGCAAACAAAGGTTTCTGTACCAAATATTAAGTTCTGCTTTTCTGATGTATCAAATACTTATGTCATGCAATAAAATGCAAATTAATTACTTAAAAATCATACAATGTGATTTTCTGGATATTTGTTTTAGATTCCGTCTCTCACAGTTGAAGTGTACCTATGATACGAATTACAGACCTCTACATGCTTTGTAAGTAGGAAAACCTGCAAAATCGGCAGTGTATCAAATATTTGTTCTCCCCACTGTACGTCCCTCCACTTCACCTGCCTCCTCGAGTTTCTTCTTTGTGAAGAAGAAAGATGGCGGTTTACGCCCGTGCATTGATTATTGACCACTGAATAATGTGACAGTACGATTTAGTTATCCTCTTCCCCTCATTCCTTCAGTGGTTGAGTCAATGCATGGGGCCCGTTTTTTTCACCAAATTAGACCTCAGGAGTGGCTATAACCTGGTGCGTATTCGGGAAGGGGATGAGTGGAAAAGAACATTCAGCACAACCTTATGAATACCTGGTGATGCCCTACGGTTTCATGAATGCTCCATCCGTTTTCAGTCCTTTGTGAACGAGGTGTTTCGGGACATGCTTGGTCGCAGTGTGGTGGTCTACATCGATGACATCCTGGTGTATTCCGCTACGTGCGCCGAGCATGTGTCCCTGGTTCGAAAAGTACTGGTCCGACTGCTGGAAAATGATCTTTATGCAAAGGCAGAGAAGTGCGAGTTTTTTCAGCAGTCAATCTCCTTCCTCGGATATCGCATTACCACCACAGGTGTGGAGATGGAGGGAGACCGCATGGCTGCCGTGCGTAATTGGCCGACTCCAACCACGGTAAAGGAGGTGCAGCGCTTCCTTGGCTTTGCCAACTACTATCGAAGGTATATTTGGGGCTTTGGCAAGGTCGCAGCTCCCATTACCTCCTTGTTGAAGGGTGGGCCATCCCGGCTCCGCTGGTCTGCTGAGGCCGATTTGGCATTCAGTAGATTGCGGGGTCTGTTCACCTCAGCCCCGGTACTGGCTCACCCCGATCCATCATTACCGTTCATAGTGGAGGTGGATGCGTCCGAGGTAGGGATAGGAGCTGTCTTAACCCAACGCTCGGGCACGCCACCCAAGCTCCGCCCCTGTGCCTTCTTTTCTAAGAAGCTCAGCTCGGCGGAGCAGAACTACGGCGTTGGTGATCGGGAGCTGTTGTCTGTTGTCCGAGCTTTGACGGTGAGGAGACATTGGCTCGAAGGGGCGAAACACCCTTTCCTCGTCTGGACAGACCACCGTAACCTTGAGTACATTCGCGCAGCGAGGAGGCTGAATCCTCGCTAGGCCAGGTGGGCCCACTTCTTCACCCGGTTTGATTTCACACTCTCATACATTCCGAGTACGAAGAACGTTAAGGCACACGCAGTGTCTCGGCTGTATGACACAGAGGAGAGGCCCAGAGACAACTCCCCCATACTCCCGGCCTCATGCATTGTGGCACCGGTAGTATGGGCGATGGACGCAGATATAGCGCAGGCATTACGCACAGATCCATCTCCACCGCAGTGTCCAGCTGGGCTGCAGTACGTGCCTGCGCTTATCCGTGATCGTCTGATCTACTGGGCACACGTCACCCTCCTCTGGTCATCCAGGTATCGGTCGTACAATGCACTGCCTGACCGAGAAGTACTGGTGGCCTACCTTGGCTAAGGACCTGAGGGTGTATGTTTCCTCATGCTCAGTGTGCGCCCAGAGTAAGGCACCTAGGCACCTCCCAGCGAGTAAGCTACAACCTTTACCAGTTCCACAACGACCATGGGCTCACCTGAGTATTGATTTTCTCACTGATCTTCCCCCCTCCCAAGGTAACACCACCATCCTGGTCATTGTGGACCGCTTTTCTAAAGCTTGCCACCTCCTTCCTCTGCCCGGTCTCCCCACAGCGCTAGAGACTGCGGAGGCCCTGTTTACATGGTGTCTGACCAGGGTCCCCAGTTTACATCGAGGGTCTGGAAGGCCTTCATGGAACGTCTTGGGATCTCGGTCAGCCTGACCTCTGGGTTTCACCCCGAGTGGAATGGGTGAATCAGGATGTGGGTAGGTTCCTGCGGTCCTACTGCCAGGACCGACCGTGGTCGGTGTTCTTGCCATGGGCCAAATATGCCCAGAACCATCGCCATTTCAATGTGTTTTAGGTTATCAGCCGGTTCTGGCACCGTGGCATCAGAGCCAGACCGAAGCTCCTGCGGTGGATGACTGGTTTCGGCACGCGGAGGAGATGTGGAACGATGCTCACGTCCACCTCCAGCGCACCATGCGTCCCCAGAAGGCCAACGCTGACCGCCACTGCAGTGAGGCTCCGGTCTTTGTACCAGGTGATCGGGTCTAGCTCTCGACCCGGAATCTGCCCCTCCGTCTGCCCTACCGGAAACTGAGCCCACTGTTTGTGTGGCCATTCAAAGTCCTGAGGAGAATAAACAAGGTTACCTATAGGTTACTACTCCCTCCAGATTGACGGATATCCTCGATCCCTCCCTGTTGGCTCCGCGTCCTCCTGGCCGTCCCCGAGGCCGGTGTCGGTGCGCTGCTGGAGCTGTGCATCAGGGGGGGTACTGTCACGATTTCCTCTGAAGCTGCCTCCCCTCCTTGTTCGGGGAGGCTTCGGCGTTCGTCATCACCGGCCTTCTAGCCACTGCCGCTCCTCATCTCATCATTCCATTTGTTTTGTCTTGTATCCCCTCATCAGTACCTGTATAAGTGTTCCCTCTGCCACCTTGTCTTTTTGTGTGATTGTTTATTGTGGCAGTATTATAGCTTGGTGGAGCTACTTTATATTTGTATCGCCGGGATATTCACCCGTGTGCCTTGTTTTTTCCAGTGTGCCGTATTTACCGCACTGGAGTGTATTAAGCATTGATGCGTACCGCTGTGTTCCTGATTAAACTATATATTCTGTGATTTACCCTCCTGCTCCTGACTCCGTCAAAAATCACCTGCCACAGGTATAATTTACTTATGTTAGTTATATGTTGTTTCAGGAGTACCCATACAATAATCCTTTTGATTCATAGAGACTCTTTCAAAAGTGCCATACGTGACACAGTTATACAGGTGTAACAAGATGGGCTATTGTGCTAGGAAACGTTTCATAGGCTACTGGAATGATATTGAATATTGTTTATTCATGCTATCAAATATCACTCCATTACAGTGGGAAAGAGAATTATGTTTAGAAGTTATGCATTTTTTAAATAAATTAGGCCTATGAAATATCTATTGACATTTTGCCATACTGAGCGCAAATGCACCTCTGTGTAATCATCTGCTCTCGCATTCTCTCGGCCCTCGGCCCTAGAACATCTATTCCAGCCCTCGCTGCTCGACTTCACCCTGGGGTGCACACACCTTGCACATCCCATCCTTGTCCTCCTCTCATCCGAGGACCACATCCTCTCCCTCAGGTAGTCTGATGACGAGCCACACATTATATAAGTTGATTGTCAGTACGGGAATATACAAATATGAATTTTAGATTTCATATGTAAATGGTAAGTAATTACTTAAGTTACGAATGGGTACCGCTAATCCTGTAGCTTTATCAGTAGAATATTTTAATTAGCTACATATCGACTATGTGGAGTGTTTTCCTTTCTATTTATTTTCAGATTAATCTAATGTGATAAGCTGGCTAGCTAGCTATAGCCAGAGCCATGTTTTTAGTTTTTCTAAATACATGGCTCTATATACTCAGTTTATTAGGTACACCCATCTAGTACCTGGTCAGAGCCCCCTTTGCCTCCGTAACAGCCTGAATTCTTCAGGGCATGGATTCTACAAAGTGTGGCATTCAAATGTTGCTCAATTGGTATCAAGGGACCTAACATTACACCACCGCCACCAGCCTGTATTGTTGACACCAGACAGGATGGGGCCATGGACTCATGTTGCTTACGCCAAATCAGTATGACGCAACAGGAACCCGGATTCGTCGGACCAGTCAATGTTTTTCCACTCCTCAATTGTCCAGTGTTGGTGATTGCGTGCCCATTGGAGCCACTTCTTATTTTTAGCTGATAGGAGTGGAATCCGGTGTGGTCGTCTGCTGCAATAGCTCAACCGTGACAAGGACCGACGAGTTGTGCGTTCCGAGATGCCGTTCTGCGCAGTTATTTGCCTGTTTGTGGCCAGCCTGTTAGCTTGCATAATTCTTGTCATTCTCCTTCGACCTTTCTCATCAACGAGCTGTTTTCTTCCTCAGGACTGCCGCTGACTGGATACTTTGTTTGTCACACCATTCTCTGTAAACCCTAGACACTGTCATGTGTGAAAAGTCCAGGAGGCAGGCCGTTTCTGAGATACTGGAGCCGATCATACCATGCTCAAAGTCACTTGGGTCACTCGTTTTGCCCATTCTAACATTCAATCGAATGCTTAATATAACAAGCCACGGCAAAGTGACTCACTGTCTGTAGGAGTTAACCATTTGTGAACGGGGTGGTGTACCTAATAAACTGACCACTGAGTGTATATGGCTCTGGCTATAGCCAACTAGCTAGCCTAGCTTGACTAACAAAGAGTGATGTTGTTATAAAATACATCCGTTTATAAATCATCATAAAAATGCATAGCTTGTATACCTTACATCAGGGTTCTTCAATTCCGGTCCTGGAGGGCCGAAACACTTTTTTATTTCTACCTGGTAGTTAATTGCACTCACCTGGTGTCCCAGGTCTGAATTAGCCCCTGATTAGAAGGAGAGGATGAAAAACAGAGGTGTCTCGGCCCTCCAGGACCGGAATTGAAGAACCCTGCCTTACATCTTTGGCTGACATGTTGAAAATATGCCAATTGTTTACAAAATCCATGCGATGACTATGTTAGCTGGCTATTGTCTGTCTCTTGTCAATGTGCATCGTTCTAGATGTCACTCAAATGCCAAGGGGCTGAAACACATTGGCTGGAAATCGAATTGCTAGGGGGCTGGCCCACGTGGGTCAAGCTTGCAGTAGTACGTCACCAAATGTGTGTTGATTCGCCGAATATGGAAAATGGCGCTGCACAGCTTCCAGAAACAGTTGCTTTCAAACTAAGGATTTCATGGCTAATTGAGGTAGGACAGTAATTCTGCTCATAGATTATGTGTGTATGAACTACACATTGACACATCCAGCCCAAAGCGGGAGGTAAAAAAAATACTGACAAATTCACCAAAGTTCCGGAACATCTCTTTAATTACAGCGCTATCAGAGTAGAGTGGATCATTGTGACATTTCATTGTTGGCTTAACTACATTAGCTCTCTGCTCTCAATTATGAACATTTTACATTAGTCATTTTCGACTCCCATCATCTGGCATTTTAAATGAGGCCGGCGTAGGTGGATCGAATTGCCTCAAATTGCAGACTCATGGTTGAAGAGTACTTTCATTATTCCCCATATCACTTTGGAATTCTGTGTTGCCACTCCACTTAATATTCTTGAAATAATTAAAATGGCGTAAAGGGGAGAGAAGATCAACCTTTTTTGATGAATTCTCAGCTCTCTCTGTCCTCCATAGTTACCTTCTGAGAGTTCCAGCCTCGGAATACTAAAACAAAAACATAACAATACCCAAAACTTTTTTTTCCCTGTGTCACTATGGTGCTCCCACCAACTCTAATTTACAGTTATAGATGCAAACAATAGAAGAGAATCAAGGGTATGTAGTATCATAATCAGCTACCATATTTCAAGGCCAAATTGAATGAGATAAAAGGAAAATGGAGTGCAGTTCTCAAATGGGCCCTACTGTATAACACTGTGAATGATAATGAGATATGGGTTGCCCCTGAAGGTAAACAAATGGGTTTTAGCTGATTGTGCACTGGATAAATGGGTCAACTAGATAATTGGATCAACTATTTGAAGTGTTCCACTGGAGCAGTTTATAGGGAGAGAATACAGACTGATAATGGATCAAGGACACTCCTCACTAAAATTGATCACACAGCTATTTGACAGGCTTATAGAGGCCACAGAACAGCAATCCGCAGCAATCTACACACAATACCCCATAATGACAAAGTGAAAACTGGTTTTTAGATATTTATTTAGCAAAAAAACAGAAATACCATATTTACATAAGTATTCAGACTCTTTGATATGAGACTCAATTGAGCTCAGGTGCATCCTGTTTCCATTGATCATTCTTAAGATGCATCTACAACTTTATTGGAGTCCATCTGTTATAAATTCAATTGATTGGACATGATTTGGAAAGGCACACACAGGCCTATATAAGGTCCCACAGTTTACATTGCATGTCAGAGCAAAAACCAAGCCATGAGGTCGAAGGAATTGTCTGTAGAGCTCAGAGACAGAATTGTGTTGAGGTACAGATCTGGAGAAGGATACCAAAAAATGTCTGCAGAATTGAAGTTCCCCAAGAACACAGTGGCCTCCATCATTCTTAAATGGAAGAAGTTTGGAACCAACAACACTTTCCTAGAGATGGCCGCCCAGCCAAGCTGAGCAATCGGGGGAGAAGGGCCTTGGTCAGGGAGGTGACCAAGAACCCGATGGTCACTGTGACAGAGCTCTAGAGTTCCTCTGTGGAGATGGGAGAACCTTCCAGAAGGACAACCATCTCTGCAGCACTCCACCAATCAGGCCTTTATGGTAGAGTGGCCAGACGGAAGCCACTCCTCAATAAAAGGTACATGACAGCCCACTTGGAGTTTGCCAAAAGGCACCTAAAGACTCTCAGACCATGAGAAACAAGATTCTCTGGTCTAATGAAACCAAGATTGAACTCTTTGGCCTGAATGCCAAGCGTCACGTCTGAAGGAAACCTGGCACCATCCCTACGGTGAAATGTGGTGGTGGCAGCATCATGTTGTGGAGATGTTTTTCAGCGCCAGGGCCTGGGAGACTAGTCAGGATCGAGGCAAAGATAAATGGAGCAAAGTAGAGAGAGTTCCTTTATGAAAACCTTCTCCAGACCGCTCAAGACCTCAGACTGGGGCGAAGGTTCACCTTCCAACTTGACAACAACCCTAAGCACACAGCCAAGACAATGCAGGAGTGGCTTCGGGACAAGTCTTTGAATGTCCTTGAGTGGCCCAGCCAGAGCCCGGACGTGAACCCAATCGAACATCTCTGGAGAGACCTGAAAATAGCGGTGCAGCAACGCTCCCCATCCAACCTGACAAAGCTTGAGAGGATCTGCAGAGAAGAATGGGAGAAACTCCCCAAATACAGGTGTGCCAAGCTTGTAGCGTCATACCCAAGACCAGATGCTGTAATCGCTGCCAAAGGTGATTCATCAAAGTACTGAGAAAAGGGTATGAATACTTATGTAAATGTAATATTTCAGATTTCTATTTTTAATAAATTATCAAACATTTCAGAAAACCTGTTTTTGCTTTTTCATTATGGGGTAGTGTGTGTAGATTGATGCCATTTAAAAAATATATATATTTTAGAATAAGGCTGCAACGTAACAAAATGTTGGAAAAAGTCAAGGGGTCTGAATACTTCCCGAAGGCACTGTATATGGGAGGAATGAGAGACAGCTGTTATACCAAACATAAGGCATCTGGCTAGAGGCATCATCAACTGCAGTAATGCACTCTATTAAACAATTCCAATATCCCACTGAAATAGAGGTCACAAAAGACTAAGGCTAAACGCCCATTTTGAACCTATTATAGTATGTTATATGAAAGAGCAATAATTTAAAGGTAATGACTATCACTATGACTCATGTACTAATATCCTCCCTTCTAGCCTACAATACAATCACTTACTATTCCCTCAATTACAGTGCCTTGCAAAAGTATTCATCCCCCTTCGCGTTTTTCCTATTTTGTTGCATTACAACCTGTAATTTATATGGATTTTGATTTGCATTTCATGTAATGGACATAAACAAAATAGTCCAAATTGGTGAAGTGGAATGAAAAAATCTAAGTGTCACATGATCTGTCACATGATCTCAGTATATATACACCTGTTCTGAAAGGCCCCAGAGTCTGCAATACCACTAAGCAAGGGGCACCACCAAGTAAGTGGCACCATGAAGACCAAGGAGCTCTCCAAACAGGTATGGGACAAAGTTGTGGAGAAGTACAGATCAGGGTTGGGTTATAAAGAAAAAAACGGAAACTTTGAACATCCCACGGAGCACCATTCAATTCATTATTAAAAAATGGAAAGAATACGGCACCACCACAAACCTACCAAGAGAGGGCCGCCCACCAAAACTCATGGATCAGGCAAAAAGGGCATTCATCAGAGAGGCAACAAAGAGACCAAATATAACCCTGAAGGAGCTGCAAAGCTCCACAGCGGAGATTGGAGTATCTGTCCATAGGACCACTTTAAGCCGTACACTCCACAGAGCTGGGCTTTACGGAAGAGTGGCCAGAAAAAAGTCATTGCTTAAAGAAAAATAAGCAAACACGTTTGTTGTTCGCCAAAAGCCATGTGGGAGACTCCCCAAACATATGGAAGAAGGTACTCTGGTCAGATGAGACTAAAATTGAGCTTTTTGGCTATCAAGGAAAACGCTATGTCTGGCGCAAATCCAACATTATGCTGTGGGGATGTTTTTCATCTGCAGGGACTGGGAAACTGGTCAGAATTGAAGGAATGATGAATGACGCAAAATAGAGGGAAATTCTTGAGGGAAACCTGTTTCAGTCTTCCAGAGATGAGACTCGGACAGAGGTTCACCTTCCAGCAGGATGATGACCCTAAGCATACTGCTAAAGCAACACTCGAGTGGTTTAAGGGGAAACATTTAAATTCTCAATCCAATTGAGAATCTGTGGTACGACTTACAGATTGCTGTACACCGTTGGAACCCATCCAACTTGAAGGAGCTGGAGCAGTTTTGCCTTGAAGAATGGGCAGAAATCCCAGGGGCTAGATGTGCCAAGCTTATAGAGACATACCCCAAGAGACTTGCAGCTGTAATTGCTGCAAAATGTGGCTCTACGAAGTATTGAGTTTGGGGGTGGTAGTTATGCACGCTCAAGTTTTCAGTTTTTTTGTCTTATTTCTTGTTTATTTCACAATAAAAAATATTTTGCATCTTCAAAGTGGTAGGCATGTTGTGTAAATCAAATGATATAAAACCCACAAAAATCAATTTTAATTCCAGGTTGTAAGGCAGCAAAATAGGAAAAATTCCAAGGGGGGTGAATACTTTTGCAATCCACTGTATGGTGGTTTGACGTACATGATGCTTTGATTAAAAACATATTGAATTGCGAGAAAGGAAACAGAACGACAAAAACTAAGATGAGAAACAGCTCTTACCTGCCATTACTAGAAGAGTGCATACTCCCTGATAGTCCACATTTCAACCTCTCTTCCACTCTTAAGTGTGGGAGAACAGTCGTAAAGGAAGTGTGTGTACAAGCCAGAGATAGAGTACCCCTGTAATTGCCCCGTCTCAGTCTCCATCTCCATTATATCTCCCCCTCCTTACTCCTCTCACAATAACAACCCCCAAAATAAAAGCGTTTAGAGGGGGCTGAAAGCATGTTTTTCAAGCCATCACAAAATGATTAATTATGTTGTTCCTTTACCTTCCATTGTGAATAATGCTTTTTGGCACTGAATGCTTCCAACGTGGCATTGCTTGGAGGCTTCTATTCCAGTCATTGAAATAACACATCTGTCATGCTGGTTTCCCCCGGAGACCTAAAGGGCCCGTAAGTGGCGCAGTGGTCTAAGGCACTGCATCGCAGTGCTAGCTGTGCCACTAGAGATCCTGGTTCGAATCCAGGCTCTGTTGTAGCCGGCCGCAACCGGGAGACCAATGGGGCGGCACACAATTGGCCCAGTGTTGTCTAGGGTAGGGGAGGGAATGGCCGGCAGGGAGGTAGCTCAGTTGGTAGAGCATGGCGTTTGCAACGCCAGGGTTGTGGGTTCAATTCCCATGGGGGGCCAGTATAAAAAAATATATATATAATAATGTATGCAAACTGTAAGTCGCTCTGGATAAGAGCGTCTGCTAAATGACGTAAATGTAAATGTAAGGTAAGGAGAGGCCCCTACAGTGCTGATTCAGAGGACTCAGAAAGGCCAAGCATCACCTCAGTTATAGGCCTTCTCACTTAATACCATAGACACATACTGTACATACAAATCTAACATTAAATGTCGCTCTGGGAAATCTCCCTCTGTGTATCACAAGAAAAGGCAAACGTTGTGACACTGACAAGGACAGATAAATAAAACATAGCATTGACCTGCTCAGAGAACAAATGTGAATAGCTACAGGGGATTCCTAAGGAGCTGGGTTCACATCGATGGAGGGGTTGGTCTGGGTGGGACAGCAGTTTTACTGTCAGAATCTGTGGTCATCAGCATTGGCCTTATAGTCACAGTGTGTAATAGCTTTTCTTTTTTTTGCCTAGCACCAATTTATTTTATTTTATTTATTTCACCTTTATTTAACCAGGTAAGCCAGTTGAGAACAGGTTCTCATTTACAACTGCGACCTGGCCAAGATAAAGCAAAGTAGTGCAATAAAAACAACACAGAGTTACATATGGGGTAAAAAACATAAAGTCAGAAATACAACAGAAAATATATATACAGTGTGTGCAAATGTAGCAAGTTATGGAGGTAAGGCAATAAATAGGCTATAGTGCAGAATAATTACAATAGTATTAACACTGGAATGCTAGATGTGCAAGAGATTATGTGCAAATAGAGATACTTGGGTGCAAAAGAGCAAAATAAATAACAATATAGGGATGAGGTAGTTGGGTGGGCTAATTTCAGATGGGCTGTGTACAGGTGCAGTGATCGGTAAGGTGCTCTGACAACTGATGCTTAAAGTTAGTGAGGGAGATGAGTCTCCAGCTTCAGAGATTTTTGCAATTCGTTCCAGTCATTGGCAGCAGAGAACTGGAAGGAATGGCGGCCAAAGGTGGTGTTGGCTTTGGGAATGACCAGTGAGATATACCTGCTGGAGCGCAGACTACGGGTGGGTGCTGCTATGGTGACCAATGAGCTAAGATAAGGCGGGGATTTGCCTAGCAGTGATTTATAGATGGCCTGGAGCCAGTGGGTTTGACGACGAACATGTAGTGAGGACCAGCCAACAAGAGCGTACAGGTCACAGTGGTGGGTAGTGTATGGGGCTTTGGAGACAAAACGGATGGCACTGTGATAGACTACATCCAATTTGCTGAGTAGAGTGTTGGAGGCTATTTTGTAAATGACATCGCGAAGTCAAGGATCGGTAGGATAGTCAGTTTTACGAGGGCATGTTTGGCAGCAGGAGTGAAGGAGGCTTTGTTGCGAAATAGGAAGCCGATTCTAGATTTAACTTTGGATTGGAGATTCTTTATGTGAGTCTGGAAGTTGAGTTTACAGTCTAACCAGACACCTAGGTATTTGTAGTTGTCCACATACTCTAGGTCAGACCCGTCGAGAGTGGTGATTCTAGTCGGGTGGGCGGGTGCCAGCAGCGTTCGATTGAAAGCATGCATTTAGTTTTACTAGTGTTTAAGAGCAGTTGGAGGCTACTGAAGGATTGTTGTATGGCATTGAAGCTCATTTGGAGGTTTGTTAACACAGTGTCCAATGAAGGGCCAGATGTATACAAAATGGTGTCGTCTGCGTAGAGGTGGATCTGAGAGTCACCAGCAGCAAGAGCGACATCATTGATATACACGGAGAAAAGTGTCGGCCCAAGAATTGAACCCTGTGGCACCCCCATAGAGACTGCCATAGGTCCAGACAACAGGCCCTCTGATTTGACACACTGAACTCTATCTGAGAAGTAGTTGGTGAACCAGGCGAGGCAGTCATTTGAGAAACCAAGGCTATTTAGTCAATCCACCTGATTCAGCTAGAAATGAATAATGGCAAGACAATAATGAAGGATTAAAACTGGAATTAGTCAACATTAGGGTGCAGCAGATTTTATGGTTACTCTGAAAATATAATGGATTTATAATTGACATCATTTGAGTCAATTGGAGGTGTACCTGTGGATGTATTGCAAGGCCTACTTTCAAATACAGTGCCTCTTTGCTTGACATCATGGGAAAATCAAAATAAATCAGCCAAGACCTCAGAAAAATAATTGTAGACCTCCACAAGTCTGATTCATCCTTGGGAGCAATTTCCAAATGCCTGAAGGTACCACATTCATCTGTACAAACAATAGTATGCAAGTATAAACACCATGGGACAATGCAGCCGTCATACCGCTGAGGAAGGAGACGTGTTCTGTCTCCTAGAGATGAACGTACTTTGGTGCGAAAAGTGCAAATCAATCCCAGAACAACAGCAAAGGACCTTGTGAAGATGCTGGAGGAAAAAGGTACAAAAGTATCTATATCCACAGTAAAACGAGTCCTATATCGACATAACCTGAAAGGCCGCTCAGCAAGGAAGAAGCCACTGCTCCAAAACCGGCATAAAAAAGCCAGACCACGGTTTGCAACTGCACATGGTGACAAAGATAGTACTTTTTGGAGAAATGTCCTCTGGTCTGATGAAACAAAAATAGAACTGTTTGGCCATAATGACCATCGTTATGTTTGGAGGAAAAAGGGGGTGACTTGCAAGCCGAAGAACACCATCCCAACCGTGAAGCACGGGGGTGGCAGCATCATGCTGTGGGGGTGCTTTGCTGCAAGAGGGACTGGTGCACTTCACAAAATAGATGGCATCATGAGGAATTAAAATTATGTGGATATATTGTAGCAACATCTCAAGACATCAGTCAGGAAGTTGAAGCTTGGTCGCAAATGGGTCTTCCAAATGGACAATGACCCCAAGCATACTACCAAAGTTGTGCCAAAATGGCTTAAGGACAACAAAGTCAAGGTATTGGAGGGGCCATCACAAAGCCCTGACCTCAACCCTATAGAAAATGTGTGGGCAGAACTGAAAAAGCGTGTGCGAGCAAGGAGGCCTACAAACCTGACTCAGTTACACCAGCTCCGTCAGGAGGAATGGGCCAAAATTCAGCCAACTTATTGTGGGAAGCTTGTGGAAGGCTACCCGACATGTTTGACCCAAGTTAAACAATTTAAAGGCTATGCTACCAAATACTAATTGAGTGTATGTAAACTTCTGACCCACTGGGAATGTGATAAAAGAAATAAAAGCTGAAATAAATCACTCTCTACTATTATTCTGACATTTCACATTCTTAAAATAAAGTTGTGATCCTAACTGACCTAAGACAGGGAATTTTTACTAGGATTAAATGGCAGGAATTGTGAAAAACTGAGTTTAAATATATTTGCCTAAGGTGTATGTAAACTTCCCACTTCAACTGTAAGTGATAAATTAATGATCTTGTGGATTTGGGTCTAACTTTAACAGCACATAAACTGTTGGTGCGCTATAAATTATTCATGTTTTCGGTCACACTTAATTTGGATAGTCCGGAAAGTCATACTATCAACAAACTGTCTTTTGATAAGAAACTGCTTGCTAAGGTTATGTTTAGAAAGAGGGTTAGGGTAAGGGTTAAGTTTAGGGTTAGGATAAGGTTTAAGGTTAGGGCTAGGGTTAGTAGATAGTTAGTTGAAATGTTACTGGTAGTCTGTAGTTAGTCTGTAGAGCATCTACAGATGGACTATCCAAATAAAGTGTAACCATGTTTTCTATGTTCATGACTTGTCTCCTCGCTGTACCATGTTGTTATTTGTCAACTTTGCTTTATGGTATTCCAGCATGCATTTATATCCTTAACAGCAAGGATTCTGCTTTTGATGCAAGGAACGTACATAAGATCAATGTTTAATGCTTTTCTAGGCCTCAAAAAGCTTTGAGCTCATCTCAAATTAGGCTGTGTGTGTGTGTGTGTGTGTGTGTGTGTGTTAATTAAAGGGATGAATTGAGTCGTTGAAGTGGTAATTCATAGATAGGTGTGTGTTTGTCTGTCAAAACTCAACCTGATTTGCACAAACATTCTGCAGTACCACACAGTAATAGATACACTTTATTTAAATGCACCATCGATAACTGGTTTATGCTTCAAAAGCAGCAAAGGAGGACATTTGAGTAAGAACCTCCCCCAAAATCCTGAACATGATTGAATGTTTGATGTGATTTATATTTTCAAACATGATTTTCAAACAATTACATGAGCTCAGAGAGTGTTGAGCAGTGCTTGATTTGTAAAATCAGGAGGTCCCGGAACACATATGAGCGCGAGAGAGGGGGGGTTATCCGGGGGGCTCTGAGGTACCGGAACACAACGTAGCAACGTAGCAGCGCAGCAGACAGTGTAAACAGCCAAGTAGCCTACTATCTATGGTGGTGAAATGGACAGCACTCTCCAAGGTGCAGATTAATTCAAAGCATTTTAGACGTCACTGCAGTATGCCCACATACTTGAGCATAGCTGCGGGGCTTACACAAGTCCGTATTTCTTATAGCCTTATTTCCTAGACATCAATGTACAGCAACATTTTTGGACAACACTGTAGAACACCCGCCATATGCATATGCACACATAATCAGCTTTGGGGCTTACAAGACCCGAATGTCATAATTTTCTAGACATCAATGTAGCAGCAGAACAAATCACAATATCAGAATATAACTTTAAATTAAATAAATCAATGTAGGCTACATCAGAACACACATATGAGAATATATAGGCCTCCTGCCTATCTGATAATATGAAGCACATATTCAGATTACCTTCACAGTACAGAACAAGTTTGTAAAGGAAAAAAAAAATATCCTACCTTAGTTTTCAAAACCTCCCACAATGACTCTCCCCATGTCAAGTCCATTTTACTTCTGAGAGTCCATTTCTTGCTCAAAGCCATGAGCGGGCCTGTGGCTGTGATGTTTAGCCTCCTAAGGATGTTCTGAAGACTCTGGCTTTACTGTCTATTTTTTCATTTTGAGTGTTAACTATAACCTGGGTGTCCTCTTTAGTGTTAACTATAACCTGGGTGTCCTCTTTAGTGTTAAATATAACCTGGGTGTCCTCTTTAGTGTTAAATATAACCTGGGTGTCCTCTTTAGTGTTAAATATAACCTGGGTGTTCTCTTTAGCCTTATCTACAAGGCTTGCTGCCACCAAATACACCTTGTTTCGGGCATGTTCAAAAAAAGTTTTTTCTGTGGGCTCTTTGTTGTTGTTTTTTATGTCTGAAGCATAGGATGTTAACTTACTGTACATTCCACCCACTCTTTTGCTAGTTTAGTCGTTTCTAGACCCAACCTTCCTACCTTTTTGCATGTTGTACAGCCCAACTTTGTCACGATCGTTGAGAGACGGGTCAGACCAAGGTGCAGCGTGATATGCGTACATGTTTATTCACCCAAATAAACAATACAAACAAAACAAGAAACAACGTAACATGAAGTCCTCAGGCTATACACATACAAGCCTATCCGGAACAAGATCCCACAACTAAGGTAGGCAAACAGGCTACTTAAGTATGATCCCCAATCAGAGACAACGAGCGACAGCTGTCTCTGATTGGGAATCACAACCGGCCAAACATAGACACACAACCTATAACTGCAACATAGAAATAGACTAACTAGAACGTAAACATAGAATATATAACATAGAAACTCACACCCTGACCAAACCAACGAAAGACAACAGGCCTCTCACGGCCAGGGCGTGACAAACTTTGAATTCTGCATGACAAGCCAGGGGTTATACTGTACGTTTGCTTGTTCTTGAACTGCAAATTGCACCTGCTCTGAGCACTTCATCTGTGGATGCACTGCCCCCCTCCCCCCCAGCTCTCCGTCCCCCTCTCCCGCTGAGTCTGACTTGCTAGTAGGCCTACTAGCTAGTAGTGGTGATGCTGAGCTGGCGGGATTAGCAGCACTGCTAGCTAAGGCATCGCCATCAGGAGGAGTTTTCCCCTCACTCCTCTCCTTTCTGCACCGACAGTTCTCTGGCTCGTTCTGGGTTCGATTCACCATCTTTCTCTGGATTTTTGGACTGTAATCAAACTCGATTGCCTTTTCTTATCCATTTTTTATTCGGCTTTCAGTAGGGAGACGTAGCCTAGGCATTGTGACGTGATTACGTAGAGACCTCTTCACTAGCTGACCATAACTACCAAGACCTATGTCAAGATCAGTTACTTACCCCACCAGCCCTCCCCATAACCTCTATGTACAAATAAAAGAGCAGGTCTGGAATCAGTGTGGCAGGATAGGATGATTAAACAGAAGGATCACCATGCTTTTACATGATGGTCTTTCTAGGGGGCGGGAGAAATAACGAGGAGGCAACTTGATTTAACGCTGATCGCTTTTATTAGAATATCTACAATACAAACAGTGAAACAATTAATAAATCATGCCCCTAGGGGTACTGGATCCGGGAAAATAGGTGCCAGAACAAACAAAGTCAAATCTGAGAGGTGAAGGATCCTGTTCCGGCATGATCCGGCTCAAATTAAGCACTGGTCTTGAGAGTAAGATTACATATAGAATATGATTGAATATAAGAATACACAGTGTTAACATGAGGCTGAACTGAGATAAACTGAGATGAAGGATAAGGTATGCTAGGGAAATATTGTAAACTGTATGAACAGCCTCATTTTATATGTGACCCACCGCCTCGATTCGGTCTTATGTTTTTTTACATTGAATAAAAGTAGAGACTCAGAGCTAGAAAATGGTACATCATACACTGCTGTTGAGGAACAATGGGAAGTTAATTCTGCTTTGAAAGTTGATAAACTTGTATCACCACTTTTGAGAAAATGGCCCTTGAATGTTTTGGTACACCTACTGGAGAGCGTTTTCTATTGGAGCCAGAGACAGCAGGGGGTCAAACTGTAGAACCCAGCTCCTACATTTGATTATAAAAATAGATTTTATCAAACAAAACTATGCTACCGTTTATCTCTGGGACCCTCAGGATGACAAATCAGAGCAAGATTATTGAACGTAAGTACATATTTACCTTCAGAGGTGAATGTATCAAACCAGTTGCCGTGACAAAAGGGTTTTGTTGATGTGCACTATCCTCAAACAATAGTATGGTATTTTGTTGCTGTAATACAGTGCCTTGCAAAAGTATTCATCCCCCTTGGCGTTTTTCCTATTTTGTTGCATTACAACATTTCATTTAAATTGATTTTTAATTGGATTCCATGTAATGGACATACACAAAATAGTCCAAAATTGGTGAAGTGAAATGAAAAAAATAACCTGTGTCCAAAAATTCTAAAAAATAAATAACAGAAAAGTGCTGCGTGCATATGCATTCACACCCTTTGCTATGAAGCCCCTAAATAAGATCTGGTGCAACCAATTACCTTCAGAAATCATTTAATTAGTTAAATAAAGTCCACCTGTGTGCAATCTAAGTGTCACATGATCTGTCGCATGATCTCAGTATATATACACCTGTTCTGAAAGGCCCCAGAGTCTGCAACACCACTAAGCAAGGGGCACCACCAAGAAAGCGGCACCATGAAGACCAAGGAGCTCTCCAAACAGGTCAGGGACAAAGTTGTGGAGAAGTACAGATCAGGGTTGGGTTATAAAAAAATATCCGAAACTTTGAACATCCCACGGAGCACCATTAAATCCATTATAAAAAAATGGAAAGAATATGGCACCACAAGTAACCTGCCAAGAGAGGGCCGCCCACCAAACCTCACAGACCAGGCAAGGAGGGGATTAATCAGAGAGGCAACAAAGAGACCAAAGATAACCCTGAAGGAGCTGGAAAGCTCCACAGTGGAGATTGGAGTGTCTGTCCACAGGACCACTTTAAGCCGTACACTCCACAGAGCTGGGATTTGCGGAAGAGTGGGCAAAAAAAGCCATTGCTTTAAGAAAAAAAGAAGCAAACACGTGGTCAGATGAGACAAGAATTGAGCTTTTGGCCATCAAGGAAAACGCTATGTCTGGTGCAAATCCAACACCTCTCATCACCCCGAGAACACCATCCCCACAGTGAAGCATGGTGGTGGCAGCATCATGCTGTGGGGATGTTTTTCATCGGCAAGGACTGGGAAACTGGTCAGAATTGAAGGAATGATGGATGGTGGGGGAAACCTTGAGGGAAACCTGTTTCAGTCTTCCAGAGATTTGAGACTGGGACGGAGGTTCACCTTCCAGCAAGACAATGACCCTAAGCATACTGCTAAAGCAACACTCGGGTGGTTTAAGGGGAAACATTGAAATGTCTTGGAATGGCCTAATCAAAGCCCAGACCTCAATCCAATTGAGAATCTGTGGTATGACTTAAAGATAGCTGTACACAAGCAGAACCCATCCAACTTCAAGGAGCTGGAGCAGTTTTGCCTTGAAGAATGGGCAAAAATCCCAGGGGCTAGATGTGCCAAGCTTATAGAGACATACCCCAAGAGACTTAAAGCTGTAATTGCTTCAAAAGGTGGCTCTACAAAGTATTGACTTTGGGGGTGGTGAATAGTTATGCACGCTCAAGTTTTTTTTTTTTTTTTTTTTGTCTTATTTTGGTTTATTTCACAATAAAAAAATATTTTGCATCTTCAAAGTGGTAGGCATGTTGTGTAAATCAAATGATACAAACCCCAAAAAAATCCATTTTAATTCCCGGTTGTAAGGCAACAAAATAGGAAAATTGGGGGTGAATACTTTCGCACTCCACTGTAGCCACTGATGTAGTTGTGGAGCAAAAGCGGTGTGACAGTGCATCTGGCTTGACATTCTTGGATTGCGGTCGGTATGAGAGGGAGTAGTTGAACCGGGAGAAAAGCAGGGCCCACCTAGCTTGCCTGGAATTGAAACACTTGGCGGTGCGGAGATATTCCAAGTTCTTGTGGTCTGTCCACACAATGAACGGATGTTCCGCCCACTCCAGCCAGTGCCTGCACTCCTCCAATGCCATCTTCACCACGAGAAGCTCACGATTCCCCACATCGTAATTACTCTCCGTGGTGTTGAGGCGATAGGAGAAGAAGGCGCAGGGATGTAACATGAGGTCCAGGGCCAAAAAATGGGACAGGACTGCCCCCACTCCGACATCTGAAGCATCGGCCTCCACCACGAACTGGTGGGATGGGTCATGATGAAACAAGATGAGATCAGTGGTGAAACGGTGTTTGAGTTCCTGGAACGCCCAGTCAGCAGCTGGGGACCATGTGAAAGGAGCCTTGGAGGAGGTGAGTGCAGACAGGGGAGAAGCCAGGGTGCTGTAACCCCGGATAAAGCGACGATAAAAGTTGGCGAATCCCAGGAAATGTTGCAGCTGCACTCTGGATGTAGGCTGGGGCCAATCCACCACCGCTCTCACCTTCCCGGGATCCATCTGGACACTCCCTGCAGCAATGATGTAGCCCAGGAAGGGGATGGTGGAGCGATGGAATTCGCATTTCTCCACTTTCAAAAAAAGCTAGTTCTCCAGGAAGCGTTGGAAGAATTTTCGGATGTGGAGAACGTTTTCTTGGGCATAGCGGGAGAAGACGAGGATGTCGTTGAGGATGTCATCATTAAACAGAGCCTGGAACACAGCTGGAGCATTGGTAAGGCCAAATGGCATGACCAGATACTCGTAGTGACCGCTGGCCATGTTGAAGGCAGTCTTCCACTCATCCCCCTCCCATATCCGCACCAGGTGGTAGGCGCTCAGTAGGTCCAGCTTGGAGAACACGTTGGCCCCCTGGAGCAGCTCGAAGGCCGAGGAGTTCAGTGGTAGCGGGTAGCGGATCTTCACTGTGATGTCGTTGAGGCATCGGTAGTCAATGCATGGGCGCAGGGTTTTGACCTTCTTCTCCACAAAGAAGAACCCTGCGCTGGCGGGGGAGACAGAAGGACGGATTAACCCGGCAGCTAGGGAGTCCTCAATGTAGGTCTCCATAGCCTTGATCTCCGGACCCGACAACGAGTGCAGTCATCCCCGGAGCGGAGTGGTGCCTGGGAGAAGGTCGATTCCGCAGTCTTATTGTCTTTGCGGAGGAATCGATGTCACCTGGGCCTTACTGAACACTTCCTGGAGGTCTTGGTACTCCGCGAGAATGGCAGAGAGGTACGAGGCAACTTCTGAGCCTCCAGGTAGATGTCCCGGGGCAGGCTGCGCTGACTTCAGGCAATGAGCGCGGCAGAATGGACTCCAGCCCATGATGGCACCAGTAGACCAGTCAATAAAGGGGTTGTGTCGCTGGAGCCAAGAGAAACCCAATACCATGGGAACCTGAGGAGACTTAATTAGCAGGAATTGGATTGTCTCGCTGTGGTTCCCTGATACTCGTAGGTTGATGGGGGGGGTGGTATTGTGGATGACCCGGCCTATAGAGCGCCCGTCCAGCGCTCTAACGTCCATTGGAATGGAGAGGGTCTGAGTGGGGCTGCCCGCTCGGACGCCAGGGTAGCGTCCATAAAGCTCACATCGGCCCCAGTCAATGAGTACCCAGAGAGATTTCGACTGGTTCCCCCACAGCAAGATGGGATGAAAGGGGATGCGAGTAAGGGGAGAGGAAAAGTTATCCGTATGGCCCACCAGAGTACTCGCTCCTACCGGTGAGCGTGGTCTTTTTGTGGACAGGTGGACACAAAATGACCAATCGTCCCGCAATACAGGCAACTCTTCGTGTGAAGCCTGTATTTCCCTTCAGCTGGAGACAGCCTAGCTCTGCCTAGTTGCATCGGCTCGGGAAGTGGTGAATCGGCAGACTTCGGAGACTCTTGGGGGAACTCGGGAGCCTCGGGTTCTCTTGGCAACGGAGCCGTCGGGGATTTCCGGGATGCCTCGGCGGAAAGGCGGAATCGGACTTCCTCTCTTTCCTTTGTTCCCGTAGTCGCCCATTGATTCAAATTTTCAAGGCGATGGGTGAGTCGAGATCCTTCGGTATTTCCCGGGCTGCAAGCTCGTCCTTAACTTCCTCCGATACTCCGTGCAGGAACGTGTCGAACAGCGCCTCCGTGTTCCAGGCACACTCAGCTGCCAACGTGCGGAAATCCACTGCATAACCTGCCACACTGCGGGATTCTTGCCGAAGCTGGAGTAACTTCCGGGCAGCCTCTCTCCCGGACATTGGAGCATCGAAAACCTTCTTTACCTCCTGCATAAACTCCTCCAGACTGAAGCATATGGCCAACTGTTGTTCCCACACTGCCGTAGCCCAGGTGAGTGCCTTTCTGGACATCAGCGTGATGAGGTACGCTATCTTAGAGCGGTCCGAGAGGAAGGAGGAGGGCTGCAGCTCGATGATGAGCGAACACTGTGCGAAAAATATCCAACAGGTTCCCGACTCTCCAGCGAAGTGTTCTGGGGAAGGTAAGCAGGGTTCTAACGAAACCGGGGTGGCCGGGGAGGCCATGCTGCTAACAGCCGGGTTACTGAGGGGCTGGGAGGTTACCGTTGTGGTAGGCTGCCTAACAGACAACCTGCGGAATTGCTCCAGCAATGTGTTAAACGCTCGTTCATGGCGTTCGGCCAAGGTCTGGAACCCTTCCATGAGACTACGAAGCAACTCCTCGTGCCTTCCAGTGGTGGCTCCTTGGGAGGAGATGGCGTTGCGGAGGTGGTGCGAGTCTGCTGGGTCAGTCATGGCCAGTTCGTACTATATCGTTTTAGGAGAAGACCCAGATACAGACAGTGTCGAAGTAACAAAAGTTTATTACAAGAACAGGGGGCAGGCAAACGACAGGTCAAGGGCAGGCAGAGGTCAGTAATCCAGATCAGAGTCCAAAAGGTACAGAACGGCAGGCATGGTCAGGGCAGGCAGAAGTCAATAATCCAGGGTGGTGTGACAAGGTACAGAACGGCAGGCAGGTTCAGGGTCAGGGCAGGCAGAATGGTCAAAACCGGGAAAACTAGAAAACAGGAACTTGAGAAAGACAGGAGCAAGGGGAAAAACACTGGTAGGCTTGACGAAACAAAACGAACTGGCAACAGACAAACAGTGAACACAGGTATAAATACACTGGGGATAATGGGGAAGATGGGTGACACCTGGAGGGGGGTGGAGACAATCACAAAGACAGGTGAAACAGATCAGGGTGTGACAGTACCAAAGGCAAAAGGCCTCCTGCCGGGACAGGGGCTGGGATTAAAAAATAAATAATACAATACAAATATAGGACAAAACACACATCACAACAAGATACAGTTACTGTATATCACTGCAGAGTTTCAAACATTGTCCAGTGGTGTTCTTCTACAGCCTGTCTACTCTGTAGAAGGGCAGAACTACTATTGTCCTGACCACTGTATGGCTCTGAGCAAGGCTACAATGGCTGTTACAATATTACATTATACTGATGGTGTTATACAAAGGACAATTAATACAATATTAAATAGGATCACACATGAATGTTGAACTGGAATAACCCTCAGTATGAGAAGGAATAGAGAAGGACGTGATCTCCTTACCGCTATGATGAAAATGTAGGGCTGCCGTTTGTAGGGCCCTACAGAGCATCCATCAGTGAGATGCATGGTATGACACGGCACTGTAAACATCAAAGCTCATTGGTCGATCAAGGGAATATTCAATGTTAATCATTTAACATGCATGATGACTGAAATACCCATGTTTAAAGCCATCTCGCGGGGGTTTGACTGGTCTCATGGGGTGCAATTAGGCAAATCTTGATCATATGTGCGAAATGGGCAAATTTACAGTACATGTGGATGGTGGCATCACTGGTTTAACGTACTGTAGGAATCAGTATGCACAATGCTCTATTTCAAACTGTTAAATGAGCTTAATATTTTAATCCACTAAAGCTGGCTCTAGTGCATGGTCCCTTGACCCCCTGGTCTCTTTTCACATAGGCTATCTGAAACACCCCCCCACACACACACACACACACACACACCCTCCTACTTTCTGTGAGTATTCATCACGTAAAACATGTTATTTTTTAAATAGCATTCTTAGAACCTCCTCGTAGACCACAAGTAGGTCTGGTCTGGTCTGCCTTGTTTGGAATGCTTCCCCAGACCTCCTTCATCCCCTCTGTGTGTCTGCTAGAGGTCCTGTACTGTTCCTCTATCTGTATGCCATAGGTGTAACCCCAGTCTCCTTCTCCCTCTCATTGTATGATTGTGTTCCTGTTCCTCTGCAGGGAATCAGGGACTAAGGGAATAAGGTCTTATGTGTCTGTCTGCTGGTATCTGCCAGGTCCCCTGAGCCCATGACTAGAGCACGGCTTAGCCTCAGCCCTAACACTGGATCTGTGAATGGCATAGTACACAGTGTGTACAAACAAACACACACCTGCATGGATGCACACCCACTCACTCACACACTCACACACACACACATTACACTCTGTCCATGGCAATCCATAAATCATGAGTTGTAGGATCTACTGCACCAACCCTTTACAGGCTGCACAAAGGATTACCTGTGATTCTGGGCTTATTCTCTATCTATCAAAAAGTATATCACCCTGCTGCAAGCTCCTTACTTGGTACAATGACAACAGCAGTGACTGAACATCCATAGATGAAGTTGGAAAACCTGTAAACTATTGTAACTGGGCTCTTAGAAAAGGCTGTGTAATTACATTGCTTTCCAGACCTGGGTTCAAATATTATTTGAAATCGTTCAAATACTTAGCGTTTCCTCTAGTCTGCCGAGAGTGACTAATGGATTGGTGTTTACAGTTTTGGAACTATTCTATTGGTTGATTAATCCAGGCAAGCTCAATCAAGCACAGATAAAGTGTTCAAAATTATTTTAAATGGTGTTTGAACCCAGGTCTGTACTTTGCTCTGTTAATCACAGAGGGTGTTAACTTCTCCCTCTGAGAAGGCTCTCACAGCCAAGTGAGAGTGTGTGTGTAGTGTACAGTCAGGACTGAAGGAGAAAGATAAATGCCTTCTATTATAGTGTGCTTAATTACATCCTTAAGGATATGAAGGCATCAATTATTCGCCTTCACCTTCCAAATGTTCTGCATCAAAAAGGATACTGTTTATTTTCATACAAATTTGTTCCAGAGAGCATGAATAATGTTGAAGGACGCCACCTCCGCCTCACAAAAGATTAATATTTATGGAGGCAATTTAGTTGCTTAATTCTTACTGAGAGACATGCATTAGCACAGGTTTCTGGGGGTTTATTGGAGAAGGATCAGGACGACGAGAAAGGTATGACAATATAATCCAAATGTTTAGGTTTTTAATCTTTATTTCCCACTTACAGCTCAGACTGGAACCATAATATGGCCCAGTGCCCGAACCCATGGATCTTACCTAACGTCAGTTAGAGGTTTACGCCACTGGCTGGCTGGAATCCTACTCTGGATTTCAAACACACACATTTGCTATAGGCCTATTGTTTACGTGTTTGTGGATGACAAATAGTTGATATCTCAACTATTTTCAGCTGTTTAAGTCTATCAAAGTGTGCGATATGTCCATTAGGTTTATGTAATTTTTTGGGGGAATCAGCATGAATTAGATTGAGCAAAAAAAAGCCCCACTCGTCATCCTCTTAAATTAAACCAATTTTTGACAATGTGGAGCACAATACCACAGAGAAGATAATTTAAACTTTTATTCCATGGTCTGGGATCCACACTATGCAGCTGTTGCAAGAGCTCATTATTCACTGGCTGTCCACTGGTCGCAAAAACAATGATTGATAGGCAGCTTAAAATTCTTCAATTCAACCATTATTGGGTTAGAATACACATATACTGTACATTTGTGAACAGCCATCCATAACAACCACAATCCGTAAGGCGCAAATATCTAAATGAGAGAGCAGCAGTGTGATTCACATCAATACACTATGTAGATATCAATAATAAGTGATATCCATATTGCCCGTAGACTACACCACTGCTGTCGTCCTTACCTCCAAGTGTTTGTTCAAGTTGGATAATCTTTGGAGGCCAACAGCAGTCGCACTATTTGAAGACACAGCTTGGACGGTAGCCTACAAAAGCCTATTCCTGCGATCCATCAAATCCATTTGGTGTGTTATCATAGTGGTCTCTGACTTGTGGTCAGACTCGCTCAGGTGGAACAAACTTAAACATGTGCCTTTTTTCAATGCTCATTTAAATGATATTGAGAAAACAGAAAGGTGTCAAGTAATTGTTTTCGCAAACATTTTTTTTGAATTTGACAGTTTTTTTTCTAGTTTTTTTTAAGAATCTGTAATCTGATTACAATATTTTAGCTTGTAACGTAACGGATTACAGTCACAGTTTTTTTCTCTATTACTCCCCAGCCCTGGTATCTATGCTCACACTGCCAATCAGTTAGTTATGAATAGTTATGCACGCTCAAGTTTTCAGTTTTTTCATCTTATTTCTTGTTTGTTTCACAATTTTTTTTATTTTGCATCTTCAAAATGGTAGGCATGTTGTGGAAATCAAATGATACAAACCCCCAAAAAATCCATTTTAATTCCCGGTTGTAAGGCAACAAAATAGGAAAATTACCAACAGGCGTGAATACTTTCGCAAGCCACTGTACAGGAAGAGAGAGGTGGACAATTTATTTAATTAACCCTTATAAACCCGGACCCAGTTTTCCTTGCATGAATTTTTTTGGAGTGATAGGACTGGTCAAGGAGACCCCAAATAATATATTTCTGAAGAAATGTGTGGTTTGCATCACTTAATGCCCTACATTACATATACACTACCAGTCAAAAGTTTGGACACACCTTTCATTCAAGGGTTTTTCTTTATTTGTAAAAAAATTTACATTGTAGAATAATAGACATCAAAACTATGCAATAACACATATGGAATCATGTAGTGTGGTCCTCTGTAGCTCAGCTGGTAGAGCACGGCGCTTGTAATGCCAAGGTAGTGGGTTCGATCCCCGGGAACACCCATACACAAACATGTATGCACGCATGACTGTAAGTCGCTTTGGATAAAAGCGTCTGCTAAATGGCATATTAGTAACCAAAAAAGTGTTAAACAAATCAAAATATATTTGAGATTTATCAAATGTACAGTAGCTATTACAGTGAAAAAAGACCATGCTATTGTTTGAGGAGAGTGCACAACAACAAAAATGGCAACTGGTTTGAATCATTCACCTGTGAAGGTAAATAATGTACTTAGATTCAGTAATCTTGCTCTGATTTGTCATCCTAAGGGTCCCATGATAGAATGTAGCATAGGTTTGTTTGATAAAATCCATTTTTATATTCAAATGTAGGAACTGGGTTCTATTTGAACCCCTGCTGTCTCTGGCTCCACACCCACCCCGCCCGGCCATCTAGATGTGTGAAAGTTAATGTATAATCTAATGTTCCATCATGTATGACATTCCTGGGAGTGTGTAAACTTACATTTAGTATTACCATATCATTTCTGTATGTCCTCTATAGTTATGTACTTGAAAATGTATCAATTGACCAATTCAACACATTTGCGCAGACTTGATACAAAATAGTCCAATATTACAATGCTTCACTGGATCAATCTGAAACTTTGCACACACACTGCTACCATCTATTGGCCAAAATCTAAATTGCGCCTAAACTGCAATATTATATTGTGTCCTATCTCTTGCATTTCAAAGATGATGGAACAACATTTGTTTTGAAAACGCATATTTTTTTGTTTGTGTTATCATTTACCAGATCTAATGTGTTATATTCTCCTACATTAATTTCACATTTCCACAAACTTCAAAGTGTTTCCTTTGAAATGGTATCAAGAATATGTATATCCTTGCTTCAGGTCCTGAGCTACAGGCAGTTAGATTTGGGTATGTCATTTTAGGCAAAAATTGAAAAAAATAGTCAGATCCTTAAGAGGTTAATTGAAATGCATTCCAGGGACTACCTCATGAAGCTGGTTGAGAGAATGCCAAGAGTGTGCAAAGCTGTCATCAAGGCAAAGGGTGGCTACTTTGAAGAATCTCAAATATAAAACATATTTTGATTTGTTTAACACTTTTTTGGTTACTACATGATTCCATATGTGTTATTTTATAGTTGTGATGTCTTCACTATTATTCTACAATGTAGAAAATAGTAAAAATAAAGAAAAACTCTTGAATGAGCAGGTGTGTCCAAACTTTTGACTGGTACTGTGTATATATACATATTTTTTTTACATATATTTTCCTTTATTATGTTCCGCTAACCCTACCACCCCTCCCCTAACTGGAGTAAACTAATGAACAACAACACTTAGGCCTCTACTTCCAGCTTATACATACTATATACATGTTACGGACACAGTCCTTGGTAGTGGGCCTCGTCAGTGGCACTGTGTTATCCTCAAAGCGGGCGAAGAAGGTGTTTAGCTTGTCTGGAAGCGAGACGTCAGTGTCGGCGACGTGGCTGGTTTTCCTTTTGCAGTCCGTGATTGTCTGTAGACCCTGCCACATACGTCTCGTGTCTGAGCCGTTGAATTGCGACTCCACTTTGTCTCTATACTGATGTTTTGCCAGTTTAATTGCCTTGCGGAGTGAGTAGCTACAATGTTTGTATTCTGCCATATTCCCTGTCACCTTGCCATGGTTGAATGCGGTGGTTCGCGCATTCAGATTTGCGCGAATGCTGTCATCTATCCACGGTTTCTGGTTAGGGTAGGTTTTAATAGTCACAGTGGGCACAACATCACCTATACACTTCCTGATAAACTCAGTCACCCTTTCAGTGTATACGTCTAAATTATTTTCGGAAGCTACCCGGGACATATCCCAGTCCGCGTGATCAAAACAATCTTGAAGTGTGGATTCCGATTGGTCAGACCAGCGTTGAATAGTTCTTTGCATGGGAACTTGCTGTTTGAGTTTCTGCCTATAGGAAGGGAGAAGCAAAATGGAGTCGTGGTCAGATTTGCCGAAAGGAGGGCGTGGGAGGGCCTTATAACCATCCCGGAAGTTTGAATAGCAATGGTCGAGGATTTTAGCAGCGCGAGTACAACTGTCGATATGTTGATAGAACTTCGGCAGCCTAGTCCTCAAATATGCTTTGTTAAAATCCCCGGCTACAATAAATGCAGCCTCAAGATATGTGGTTTCCAGTTTGCATAAGGTCCAGTGAAGTTCTTTGAGGGCCGTCGTGGTATCGGCTTGAGGGGGGATACACACGGCTGTGACTATAACTGAAGAAAATTATCTTGGGAGATAATACGGTCGGCATTTGATTGTGAGATATTCTAGGTCGGGTGAACAGAAGGACTCGAGTTCCTGTATGTTACTACAATTACACAATGAGTCGTTAATCATGAAACACATACCTCCGCCCTTCTGCTTCCCGGAGAGATATTTATTCCTGTCTGCGCGATGAACTGAGAACCCATCTGGCTGGACTATTCCAACAGAATATCCGAAGAGAGCCATGTTTCCGTGAAACAGAGTATGTTACAGGCCTTCATGTCTCTCTGGAAAGAAATCCTTGCCCGTAGTTCGTCGACTTTGTTAACCAAAGACTGAACATTAGCGAGTAGAATACTTGGAAGCGGTGGGTGGTGTGCGCGCCCCCTAAGTCGAACCAGCAGGCCGCTCCGAGTGCCTCTCCTCCGCCGGCAATGTTTTGGGTCAGCCGCTGGAATCAGTTCAGTTGCTCTGGGGAGCGTAAACAAAGGATCTGCTTCAGGAAAGTCGTATTCCTAGTCGTAATGCTGGTGAGTTACCGCTGCTCTGATATCCAATAGTTTTTCCCGGCTGTATGTAATGATGCAAAACACTTTCTGAGCGAATAATATCAAAAATAATACATAAAAAAACAAACAACAGATTCATACATGGAAAAACAGAAAGTCCAAAACAATTATCAAAAGGACGTTTGTTTTGAAGTGTCTTAAACAGCTATATCCACCATGTGGCTCTATTCATTTCCTCCTAGGCCCACGCTGTGACTTGGGCATCGCTCCCCGTCTGTGAGCCAAGTGTTTCTGTAGTACAGATGCTGGTGGAGGGCTCTGTCGTGGTGACATCAGCTAATCAGTGTCTTTGTTAGGAGCAGCAGGGAAGACGTGTGCAGACTAATGCCCTGGCTGTCAGCCCACAAACACACCTGAGAACAGTACTATAGTCCTCCCTGCAGAGTCCCTGCAGAGTCAAGAGAAAAGCCATTTGTAACTGACCACCTCTTTTCTGTCTTATGTTGCAAAATTTTAAATGCAGTTTTTTACATTGGATAAAAGTACAGACTCAGAGCTAGAAAATTGTATATTATACACTGCAGTTGAGGAACAATGGGACAGTAATGCTGCTTCGAGAGTTGATAAACTTTTGAGAAAATGGAACTTGAATGTTTTGGTACACCTACTGGAGAGCTCTTCTTTGTCTACACCCATTCATTGTCGTTCAAATCCTCTTAAGCTTTAGCCCCACCCATCTCTTTAAGGATTCACATGTTAGGCCATGTTCTAAACAGAGTGAGTAAGGTAGTGCAGGTCACATGTTCATAAACTACAATAGATGGCCGTAATCACCCCCAGACACACCTGGCTAGGTTGATGGGTCATGTAATCATCTGTTGAAGTGGAGTCTTTAAATTTTTTTAAAATTACCCATAATCCCAACCCATACAGTTCTAGAAATACAAACGGATTGTCATAGCTAGCCACCATGCATGAAATGCTGTAGAATGATTCTGCAGGTAGCTAAAGTTAACCAACTAAATAGGTTCAATGTTAGCTAGCTAGCTAACATTAAAATATAACTAGCAATACAAATGGATTTCTGAGATACAAATAATTTTACTACACAGATCATACACGTAACGTTAGCTAGCGAGCCAGCCAGATAACGTTAGCTAGCTAATAGTACGCGTTACCTTGCAATGAAAACAACTTTGAAACGTATAATATCTGAAAATGTAGCTACACTCTTACCCAAATACATGAATTAATGTTTCATGGCAGACTGGAACCCCTTTTTAACTAAGTAAGACGTCCTGTGTCGTTTCCATTTTGTTTGTACAGCTTGCTTGGCCTGTTGTGTCAAGTCACTCCGGTTCACACTGACCGTGTGCAATGCCATAAGAATCATCAGATCTTTAGCCCTCTCTGTCACAGATGCAACCAAATGCTAGAATTCTCTCCATCTCCTTCTCATACTCTGCTTCCTCCGGGCATTCCACTGAATTCAAAACTCGGTCAACTTCTTCCATGACAACAACCCTTTTGATCGTCTTTTCTTCCCCATCACTGTCATCAGAAGACTCTACAACGTCTGGTACATTTTATTTTTACCTGTGTCAGGGATTTCCTCATCATCAGAGAGCGTTAGCATGGCACGATCATCCTCCAGAAAGTAGTCCATCACAACTTTTTCCCCACTGATGTTTGTGAATAGCATCTGCTAAATTCAGGGCAGCAATGTTGTTGAGGGCAGTAGCAACAATTTTGCAGTTCTCCATGGCTAGTATATCTTTCAAAAAGCTGCGGTAGCAATGATTATCTACACATACTGCGCAGTTCATGTTATAGACAGACGCATGCTACATGGCAGACCAAACCGAACTCATCTCTCGGCATGTTCAGCCCATCCATTATCTCAGCCAATCATGGCTAGCGGGAAGGTTCCTGTCTTTTTCCGTGGCTATACCAACTAGTCTCGTAATTTCGTGGGGTTTTAAGCATTTGTATTTCCGTGTAGCGTAGTTTCCAAAGTAACCATGATAGTTTGAATCTCTGTCTCTCCCTTCCATTCTGACCCCTCCACTACCCAAGCATTCATGTTAATGTTAGTCCAGTCCACTAGGGACCTGTTTTCATTGTATTACGTTAGTAATCAATAACCTATGTGTGTTTGTATTGTGTTATTATTATTTAGTTAGTAAATAAATAATTAAACCAATTTGTGTATTGCTGATTCATCAATAAGGTTAGGGTTCTTGCAGGTTCAAGGATTATGCGACATTCAGAATGAGACTGATAAGAGGCAATTATTTAATAAGTGACTGTTATCTAGATATACAGTGGGGAGAACAAGTATTTGATACACTGCCGATTTTGCAGATTTTCCTACTTACAAAGCATGTAGAGGTCTGTAATTTCTATCATAGGTACACTTCAACTGTGAGAGACGTTGAAGTGTACCTATGTAAGTGAAACTGTAAAACAAAAATACAGAAAATCATATTGTATGATTTTTAAGTAATTCATTTGCATTTTATTGCATGACATAAGTATTTGATCACCTACCAACCAGTAAGAATTCCGGCTCTCACAGACCTGTTAGTGTTTTTTTAAGAAGCCCTCCTGTTCTCCACTCATTACCTGTATTAACTGCACCTGTTTGAACTCGTTACCTGTATAAAAGACACCTGTCCACACACTCAATCAAACAGACTCCAACCTTTCCACAATGGCCAAGACCAGAGAGCTGTGTAAGGACATCAGGGATACAATTGTAGACCTGCACAAGGCTGGGATGGGCTACAGGACAATAGGCAAGCAGCTTGGTGAAAAGGCAACAACTGTTGGCGCAATTATTAGAAAATGGAAGAAGTTCAAGATGACGGTCAATCAACCTCGGTCTGGGGCTCCATGCACGATCTCACCTCGTGGGGCATCAATGATCATGAGGAAGTTGAGGGATCAGCCCAGAACTACACGGCAGGACCTGGTCAATGACCTGAAGAGAGCTGGGACCACAGTCTCAAATAAAACCATTAGTAACACACTATGCCATCGTGGATTAAAATCCTGCAGCGCACGCAAGGTCCCCCTGCTCAAGCCAGTGCATGTCCAGGCCCGTCTGAAGTTTGCCAATGACCATCTGGATGATCCAGAGGAGGAATGGGAGAAGGTCATGTGGTCTGATGAGACAAAATAGAGCTTTTTGGTCTAAACTCCACTCGCCATGTTTGGTGGAAGAAGAAGGATGAGTACAACCCCAAGAACACCATCCCAACCGTGAAGCATGGAGGTGGAAACATCATTCTTTGGGGATGCTTTTCTGCAAAGGGGACAGGACGACTGCACCGTATTGAGGGGAGGATGGATGGGGCCATGTATCGCAAGATCTTGGCCAACAACCTCCTTCCCTCAGTAAGAGTATTGAAGAAGATTCGTGGCTGGGTCTTCCAGCATGACAATGACCCGAAACACACAGCCAGGGCAACTAAGGAGTGGCTCCGTAAGAAGCATCTCAAGGTCCTGGAGTGGCCTAGCCAGTCTCCAGACCTGAACCCAATAGAACATCTTTGGAGGGAGCTGAAAGTCCGTATTGCCCAGCGACAGCCCCGAAACCTGAAGGATCTGGAGAAGGTCTGTATGGAGGAGTGGGCCAAAATCCCTGCTGCAGTGTGTGCAGACCTGGTCAAGACCTACAGGAAACATATGATCTCTGTAATTGCAAACAAAGGTTTCTGTACCAAATATTAAGTTCTGCTTTTCTGATGTATCAAATACTTATGTCATGCAATAAAATGCAAATTAATTACTTAAAAATCATACAATGTGATATTCTGGATTTTTTTAGATTCCGTCTCTCACAGTTGAAGTGTACCTATGATAAAGATTACAGACCTCTACATGCTTTGTAAGTAGGAAAACCTGCAAAATCGGCAGTGTATCGAATACTTGTTCTCCCCACTGTAACATATACAGTTGAAGTCGGAAGTTTACATACGCTTCGGTTGGAGTCATTAAAACTTGTTTTTCAACCACTCCACAAATTTCTTGTTAACAAACTATAGTTTTGGCAAGTCGGTTAGGGACATCTACTTTATGCAAGACACAAGTCATTTTTTCCCAAAAAAATTATAAACAGATTATTTCACTTATAATTCACTGTATCACAATTCCAGTGGGTCAGAAGTTTACATACACTAAGTTGACTGTGCCTTTAAACAGCTTGGAAAAGTCCAGAAAATGATGTCATGGCTTTAGAAGCTTCGGATAGGCTAATTGGCATTATTTGAGTCAATTGGAGGTGTACCTGTGGATGTATTTCAAGGCCTACCTTCAAACTCAGTGCCTCTTTGCTTGACATCATGGGAAAATCAAAAGAAATCAGCCAAGACCTCAGAAAAAAAATTGTAGACCTCCACAAGTCTGGTTCATCCAAATTTCCAATCGCCTGAAGGTACCACGTTCATCTGTACAAACAATAGTACGTAAGTATAAACACCATTGGACCACGCAGCCGTCATACCGCTCAGGAAGGAGACGCATTCTGTCTCCTAGAGATGAACGTACTTTGGTGCGAAAAGTGCAAATCAATCCCAGAACAACAGCAAAGGACCTTGTGAAGATGCTGGAGGAAACGGGTACAAAAGTATCTATATCCACAGTAAAGTCCTATATCGACATGACCTGAAAGGCCGCTCAGCAAGGAAGAAGCCACTGCTCCAAAACCACCATAAAAAAGCCAGACTACGGTTTGCAACTGCACAGGGGGACAAAGATTGTACTTTTTGGAGAAATGTCCTCTGGTCTGATGAAATAAAAATAGAACTGTTTGGCCATAATGATCATCGTTATGTTTGGAGGAAAAAGGGGCTGCTTGCAAGACGAAGAACACCATCGCAACCGTGAAGCACGGGGTGGCAGCATCATGCTGTGTGTGTGCTTTGCTGCAGGAGGTACTGGTGCACTTCACAAAATAGATGGCATCATGAGGAAGGAAAATTATGTGGATATATTGAAGCAACATCTCAAGACCTCAGGCAGGAAGTTAAAGCTTGGTCGCAAATAGACCTTCCAAATGGACAGTGACCCCAAGCATACTTCCAAAGTTGTGGCAAAATGGCTTAAGGACAACAAAATCAAGGTATTGGAGTGGCCATCACAAAGCCTTGACCTCAATCCTATAGAAAATGTGTGGGCAGAACTGAAAAACTGTGTGCGAGCAAGGAGGCCTACAAACCTGACTCCGTTACACCAGCTCTGTCAGGAGGAATGGGACAAAATTCACCCAACTTATTGTGGGAAGATTGTGGAAGGCTACCCGAAACGTTTGACCCAAGTTAAACAATTTAAAGGCAATGCTACCAAATACTAATTGAGTGTATGTAAACTTCTGACCCATTGGGTATTTTATTAAATTAGTAAAAGATTAAATAAATAATTCTCTATACTATTCTGATATTTCACATTCTTAAAATAAAGTTTTGATCCTAACTGACCTAAGACAGGGACTTTTTACTAGGATTAAATGTCAGGAATTGTGAAAAACGGAGGTTAAATGTACCTGGCTAAGGTGTTTAATTCGGGAGATGTTAACTCGTTAAACAACTTCTTCTGTGGTGCCCCAAATTCCTAATCAGTTAATTGTTACATTATTCATTTAATCGTGTGACAATTAAACATAGTTAGGTGATTTGATCAATAACAGTCATACATTAAAGTAAGTTACGTCACGACAATAATAATATTTCAAATGTACCCTTTTTGATTAAATTATTTTAAAGACATTTTGTTTAGAAAAAATATAGTCTACAAGTACATCATTTTGAAGTTATGATACATTTTATGAGCACCGATAACACAGTGAATGGGAACATTTATTCAAAGGGAACTTGATTTGCTGAATGTGCAATCCTAAAGGAGGGCTGTGATTGGTTAATGACCTATAATGTCAATTTCTATGTATAAAATGGGTCATATCCTCAAAAGTACCAGAGAGCCCACTATGAAAATGTGATTTGTTTGAAGAGTATATTGTTCCAAGCAATATGTCTAAAAATAAGTTGTATAGGTCTAAAACGGGCCTAAAATAGACACTTTCATCATGATATCTTTTATAAAATAGCGGTACAAATACAAAAACATGTCAAACATCCTTCAATTAAGTTTCGATGTGAAAATTTCCAGAACAATCTGAAATACCCCAAATATTTTCGGCCTGTCCTGGCTTGGAAACACCCCGCATTCATCTGTTCTGTGAGGCAGGGACATTTGCCGTGAACATTAGCCGTGAACATGAAAGTAGCATGTTAAGGATCACTCTATATATTAAACAATTACATTCTACATGAGAGTCCAGTCTGGTACTGGACTGCTTTGATACTGGCTATGATCGCTGGCATCAAACGCGACTTAAAATGGTATCCTCACATTTAATTCAAAGAAATTACACAGTCATCAAATGAAAAGTTCAATAGAGTATTTTATATTTAGTCTTTACTGCAATGAAAAGATGTCACCTTTTATGAAAGGGCACACAAACATGTAACAGAATGATAGTAAAGGAATAACAGTAAAGGAATAACAGAACGCCAGTAAAGTAAGGATGCCTCTGGAGGTTGTCTGCTGTGTTGATCAGTGTATATTGTGTCAAAATTAGAAATGTGACAGCAATAAAGTGACAAAGCACAATGGCCCCAGCTCTCGTCCAATCAACAGTAAAACACTCTCAGCTAAAAGGATGCAAATAAAACCCTGACTCACAGCCTTTATAAAACAGAGTGACTATGGTCAACACACACGCGCACACACACATATGTGCGCACACACATTCACAGGCACACACACACGGAATCACAAACCTGAGTAACTTTTATTGGACTCCCCTTCATTTGTTTGTGATTTCCACAATGTCAAGGTGACAAATGTATTCAAAACACTTTGTAGGTTGTTCTATTCTGTTCTATTTTAAACATACAACAAATTAGTGGTATTTCATTTGAAAGAAAATGTTGGTTGATCTTCTTAAGATGTCATTTTTGAGACATCATTTAGAGCAGGGGTTCCCTTACTTTTTCACTCAGGCCGCACTTCCATATTTCTATGTCCATATATGGTAGTATTATCCATTATTAGAACATCTCTGAACATGGGAATGTTATTTAAGTAACTAGATTCTGGTTTTATTGTCGCTGATTGATAGTTAATTACAATGGCCTTTACAAGAAAGGTTAATGGTTACGACTTGTTAGAGGAGAGTAGCAGGCTGATGCTTACAGGAATACAGATGTCTGGTAAAAACCCAACTGTAGCAGCCATGCGGTACTATCAGTCCAATTACAATGGGAACAACTTGTACTATTAGTCAGTATCTTCTTAATGAATAGAGGATGTGGACTGTTGTATCTCTGACTCACTAGATAACACTGATGAGTTTCTGAATGCTTCTGGAATGAATGTTCTCAGAACACACAAAACTGGACAAATGAACGTTAGGGTAACGTTATTCTTGAGCTAACAATCCTACAAAAGAAACATTCTGGGAACCAAAAACTGATAGCGGAGTGACTGGCTTTGTGAATGTGGCCATCTTGGTGATCACTATTTTAGGGTATAATCGCTACAGGAGGTCTTGTTCGGGAAGCAGAGCTGAATAGAACATGGCAACTGCTATATTTATGATACCAATATTATACTATATCCCTCTTCTCCTATATGTTGTATACAGTATGTCACTACAGACACTACTGTCACGATCGTCTTCTTGTGAGATATTGGACCAAGGCGCAGCGTGTGCAAAATACATCTCTTTATTTTGGAAGAGAGAAAAAACACGAAACCGAACACTATCCAAAACTAACAAAACAACAAACGACCGTGAAGCTAAATAACGTAAGTGCACAGACAAGCAACAAACGTTCAACATAGACAATTACCCACAAACACATGATGCCCATGGCTGCCTTAAATATGGCTCCCAATTAGAGACAATAACCCACAGCTGTCTCCAATTGAGAACCAATCTAGGCAGCCATCAACATACAAACACCTAGACAAGACATTACCCCCATAAACCTACAAACCCCTAGACAAACCAAAACACATACTTCACCATGTCACACCCTGACCTAACTAAAATATTAATGAAAACAAAGATCACTAAGGCCAGGGTGTGACATAACTTCTAAAGGTGCGAACTCCGGGCGCACCAGCATAAAGTCTAGGGGAGGGTCTGGGTGGGCGTCTGTCCACGGTGGCGGCTCTGGCACTGGTCGTGGTCCCCACCCCACCATAGTCACTACCCGCTTTCGTAGCCTCCTCCAAATGACCACCCTCCAACTTAACCCCACTGGATTAAGGGGCAGCACCGGACTAAGAGGCAGCACCGGACTAAGGGGCAGCACCAGGATAAGGGGCAGCACCAGGATAAGGAGCAGCACCAGGATAAGGGGCAGCACCGGGCTAAGGGGCAGCACCGGACTAAGGGGCAGCACCGGACTAAGGGGCAGCACCGGACTAAGGGGCAGCACCGGACTGAATGGCGGATCCTGGCTGGCTGGCTCTGGCGGATCCTGGCTGGCTGGCGGATCCTGGCTGGGCCGGCTCTGGCGGATCCCGGCTGGATGGCTCTGGCGGATCCTGGCTGGACGGCTCTGGCGGATCCTGGCTGGACGGCTCTGGCGGATCCTGGCTGGACGGCTCTGGCGGATCCTGGCTGGACGGCTCATGGCTGGCTGACGGATCTGGCTGCTCATGGCTGGCTGACGGATCTGGCTGCTCATGGCTGGCTGACGGATCTGGCTGCTCATGGCTGGCTGAAGGATCTGGCTGCTCATGGCTGGCTGACGGATCTGGCTGCTCATGGCTGGCTGAAGGATCTGGCTGCTCATGGCTGGCTGACGGATCTGGCTGCTCATGGCAGGCTGACGGATCTGGCTGCTCATGGCAGGCTGACGGATCTGGCTGCTCATGGCTGGCTGACGGATCTGGCTGCTCATGGCTGGCTGACGGATCTGGCTGCTCATGGCTGGCTGACGGATCTGGCTGCTCATGGCTGGCGGAAGGCTCTGGCTGATCCTGTCTGGCGGAAGGCTCTAGCGGCTCCTGTCTGGCGGAAGGCTTTAGCGGCTCCGGTCTGGCGGACGGCTCTAAAGGCTCATGGCAGACGGGCGGCTTTGCAGGCTCAGTACAGACGGGCAGTTCAGGCGCCGTTGGGCAGACGGGCAGTTCAAGCGCCGTTGGGCAGACGGGCAGTTCAGGCGCCGTTGGGCAGACGGGCAGTTCAGGCGCCGTTGGGCAGGCGGCAGACTCTGGCCGGCCGAGACGCACTATAGGCCTGGTGCGTGGTGCCGGAACTGGAGGTACGGGCTGAGAACACGCATCTCAGGGGCTGAGTGCGGGGAGCAGCAACAGGCCGGACCGGGCTGGCGACGCGCACCGTAGGGTTTGGTGCAGTGGCAGGAACAGGCCGGGTCGGGCTGGCGACGCGCACCGTGACTTGGTGCGGGTGGCAGGAACAGGCTGGACCGGGCTGGCGACGCGCACCGTAGGGTTTGGTGCGAGTGGCAGGAACAGGCCGGGTCGGGCTGGCGGCGTACACCGTAGGGCTTAGTACGTGGAGCAGGAACCGGCCGGGCTGGACTGGCGGCGCACACCGTGGGTCTGGTACGTGGAGCAGGAACAGGTCGGGCTGGGCTGGCCACGACACACCGTAGGCTTAGTACGTGGAGCAGGAACCGGCCGGGCTGGACTGGCGACGCACACCGTGGGCTTGATGCGTGGAGTAGGAACAGGCCGGTCCGTACTGGGAACACACACCACTGGCCTTAACCGGGGATCAGGAACGGGCCGGACCGGACTGGTAACACACCTCAGTCTCTTACGCCGTGCCTCAACTGCTTCCCTCCCTCTACTGCGCCAATGGCTCCCGTAAACCGGTAGCCTTCTCTCCACGTCTCCCTGTGGCAGCCTCCTGCTGCCCAGCCGCCCAAGCCATGTGCCCCCCAAAAACTTTTTGGGGTTGCCTCTCGTCCCTCCGACGATGGCCCTGCTGACGCCCGTTGCTCCTCTCTCAGTCGCCTCTCCACTGTTTCACTCCATGGCCGTCGATCCATCCCATCCAGGATTTCCTCCCAAGTCCAAGACCCTTTACCTTCCAAAATCTCCTCCCATGTCCAGACCCTTGGCTCCTGGACACGCCGCTTGGTCCTTTGATGGTGGGTAATTCTGTCACGATCGTCTTCTTGTGAGATATTGGACCAAGGCGCAGCGTGTGCAAAATACATCTCTTTATTTTGGAAGAGAGAAAAAACACGAAACCGAACACTATCCAAAACTAACAAAACAACAAACGACCGTGAAGCTAAATAACGTAAGTGCACAGACAAGCAACAAACGTTCAACATAGACAATTACCCACAAACACATGATGCCCATGGCTGCCTTAAATATGGCTCCCAATTAGAGACAATAACCCACAGCTGTCTCCAATTGAGAACCAATCTAGGCAGCCATCAACATACAAACACCTAGACAAGACATTACCCCATAAACCTACAAACCCCTAGACAAACCAAAACACATACTTCACCATGTCACACCCTGACCTAACTAACATATTAATGAAAACAAAGATCACTAAGGCCAGGGTGTGACAACTACACTGACTATAGAGCATCAAATTCACTTTTCACGACATCAGAGTCCTGGTCAAAAATAGTGCACTCTATAGACCTGATGAGAGTACTCAATCTATTTTAACCATTGAATGTGTTTTCTCTCACCTTCAAATCCTGTTTCTGTAAAGCTTTATGACACTGTTGTAAATCCAGCGTAATGGGATGTGTTACCTCCTGCTCTTAATGTTTGTCACTTCTAGACTATGCTGGTGCTTAACAAGATGAAAAATGCGTAAGGACATAGTGAGATGAGGAGGGAGAGAGGGAAGCGATGGAGGGAGGGAAGATGTCACATCATCCACTATACGCAAGATAACCCTTTTTAGTTCAGTGCATGTTTAAGTGAGGGAGGGCGGGAGGATGTCTAATTTTTTTAAACGAAAAAAAAGAGAGGATGGAAAAAAAACAGGAGAATGTAAACTAGACCATACATACAAACGTATGTGGATGCCACTTCAAATTAGTGGATTCGGCTATTTCAGCCACACCCGTTGCTGACAGGTGTATAAAATCAAGCAAACTGCCATGCAATCTCCATAGACAAACATTGGCAGTAGAATGGCCTTAATGAAGAGCTCAGTGACTTTCAACGTGGAACTGTCATAGGATGCCACCTTTCCAGCAAGTCAGTTCGTCAAATATCTGCCCTGCTAGAGCTGCCCCGGTTAACTGTAAGTGCTGTTATTGTGAAGTGGAAATGTCTAGGAGTAACAACGGCTCAGCCGCGAAGTGGTAGGCCGCACAAGCTCACAGAACTGGACCGGCGAGTGCTGAAGTGCGTAGCGCGTAAAAATCGTCTGTCCTCGGTTGCAACACTCACTACTGCATCTGGAAGCAACGTCAGCACAAGCTCTGCCCAGTTGCATAGGCTCAGGAGAAAGCGAGTCGCCCGTTCCTGATGATTCCCGAGGAGACTCGGGTGACCTCAGATCCTCTCGGAAATGCAGGGGGTGAGCAAGCAGCCACGGAAGAACAAGTGGGGCTGAAAATAGACCTCCTCTTCTTCCTGCGTTCCCTTAGGCGCCCATCGATCCTCATGGTTAAGGCTATGAGGGAGTCGAGGTCCAGGGGTAACTATCGAGCTGCGAGCTCGTCTTTAATCTCCTCTGATAATCCATGAAGAAAAGTATCTGTCACGACTTCTGCCGAGGCTGCCTCCCCTCCTTGTTCGGGCAGACTTCGGCGTTCGTCGTCACCGGCTTACTAGCCACTGCCGCTCCATATATCATCATTCCATTTGTCTTGTCTTGTTAATTACACACACCTGGTTCTTATCCCCTCATTAGTCCGTGTATAAGTGTTCCCTCTGCCCCCCTTGTCCTTGTGGGTGATTGTTTATTTGTGAGAGTAGTGTAGCTCGGTGGAGCTACTCGTACCTTGTTATTGCCGGGGTAGATATTTCCCCTGTGCCTGCTATTGTTGGAGCTACCGTTACCTTGTATTGCCAGGGTAGATTTTCCCCTGTGCCTGTTTTGTTTGTCTCGAAACAGATCAGGGTGTGACAATGACATTCTAGACAATTCTGTGCTTCCAACTTTGTGGCAACAGCTTGGGGAAGGCTCTTTAATGTTTCAGCATGACAATGCCCCCGTGCATACAGAACTGGTTTGTCAAGATCGGTGTAGAAGAACTTGACTAGCCTACATACAACCCTGACCTCAACCCCATCGAACATCCTTGGGATTCATTGGAACGCTGACTGTGAGCCAGGCCTAATCGCCCAACATCAGTGCCTGACCTCACTAATGCTCTTATGGCTGAATTGAAGCAAGTCCCCTCAGCAATGGTCCAACATCTAGTGGAAAGCCTTCCCAGAAGAGTGGAGGGTTTTATAGTAGCAAGGGGGGGGGACCAACTCCATATTAATGCCCATGATTTTGGAATGAGATGTTCGACGAGCAGGTGTCCAAATACTTTTGGTAATGTATACAGGGTCAGTGCCAGTACCAAATTTACAACGTGCAGGAATACTGGAGTTGTTGAGGTAGATATGTCCATGTAGGCAGGGATTAGGAGAAAGTGCTGGTAGCAGGATAAATAATAATAATAAATAATAATAATAAATAATAGTAAACAGTATGGCAGCAGCATAAGTGGTGGGTGGGTGTGTGCGTGGTGGTGGTGGTGTGTGTGTGTGTGTGTGTGTGCGCGTGTGTGCAAGAGTGTCAGTGTAGGCGTGATAGGCAGATATACAGTTGAAGTCGGAAGTTTACATACACTTAGGTTGGAGTCATTAAATCTGGTTTTTCAACCACTCCACACATTTCTTGTTAACAAACTATAGTTTTGGCAAGTCGGTTAGGACATCTACTTTGTGCATGACACAAGTCATTTTTCCAACAATTGTTTACAGACAGATTATTTCAATTATAGTTCACTGTATCACAATTCCAGTGGGTCAGAAGTTTAAATACACTAAGTTGACTGTGCCTTTAAACAGCTTGGGAAATTCCAGAAAATGATGTAATGGCTTTAGAAGCTTCTGATAGGCTAATTTACATCAATTGAGTCAATTGGAGGTGTACCTGTGGATGTATTTCAAGGCCTACCTTCAAACTCAGTGCCTCTTTGCTTGACATCATGGGAAAATCAAAAGAAATCAGCCAAGACCTTTGAAAGAAATGTGTAGACCTCCACAAGTCTTGTTCATCCTTGGGAGCAATTTCCAAATGCCTGAAGGTACCACGTTAATCTGTACAAACAATAGTACACAAGTATAAACACCATGGGACCATGCAGCCGTCATACCTCTCAGGAAGGAGACGCGTTCTGTCTCCTAGAGATGAGTGCAAATCAATCCCAGAACAACAGCAAAGGACCTTGTGAAGATGCTGGAGGAAACGGGTACAAAAGTATCTATATCCACAGTAAAACGAGTCCTATATCGACATAACCTGAAAGGCCCCTCAGCAAGGAAGAAGCGACTGCTCCAAAACCCCCATAGAAAATGCCATACTACGGTTTGCAGCTGCACATGGGGACAAAGATCGTACTTTTTGAAGAAATGTCCTCTGGTCTGATAACGACTATCGTTATTTTTGGAGGAAAAAGGGGGACTTGCAAGCCGAAGAACACCATCCCAACTGTGAATCACGGGGGTGGCAGCATCATGCTGTGGGGTTGCTTTGCTGCAGGAGGGACTGGTGCACTTCACAAAATAGATGGCATCATGAGGAAGGAAAATTATGTGAATATATTGAAGCAACATCTCAAGACATCAGTCAGGAAGTTAAAGCTTGGTCGCAAATGGGTCTTCCAAATGGACAATGACCCCAAGCATACTTCCAAAGTTGAGGCAAAATGACTTCAGGACAACAAAGTCAAAGTATTGGAGTGGCCATCACAAAGCTCTGACCTCAATCCTATAGAAAATATGTGGGCAGAACTGAAAAAGCGTGTGCGAGCAAGGAGACCTACAAACCTGATTCAGTTACATCAGCTATGTCAGGAGGAATGGGTCAAAATTCACTCAACTTATTGTGGGAAGCTTGTGGAAGGCTACCCGAAACGTTTGACCGAAGTTAAACAATTTAAAGGCAATGCTACCAAATACTAATTGAGTGTATGTAAACTTCTGACCCAAAGCTGAAATAAATCATTCTCTCTACTATTATTCTGACATTTCACATTGTTAAAATAAAGTGGTGATCCTAACTAACTTAAGACAGGGAATTTTTACTAGGATTAAATGTCAAGAATTGTGAAAAACTGAGTTTAAATGTATTTGGCTAAG
Organism: Coregonus clupeaformis; assembly: GCF_020615455.1. Taxonomy (NCBI): domain Eukaryota; kingdom Metazoa; phylum Chordata; class Actinopteri; order Salmoniformes; family Salmonidae; genus Coregonus; species Coregonus clupeaformis. The sequence continues at coordinate 26,085,184 of NC_059227.1, read as the reverse complement.
GTGTATGTAAACTTCCGACTTCAACTGTACATGTAAACAGGGCTGAAAAGTGACTGGTAGCAGGACTATATACATGTAAACAGGAGTAATAGTGACCAGAAGCAGGATAAATAGACACAAATGGTAATGGCAATCAATAATCAATGACGAGCAGTGTAATGGTAGGAATAAATGGAATCAGTAATCAATAACAGACTTCCCTGTTATAGGAGTGCGATCACACAGATCGGAGTGGAAGTCACAAATTGGTATTATAGCTCACCAACCTTGCTCAGCAAACACATTAAGAAGACACAAACAAATATAACCCCTGATCGGTCTTGACACAAAAGGAGGATGTGGATCTGCAGGATATAAACAACAAAAAGAAAACAAAAACATCTTAAGATCCTCTGGATGCTAGCTGTCAATCAATCACTGTCGGATTCGAAGAATGCTGTAAGCTTGATTATAGGCAAGGCCAACATCGGCTGCAGTCTGTCGTCGCAACAGCTAGGCCCTTACAAGAAAGTAATATTCCCATTTAATGGACACAATCAGTGTGATTGGACATGCTATCCCTACACTTCACAGCCCAAGAAAAGGAGTTCTCTGCTCTTCATTCAAGGACAGTGTCACGATCGTCTAAGGAAGCGGACCAAGGCGCAGCGTGAGAAACAAACATGACTTGAATTAGTTAAAGTTTCTAAATACAAACAAAACACGACTCGTGAAGTCCACGGTGACACTGACCGAATACGGAACAAAAACCCACAACCCCCAAGGGAAAACATACAGTTTAAATATGGCTCCCAATCAGAGACAACCAGCAAACAGCTGACACTCGTTGCCTCTGATTGGGAGTCACATCGTCAAACATAGAATCAAACAAACTAGAATACCCAACATAGAAAATGAACACACAGAATGAACACACCCTGGCTCAACATATAGAGTCCCAGAGCCAGGGTGTGACAGACAGCGAGAGAGAAGCGCAATTCTGTTTCATTTAGCTAATACACTGAAGGTTCTAGAGACTGTTATGATAATTAGATCATAAGAATGCTTTGACGTGAATAAATGACCAATTACAATAAGCCAAAGTCACAGGTGTTTCATGCTTACAATGCATAGAACAGAATACTACAACAGAGCACCTGGCCAGTGGATTTTCATATGGGAAACTGAATATTTTAATAAATATATTTTCTGTATTGATTGATTCATGTAGTTAGTCTAATTCTGTGTCAACGTGTATGGGATCATCAAAGACAATATGAAACCCAATGTTTCTAAGGAATAAATTTCGGGCTCTGATCAGTCCCTACACCCAAACGAGGGCATTGCGTTCATCCACCTCTGGCCTGCTGGCTCCCCTTCCTCTGCGGAAGCATAGTTCCCGCTCAGCCCAGTCAAAACTGTTCGCTGCTCTGGCACCCCAATGGTGGAACAAGCTCCCTCACGACGCCAGGAAAGCGGAGTCACTCACCACCTTCCGGAGGCATTTGAAACCCCACCTCTTTAAGGAATACCTGGGATAGGATAAAGTAATCCTTCTACCCCCCCCCCAAAATTGTAAAGTGGTTATCCCACTGGCTATAGGGTGAACGCACCAATTGGTGAGTCGCTCTGGATAAGAGCGTCTGCTAAATGACGTAAATGTGCCCTTGAGCAAGGCACCTAACCCTAATTGCTCCTGTAAGTCGCTCTGGATAAGAGCGTCTGCTAAATGACTAAAATGTAAATGTAAATGTAAATGTATAAAACTTGGATTGGCTTTATCCCAATCCAAGTTAACTATATCCCTTATTGGATCAATAATGAATTAAGGACTTTGGTTTTTTATGTGGTCTGTTTCTTTCATAGTCAACTAAATGCAACTTATAAAGAGTTAGAGATAATAGATTTTAAAAAATCATGAAACGGTGTGTAACATGGACATGTGTGAATGTAACTAATGCTGTGTTCATAACAAAGTGGTAAGGTGGTAATTTCCAGTTGTGAAGTAGTAAATACGGGTTGGATGCATTCACGTGCTTTGAACTCATTGAGAAATGCCGATTGGCTAATGGCAAACAAGCTGAGTCAACCATACAGCTATCATACTCACAATAAAATTATATTGTTCAAAAAACATATAAATAGATTGCTTTTCATAAATAATATTTTGTTGTTGCATTTAACTGCCGAAAATGCTGTTATCGAGGTAATTTCCTTAGTAGGTGACGTCAGTGTCACGGTCGTCGTAAATAGAGGAAGCGGACCAAGGCGCAGCGTGTCCAAGAAACATGACTTTATTAAATAACGTATCCAAAACAAAAGACGACTCAAATGAAGTCCAACAGCAACACTGACTGAAAGGAACAAAAACCCACAAAATACAAGGTGAAACCACACAGTTTAAATATGGCTCCCAATCAGAGATAACGAGCCGACAGCTGTCACTCGTTACCTCCGATTGGGAGTCACATGAATACAAACAAGGAAGACAACCACCTAGACACCCCAACCAAACAGCACACAACAAAACGAACACACCCTATACCCAACCTAACCCACACAACACCCAACAATACAAACACACCCTGGTTCTATAACAACGTCCCGGAACCAGAGCGTGACAGTACCCCCCTAAAGGTGCGAACCCGGGCGCACCAACATAAAGACTAGGGGAGGGTCTGGGTGGGCGTCTGTCCACGGTGGCGGCTCTGGCCCCGGTCGTGATCCCCCACCCCACCACAGTCACAAACTGCTTAAGTAGCCTCCTCCCACTGACCACCCTCCAAACTAACCCACCTGGATAAAGGGGCAGCTCCGGACTAAGGGGCAGCACCGGGCTAAGGGGGCAGCACCGGGCTAAGGGGCAGCACCGGGCTAAGGGGCAGTACCTGACTAAGGGGCAGCACCGGACTGAGGGGCAGCACCGGACTGAATGGCGGATCCTGGCTGGCTGGCTCTGGCGGATCCTGGCTGGACGGCTCTGGCGGATCCTGGCTGGACGGCTCTGGCGGATCCTGGCTGGCGGAAGGCTCTGGCTGATCCTGTCTGGCAGAAGGCTCTGGCTGATCCTGTCTGGCGGAAGGCTCTGGCTGATCCTGTCTGGCGGAAGGCTCTGGCTGATCCTGTCTGGCGGAAGGCTCTGGCTGATCCTGTCTGGCGGAAGGCTCTGGCTGATCCTGTCTGGCGGAAGGCTCTGGCTGCTCCTGTCTGGCGGAAGGCTCTGGCTGATCCTGTCTGGCGGAAGGCTCTGGCTGATCCTGTCTGGCGGAAGGCTCTGGCTGCTCCTGTCTGGCGGAAGGCTCTGGCTGATCCTGTCTGGCGGAGAGCTCTAGCGGCTCCGGTCTGGCGGACGGCTCATGGCAGACGGGCGGCTTTGCAGGCTCAGTACAGACGGGCAGTTCCTGCGGCGCTTGGCAGACGGACAGTTCAGACGGCGTTGGGCAGACGGGCAGTTCAGGCGCCGTTGGGCAGACGGGCAGTTCAGACGGCGTTGGGCAGACGGACAGTTCAGGCCCCGTTGGGCAGACGGCAGACTCTGGCCGTCTGAGGCGCATCGTAGGCCTGGTGCGTGGTGCCGGAACAGGAGGTACCGGGCTGAGGACACGCATCTCAGGGCTAGTGCGGGGAGAAGCAACAGGGCATGCTGGACCCTGGGGACGCACATAAGGCCTAGTGCGTGGTGCCGGAACTGGTGGTCCCGGGCTGAGGACACGCATCTCAGGGCTAGTGCGGGGAGTAGCAACAGGGCATGCTGGACCCTGGGGACGCACATAAGGCCTAGTGCGTGGTGCCGGAACTGGTGGTCCCGGGCTGAGGACACGCATCTCAGGGCTAGTGCGGGGAGCAGCAACAGGACGCACAGGACTCTGGGGACACACAGGAGGCTTGGTGCGTGGTGTAGGCACTGGTGGTACTGGACTGGAGCGGGGAGGTGGTACCGGAAATACCGGACCGTGCAGGCGTACTGGCTCCCTTGAGCACTGAGCCTGCCCAACCTTCCCTGGGTTGATGCTCCCCGTCGCCCGACCAGTACGGGGAGGTGTAATAACCCGCACCGGCCTATGTGGGCGAACCGGGAACACCATGCGCAAGGCTGGTGCCATGTACGCCGGCCCGAGGAGACGCACTGGTGACCAGCTGCGTGGGACCGGCTTCATGACATCCGGCTCAACACTCAATCTAGCCCGGCCGATACGTGGAGCTGGACTGTACCGAACCGGGCTATGCCTGCGTACAGGAGACACCATGCGCTCAACTGCGTAACACGGTGTCTGCCCGTACTCTCGCTCTCCACGGTCAGTCCAGGGAGTAGGCGCAGGTCTCCTACCTGACTTCGCCACACTCCCTCTTAGCCCCCCCCCAAGAAATTATTGGGTAGTACCCACAGGCTTCCAGTCTTGCCTCCGTGCTGCCTCCTCATATCGCCGCCTCTCGGCTTTAGCTGCCTCCAGCTCTTCACGAGGACGGCGATATTCTCCCGGTTGTGCCCAAGGCCCCTTACCATCCAGAATCTCCTCCCATGTCCATGAATCCTTTATGGGTGGATATAAATCCTGTGTAGGTGGATCCTGTTGCCGCTTGACACGCCGCTTGGTCCTTTTATGGTGGGTTTTTCTGTCACGGTCGTCGTAAATAGAGGAAGCGGACCAAGGCGCAGCGTGTCCAAGAAACATGACTTTATTAAATAACGTATCCAAAACAAAAGACGACTCAAATGAAGTCCAACAGCAACACTGACTGAAAGGAACAAAAACCCACAAAATACAAGGTGAAACCACACAGTTTAAATATGGCTCCCAATCAGAGATAACGAGCCGACAGCTGTCACTCGTTACCTCCGATTGGGAGTCACATGAATACAAACAAGGAAGACAACCACCTAGACACCCCAACCAAACAGCACACAACAAAACGAACACACCCTATACCCAACCTAACCCACACAACACCCAACAATACAAACACACCCTGGTTCTATAACAACGTCCCGGAACCAGAGCGTGACAGTCAGCATGTGGGAGAAGTCGAAGTTTAGGGATGATAGAGGAGTTTCCCACTAGTAACTACCAGTTTGAGGGGCATTCAAGTAGATTTTTTCCCATGTGATATTTAACACATTCCCACTTGGTTATGAACTCAGGGTAATTACAGTAGCTACAGGGGTTGAAGGTCATGGAATTCAAAGTCTGCATGTTGATAGGCTACTTTCATGGCAAAACAAATATTAAAAGGTATACATTCAAAGCACATTTGGATCCAGGAAGACTTGTACTAAATAGAAAATAAATCTTAAACACTATAGACTCCATAGAGATCTCGCTAACTGTCACTGTGGCAGCAGTACAGATGGATTGCCTGATACATTTATTTAGTCAGTCTGTTATGGCTCCCAGTTTGTTGTCACTCATCCAGCCAGGCAGGCAGGCAGCAGAGACTGTAGCGGAGGCAGTGCCCCTGGTCGTTGATTTAATCCCCATAAAGCCTTTTCCACCTGGACTCCAGCCAGAACTGTCATCCCTGATGTCTCCATCTCCATGTGTAGAGTCTGCCTGTCTCACCTCTCTCCATCTCTCATCCTCCATCTCCTCCTCTCTCTCTCCCTCTTCACTTCCTCCATCTCTCTCCATCCCTCCCTCTCCCTCTCCAAAATGTCCTTCCTGAACCTCCACATCGACCTGAGTATGCCTGGCTCACCTTTCCATCTCTCACGCTCTTCCTCCCTCCCTCCCTTCCTCCCTCCCTCTCTCCATCCCTCCAATCTCCTAGCTGATCCTCCCCAGCTCTCCTCCCAAAGCCGTACCCAAACAGCCGGCGGTGCCGTATCGCACCGTGTCAGGAAGGAGAAACATGGAGGTCTGCCACACCATGCAACACTTCGCTCTGCACTGTGACGACTTCCTCCTGGCACTGATATCTGTCACGCTACAGTTAGGCTGATACATAATTGATGAACGAGAATTTATCAAGGATGAAGAAGTGGAAGAGCAGGTGACATAAAACTCACACACACACACAACAGACACACACACATTGTAGCATGGTGGTACTGTATGAGTAACTAAGGCCACAGGGTGGAAAGCTTTTACCACAAAGAAAAATAATTTTACCAAAACATTGTTTCATTATTTTATTTAATCTTCTTGTTCGTTTCGTAGACAAACATAGGTTGAACACATTTTTCTAACTAAGGCACTGCTTTATGATGAAGGAAATATTGCTGAAGAGAATCTGGTGAGAAAAACAAGTCATAGTCTTGGAACTAGAAGATTCCACACAAAACTAGAACAAAAAAATACTATGATTTGGGGGATTTTTACGAAATGTAATCCATAGACGTGTCCTTTGGAGGAAGGATTGTTGACATAGATTTGACATTTGTATCTTAAAGCATAATTAAGAAATAATTATTTGAAGTTGGAACATTTGTGACATTTTGGGCTTACCCAGGCCTCCTTTAAGACTCCACAATGTTTCATCTGTAGGTTCTATAAAGCAAAAACGTTTGAAAATATTCATATTTCTATATATTGTTGAACATGATATACTCTACAGGCATATCAAAGTTCTAGAGTGGGATCTTTGCTATTTTTAAAGTTATGGCCCATTTCATACACAGAAATTGGCATACAGTAGTTGGCAATGTAACCAACCACAGCCACCCTTTTACTTGTATTATTGCACATCCTGGAAATCACCAGCAGATGGTGACAATTTTTAATCAATTTTCACATTCACTCTGTTGGTAATACTTACAAATCGGATCACAAGTAACTCTAAAAGTACCAGAGATCCCACTCTGGAACTTTGATATGCCCATAGATTATATTATGTTAAATCATATATTGATATTTTTATTTATTTAATTTTTTCAAAATTCATAAATTAAGCTTCATATGACACCAGTTTTCACTTTGTAGCCCCTACAGAAAAAACATTATAGAGTCTTAAACGAGGCCTGGGTAAAACCAAAATGTCACAAACATTCCAACGTCAATAGATTATTTCTCAATTATGCATTAAGTTACAAATGTAAAGTAATAGTGTGTGGGTAAAATCACTGAGGAGGCCCAACAAAAAAGCCATATTTGTCACAATTCTCTAAAGCAGAACCCAGAAGCTGACCAGGACAAGGTGAGTAGAGAGAAGGGGAGTATTTATTTAACGACTCAAATGTGGAAGCAGGATAATCCAGGAGACGGAGCGGGCAGCGGAGGTGAGTTGGTGTAAGTGAATAGGCAGATCTAATGCTGTCACAGAAGCCACTGACGACCAGGCAAGGGTGGAGTGAATGTGCCGGGAGAACAATGTTCATGGCTAACGATCCGGCAGGGAATGGATGTCAGGTCAGAGCTTATAAAATGGAGAGGTGATGATCAGGACCAGGTGTGCAGATAGCTGATGAGATGCAGGTGCGGGTAATAGAGAGATCTCCCGCCTAGCTTCGTCGCCCGGCAACCAGACAGGGTGCGTTCAGGAACCTCAGGAAACAGACTCCAGGACAGAAAACAGGCAACACAGGCAGAAACAGACTCAGGAAGCGGGATTCATGACAGTACCACCCCTCCGACGAACGCCACCGGGCGGACTACCCGGAGCACCAGGATGGAGGCGGTAGAAGTCACGAAGGAGGTCAGCATCAAGGATCTGACGCCGAGGAATCCAACTCCTCTCCTCAGGACCATACCCCTCCCAGTCCACGAGATACTGGAAACCCCGGCCCCGCCGTCTGGAATCCATGATGCGGCGCACCGTGTAGACAGGATCACCTCTGATCATCCGAGGAGGAGGAGGAGGAGGAGGGGGCAACAGAGGACTGAGGAGAACAGGCTTGAGGCAGGAGACATGAAAGGTGGGATGGACTCTGAGCGTTCTAGGCAATTTGAGTCAAACCACAACAGGATTAATGACTCTCTCCACCACAAACGGACCAATCAACTTTGGTGACAGTTTCTTCGACTCAGTCCGCAGAGGAAGATCCCATGTAGCCAACCAGACCTTATCGGCTGGAATGCGTCGACGATTCGCCTGGAGCTGATACCGGTCAGAAACTCTAAGGAGGGCCTTTCTGGCCCGATGCCAGGTCCGGTGGCAACGACGAATGTGGGCCTGGACAGAGGGAACTGAGAAATCCTTCTCCTGAGAAGGAAACAAGGGAGGTTGGTAGCCGTACAGGCACTGGAAGGGAGACATCCCAGTGGCAGAAGTAGGGAGGGTATTATGGGCATACTCGACCCATGGCAACTGAGAGACCCAAGAGGTGGGGTTGGAGGAGACAAGGCAGCGCAGTGTGGACTCCATCTTCTGGTTGGCTCTCTCCGCCTGACCATTAGATTGGGGGTGAAATCCAGATGTGAGACTGACTGTAGCTCCAATGGCCAAACAGAAGGATTTCCAGACAGCAGAGGTAAACTGAGGACCACGGTCAGAAACTATGTCACTGGGCAACCCGTGGACCCTGAAAACCTCCCTAACAAGGATCTTGGACGTCTCCGAGGCAGAGGGAAGCTTGGAGATGGGCACAAAGTGGGCAAACTTGCTGAATCTGTCCACAATAGTCAGAATGACCGTGTTCCCATCAGAAGAGGGCAACCCAGTGACAAAGTCCAGGGCCAGATGCGACCATGGTTGCCGGGGAATAGGTAGGGGGTGAAGAAGTCCAGAGCTGGGCCGATTGGTACTCTTATTCTGCGCACAAACTGGACAGGCAGCAACAAACTTCCGGGTATCTTCTCCCATGGCAGGCCACCAAAATCGTCTGCGTAGTAACGCCATAGTCCGAGCCACGCCAGGGTGACAAGCCATCTTGCTGGCGTGGGACCATTGGAGGACAGCAGAACAGACAGACTCTGGCACAAACTACCGACCGGGTGGACCATTACCGGGACCGGGCTGCGTCCGAAGGGCTGCCATAACCTCCTCCTCAATCCTCCACGTAACTGCTCCCACAACTAAGTTCTGGGGAAGAATCGTCTCAGTCTTGGCCCCACTCTCCTCCGTCTTGGAGAACATCTGGGACAAGGCGTCCGCCTTGCCGTTCTTCGAACCAGGTCGGAACGTCAGGGAAAAATTAAAGCGTCCAAAAAACAAAGCCCACCTGACCTGACGGGAGTTGAGACGTCTAGCCGATTGCACGTAAGCAAGATTCTTGTGGTCAGTCCAGACAACAAACGGTTGCTCCGCCCCCTCCAACCAGTGGCGCCACTCCTCCAAGGCAAGTTTCACAGCGAGAAGCTCCCTGTTACCCACATTGTAGTTTCTCTCCGCAGGCGATAGACGACGAGAGTAGAAGGCGCAGGGATGGAGTTTACCGTCAGTGGAGCTTCGCTGGGACGGGATGGCGCCAACCCCCACATCAGTGTCAGGTTGAGAGAGAATCGAGGTGTTGGTGAATCGGCTCTTCAAGTCCAGAAATGCTTGGTCTGCCTCAGGATTCCAACAGAAGGTTCTGGTGCTAGAAGTCAGGGCAGTTAATGGAGCGGCCACCCGGCTGAAATCACGGATAAATCTACGATAGAAATTCGCAAACCCCAGAAACCTCTGGAGCTGCAATCTCGTACCGGGCTGGGCCCAATCAAGAACCACCCTAACCTTCTCTTGGTCCATCTTAATCTCTCCCCTGGAGATGATGTACCCGAGGAAGGATGTAGTGTGGGCGTGAAAATCACACTTCTCTGCCTTCACAAACAGGCGGTTCTCCAACAATCGCTGAAGAACCTGCTTGACATGCTGGACGTGGCTGGAAAGCTCCTTAGAGAAGATGAGAATGTCATCCAGGTAAACAAACACAAAAAGACGATCATATCTCTCAGAACGTCATTCACCATACTCTGGAATACTGCTGGAGCATTAGTCAGTCCAAACGGCATCACTTGATACTCAAAGTGTCCCATAGGTGTATTGAACCCAGTCAACCACTCGTCCCCCTCTCTGATCCGGACCAGATGATACGCATTGCGTAAATCAAGCTTAGTGAACACAGTAGCACCCTGTAAGGAATCGAAAGCAGAGCTCATCAAGGGCAGGGGATACTTGTTCTTGACAGTAATATCATTCAAACCCCGATAATCAATACAAGGTCGAAGAGAGCCATCCTTCTTACTCACGAAAAAGAATCCGGCTCCCAGGGGTGATGACGAGGGACGAATGAGACCAGCAGTTAGAGACTCCTTTATGTAGGTCTCCAAGGCTTCACGTTCAGGTCGAGAGATACTGTATGAACGTCCCTTGGGATAGGCAGCTCCAGGGAACAGATTAATCGCACAATCATATGGTCGGTGGGGAGGAAGTGACAGAGCCTTCTGCTTACTGAACACTTCACCCAAATCGTAATATGTTTCAGGAACCAGGGACAAATCTGGGGGGGCAGAATCAATGACCTGACTGTGAACAGAATGGGAACAGGCAGTCTTAAGGCAGTTAGCATGACATTCAACGCTCCAACTAGTTACCTTGCCAGTCACCCAATCGAACGTGGGATTGTGTTCTCTCAGCCAGGGGTATCCAAGAACCAGGGGGACATGGGGAGAAGGCAGAATGAAGAAGGAGATAACCTCTGAATGATTCCCTGACAACAGCATCTTAACAAGTTCAGTCCTCATAGTGATACGTGCCAGCAGACTGCCGTTCAGAGTGGTAGCTTCAATGGCTTCCGGTAATTGCTCCTTGGAAAGCCCCAGCTGTTCCATCAAGTCGGCATCCATAAAGCTGCCATCGGCACCTGAATCGATAAAAGCATTAATCGCTAAACTCTGATTCTTGTTCATGAGGGTTGCAGGAAAACGGGGTCTGACAGGGCTCTTGAGAGGTTGAAACTGGCTCGCTAAAAGTCCTCCCAAACATAGCGAGCCGGGCAGTTTAACGGGCGCCAGGGACATGCAGAGATGTAATGTCCCGGGTTACCACAGTAGAGGCAGCTGTTGGTCTCACGTCTATGTTGGTGCTCCTCCTTGGTTAACCCGTGCCGCCCCACTTGCATGGGTTCAGGATCTGGAGGCAGGACCCCTCCTCTAATCCCGTGTGGTGAATAATGATCGGCTCGTTCTGGTCCACTTCCTGACCCAAATGGTAACTGAGTAGCTGAGTGACTGGACGGACCCCATTGCTTCTCCCTCCTTCTCTCTCGGACTCTGTTATCCACCCGAATAGCTAATGCTACCAAACTGTCCAGGTCACTAGGCTCAGGATAAGAGATCAGCTCATCCTTGAGTTGCTCCGACAACCCCTGATAAAAGACCGCTTGTAGTGACTCCTCATTCCACCCACTCTCCACAGCCAATGTCCTGAATTCGATAACAAAGTCTGCAACACTGCGAGCTCCTTGGCGAAGAGAGAACAAACGCTTAGCTGTGTCCTTACCTCGGACTGGATGGTCAAAAAGCTTCCTCATCTCTGCCGTGAACTCCTGGTATGACGCCATGCAGGTGTCCTGTCGTTCCCATACGGCTGAAGCCCACTCAAGAGCTCTTCCACGCAGCAGTTCAATAACAAAAGCTATCCTGGCCTTGTCTGTGGCGTAATAGTTGGGTTGCAGATCAAAAACGAATCCACACTTTATAAGAAATGAATGGCATCTTCCCAAATCCCCTTCGTACTTATCTGGCGTCGGAACCTTGGGCTCAAGGAAGGGAACAGCTCCAGAAGCGGCAGGCGAGAGGAGTGAAACAGTTGGTGGATTCTCCGCTGGCAAACTGAGCTGAGCCTGGATACTCGTCAGACTGGCAGAAAAGTTCCGAACCGACAACGCTATCTCCTGTAGCGCCATGCTGTGTTGTCCCAACATCTTCTCCTGATGGGTAATGGCATGGCGAACGGAGTCCAGGTCCGCTGGGTTCATCCTTGGCCGGATCGTTCTGTCACGATTCTCTAAAGCAGAACCCAGAAGCAGACCAGGACAAGGTGAGTAGAGAGAAGAGGAGTATTTATTTAACGACTCAAATGTGGAAGCAGGATAATCCAGGAGACGGAGCGGGCAGCGGAGGTGAGTTGGTGGAAGTGAATAGGCAGATCTAATGCTGTCACAGAAGCCACTGACGACCAGGCAAGGGTGGAGTGAATGTTCCGGGAGAACAGTGTTCATGGCTAACGATCCGGCAGGGAATGGATGTCAGGTCAGAGCTTATGAAGTGGAGAGGTGATGATTAGGACCAGGTGTGCAGATAGCTGATGAGATGCAGGTGCGGGTAATAGAGAGATCTCCCGCCTAGCTTCGTCGCCCGGCAACCAGACAGGGTGCGTTCAGGAAACTCAGGAAACAGACTCCAGGACAGAAAACAGGCAACACAGGCAGAAACAGACTCAGGAAGCGGGATTCATGACAATATTGCAACCTTTTTCTTTTGACAATTGAATTGTTTGCTCTATAACCTGTTAGTTCATATGCCTTGCCACTGTGATATATAGGCCTAAAGGCCAAGACAATGAGAAGATAAAGTGGCAGAATAAATTCAACCATACCTTTGTTTCATCACAATACCGGAGAGCAACATCTGTCCAGTGAAGTCCACAAAGCATATTGCATGTAACAAACAGTTACATGACCTACAGCATGGTCAAGCAAGTTAATGTTTCTGACATTTTCGGACTACTAAAAAACGATTGATTTAGAACCATGTAGAGTTACCACAAGTTGCAAAGAAAACAGGAGCTGCTGCCACTATTCCAGCTCCATTTCATCATCATCAAATCACCCATGCTTAGTCTAATACAGTGACAACTAAGACACCAAAAACGATTTAGTCCAATCAACGTAAGATAAATATGATGTGTCTGTCCATGGTACTGATTTCTGTTGTGTGTGTGCGTATGCGTGCGTGTGCGTGCGCGTGCTCGCAAATAGAAAAAACATTATGACTCACCCTACTTGTAGAGAAACGCCAATACCATCCTCCTCTCTTTCATGACTCTGTAATACAGTCCACGCTTTTAGTTTTTGTTGTCCTAGGCTACCTGGTTAAAATGCTTGCTCGCTAGCTAGCCTAACTTCCCTTCATGGGCAACAATGTATGAATTTATGGTTAAATCAGAATCAGCGTTATAATCATTGGTCAGTATGGAGAATTAAGTAAAACCACAAGTCCAAATCCCTATCTCCATCCATGGCTAATTTAAGAAAAGGCAGAGTTTAGCTAGCTAGCTTGCCACTGGAGGACGACACAATGAGAAGCAACAATTCAATGTTTTATTTAAAAAATGTGTGCTTTTGATGTTGTGATTGGGGTGAAGCCAAATCCAAACTGGCTTCCCTTCACACTGTTTTTTGGTGGACCAGGACCATTCACAGTTGAGCTCACTCAATTTAAGCTCAATACTGATTGGCTATTATTATTATTTGTTCAATTTTAAGGGAAGCCAAATGCTCCCTAGCTTCCCTTGCATTCAATGCTATGGGCAGCAACAATGTCATACTCTTTTTGTCCAGACAGCATCAGATAGATGGCCTACACATACTGAGACAGAGGGGAGCTGTTTTGCTCGCTCGGATGCTACATTCAGCCTCTTGCGAATTGAAGGAAAATTATGAAACACAGAGAGACGCTAGGTTTTACCGAGAATGGTGTGACAAACAAAAAACATCCAGTCAGCGGCAGTCCTGTGGGTGAAAAACAGCTCGTTGATGAGAGAGGTCAACGGAGAATGGCAGGAATCGTGCAGACTAACAGGCGGGCCACAAACAGGCAAATAATGGCGCAGTACAACAGTGGTGTGCAGAACGGCATCTCGGAACGCACAACTCGTCTGTTCTTGTCAAGGATGGGCTATTGAAGCAGATGACCACACCGGATTCCATTCCAATCAGCTAAAAACAAGAAGAAGCATCTCCAGTGGGCACACGATCACCAACACTGGACAATTGAGGAGTGGAAAAACATTGTCTGGTCCGAAGAATCCTGGTTCCTGTTGCGTCATGCTGATGGCAGAGTCATGGCCCCATCCTGCCTGGTGTCAACAGTTCAGCCTGGTGGCGGTGGTGTAATGTTGTGGAGAATGTTTTCCTGGCACGCTTTAGGTCCCTTGATACCAATTGAGCAACATTTGAACTTGTAGAATCCATGCCCCAGAGAATTCAGGCTGTTCTGGAGGCAAAGAGGGGTCCGACCCGATACTAGATGGGTCTACCTAATAAACTGGCCATTGAGTGTATGCCAACAATCTTTCCTCCAAAGGATCCTTCTATGGATTTAATTTAGTAAAAATCCCCCAAATCATGTATTTTTTCTTCTTCTAGTTTCATGATTTATCACCCAACTGCAAGGTACCAGTGATTTCTGGGACTGTGTATGGTATGTACTGTGTGGCCGAGGTACGCTGTACTATATCTGCTATCTCTCAGTCTGTGGCTCTATTCATTGCATGATTTATCTGGCCATGCATGTAAGCTATCTAGCCACACACAGCTCTGCCTCTATACATGTTGTGGGTGAGTTGTGTGGAGATGGAGCCGCTCTATGGGGCTATAGAGGAGGATATCAGGCCATTACATCAGCTGTTACCACTGATTGGCCACCGTTGTATACAAAGACCCAGACAAAAGGAAGGCACGATAAATTACAGAGAGGAGAGGAATCGTCTGAATAAATCAGCCCCCCCCCCCACACTCACACACACACACACACACAAATATCTTTGCAACACAAGGAAAACCATTTGAGCAGATTCCAAACTTGAGTATGGTACACTAACACAGCCTTTTTTTGTCTTCTTTTATTTGACAGTGCAATTGAAAATTTAGACAACGATTATGTACCTGCAATGAAAAACTGCCATAGTCCCTAAATTCAATTTGTTTCCTTGCTTAATGTAGAGTGTTAAAACAATGAGGGATATGAGCAGTTAAATTGTTCCTGGTTATACAGACTGAACAGGCTGCTGCTGTTGTAATGTGAGTTATCATGTCTGTGTTGGTTCTCTATCTGTGGAATAGATACATTTGGTCCCAGTGGTTCTGCCGACACACATACACACACAGAAAGACCACACACACATACACGCACACGCGAACACCTGCGCTAACTTACACACACACACTGGTTCCAGTGGTTCCGACAGCCTTTATTAGATGCCGGCCACTTTAGTGATGTAACTGTTTCATAAAGACTAATTATATCAGAGCTGAAGAGATCAAGAGAAGGATGAGAGATGGGAAATAAAGAACCTTAACAAACATTTCTGGAAGGATAATGAGGCTGAGACGGTATTCCGGGCTGAAATAGTAGAATTGGGAATCTTTCATCTGGAAGTTGGACCCGAAAACAGATCCACTGAGGGAACTGGTGTGCCCTGCATCCCAAATAGCATCCTATTCCCTATTAAGTGCACTACTTTGGACCAGGGCACTACTTCTGACCAGGGCCCATAGGGAAGTAGTAGTGCACTCTGTAAGGAGTAGTGTACCATTTGGGATGCAACCACTGTGCTTGAGGTGGTCTTATTGATCCCCAATGGTAAAAGCACACTAATGATTGGAGCGGAACTAGTGGTGAAAGATGAACCACAGACCTAAGAGATGATTTATGGATTAATATTCTGGTGATCTAAAATGTATGACCTTATCACCGCTAGTAAAATAGTTAAGAAATGCAGACTCCCTCAGGCAAAGGCCAAATGTGTGAATATTTATCCGATAAGGGTTTATAAAGCCATTCAGTCCACTAAAGTGGCTGACATAAAAAAAGAAAAATCCATATACACTGTATGGCATGCGGAACTCATAGTGTTACTGTAAAAGGTAAATAACAGTCCTTACAGCACATTCATCCTCAGACCACAGTTATCAGCAGCTTTACCTTGACACTTTGCCACAACACACATCCACCATGTTGTCATCCCCCTAAGGAAAACACAGCGGAGCACAGAAACATTAAACCTGCTCGCTCGACTTTGAGAATAAATGACAGGGAAATGTACACAGCAGCACAGCGTCCAAGGTCCTTTCTGCCTGTGTGGACCGCTGGCTGACTTGCTGGCTGGCTGGACCGAGGATGATAAATTGTGGTACATGGATAAAGCCTCTTTGGCTCAAGGAGCATCAGTGATAAAAAACGAAGATCAGCGCTGTAGTACATTCATAGGCTAGTCAGGGATGAGAGTCCGTCCGTATTACAAGGACAAGGCCTCACACACACCCTCTCTCAAACACACAAACACAGAGGAAGGTGCATGCTATTCAAGGTGCACAGTGGCCAGTGCTAGAGGTAAATTCACTATGGGAAAGGAATGAAGAGAAAGAGAGGACTGTTTAGAGGACTTCGAGAATTAAAGGATGCATTGTGGTACCCACTGGGCACACACACGTCAGTTCAACGTCTAGTTTTGATTTACACTGCATTCCGAAAGAATTCAGACCCCTTTATTTTTTCCACATTTTGTTACATAACAGCCTTATTCTAAAATTGATTTTTTAAAAGTTTTTCGTCATCAATTTACACACAACACCCCATTATTTACTCAATACTTTGTTGGAGCACCGTTGGCAGCGATTACAGCCTCGAGTCTTCTTGGGTATGACGCTACAAGCTTGGCACACATGTATTTGGGGAGTTTCTCCCATTCTTCTCTGCAGATCCTCTCAAGCTCTGTCAGTTTGGATGGGGAGCGTTGCTGCACAGCTATTTACAGGTCTCTACAGAGATGTTCGATCAGGTTCAAGCCCGGGCTCTCGCTGGGCCACTCAAGGACATTCAGAGACTTGACCCGAAGCCATTCCTACATTGGCTGTGTGCTTAGGGTTGTTGTCCTGTTGGAAGGTGAACTTTTGACCCAGTCTGAGGTCCTGAGCGCTCTGGAGCAGGTTTTAATCAAGGATCTCTCTGTACTTTGCTCCGTTCATCTTCCCTCCATCCTGACTAGTCTCCCAGTCCCTGCCGCTGAAAGACATACCAACAGCATGATGCTGCCACCACCATGCTTCACCGTAGGGATGGTGCCAGGTTTCCTCCAGACATGACGCTTGGCATTCAGGCCAAAGAGTTCAATCTTGGTTTCATCAGACCAGAGAATCTTATTTCTCATGATCTGAGAGTAGGTGCCTTTAGGCAAACTCCAAGCGGGCTGTCATGTGCCTTTTATTGAGGATTGGCTTCCGCCTGGCCAATCTACCATAAAGGCCTGATAGATGCAGTGCTGCAGAGATGGTTATCCTTCTGGAAGGTTCTCCCATCTCCACAGAGGAACTTTGGAGCTCTGTAAGAGTGACCATCGGTATTTGGTCATCTCCCTGACCAAGGCCCTTCTCCCCCGATTGCTCAGCTTGGCCGGGTGGCCAGATCTAGGAAGAGTCTTGGTGGTTCCAAACTTCTTCCATTTAAGAATGATGGAGGCAACTGTGTTCTGGGGACCTTCAATGCTGCATACATTTTTTGATCTGTGCCTCGACACAATTCTGTCTCTGAGTTCTACGGACAATTCCTTCGTCCTCATGGCTTGGTTTTTGCTCTGACATGCACTGTCAACTGTGGGACCTTATATAGACAGGTGTGTGCCTTTCCAAATCATGTCCAATCAATTGAATTTACCACAGGTTGACTCCAATCAACATCTCAAGGATGAACAATGGAAACAGGATGCACCTGAGCTCAATTTCGAGTCTCATAGCAAAGGGTCTGAATAAGGATGTAAATACGTTTTTATTTTTATTTTATTATCATACATTTGCAAACATTTCTGAAAACCTTTTTTCACTTTGTCATTATGGGGTATTGTATGTTGATTGATGAGGAAAAATGTGTATTTAGTCAATTTTAGAATAAGTCTGTAACGTAACAAAATGTGGAAAAAGTGAAGGGGTCTGAATATTTTCCGGAACTACTGTACATTTGGTTGAGTTGTAAACTAATGTGAATTCCACTTTAAAGCAACACAAAAAAATTATCTACTTCCCCAGAGTCAGATGAACTCGCGGATACCATTTTTAGCATGCTAGTAGATACCCATAGACTTCCAGTCATTGCGCTAACGCTAGTTAGCATTGGCTCGCAAAACGACCTCTTCCTTCCTTCATACTGAACACAGAGACATAAAAATGGTATCCGTGAGTTCATCTGACTCTGGGGAAGTAGATGAAAGGCCACACTGCCAAAATCCCAAAGTATCCCTTTAAAAGTTATGTGAAAAAAAATAAGACATTCCCTTACGTTGAATACTTTTTTCAAATCCAATAAGTTTTCCAAGTTGATTAAACGTCATCACATTGAATTTTGTGGTTGAAATGACATGGAAACAACGTTGATTCAACCAGTTTATTATGCCCAGTGGGTAGCTTTCTGTGAGGGTCAGATAATGTCCTCTAGCTAATACCTGCACAGATACCTGTACCTGCATCTACCTGTATTTTAAACCACATCCTCCCTGATTTATTTGTATTTATTGAAAAGCCCACACTGTGTTAGCAGAAATGTCAACTAGAAAATGGAGGTCATGTTGCCCAGCGAGGTCTCCCAAAAAATTTGACTTCTTGTACTGTTTATTGGAGAGCTGCGGAGCAAGCAAATTGCTCTGTCATTGACAACAAGCTGATACTTGACAGATTGCACTTGACTCACATAAAAGTATACAAGGTCAAATACATGGGCAATGTATTAATATGTGGACGCTGTGTGTTGCATGCGTGTGTGTGTGTGTGTGTGTGCATTTGTGTGTGTGTGTTTCTGACTGCAGTCCTTCTGAGGATGATGTTTAAACTACACTGATTAATTATCTAGAGTCCTCTCCTGCAGCGCTGCGTCCCAAATGGCACCCTATTCCCTATGTAGGCACCGTATTCCTGATTCCCTATGTAGGGCCCATTGGGTTCTAGTCAAAAGTAGAGTGCTACTGTATATAGGGAATAGGGTGCTATTTTAAATGCAGCCTGTCAAATCACTTAAATCAAACAGACTGGGTGGAACACTAATCCGTTCCAATGAGGAGGGAAAAAAATGCCTTTAATAAAAGGAAGCATGCAAACAAAACTAAGACCCACACACCAAATTATATTAAATCAGTCTGCAATCATAACAAAGTGTGGATCTATTAAAGGATTTCATTAGCCTCATCGTGTAATCCTGCATAAAATGTTTTGGATTTTAAACAGTCTATACGTGGCCAGACCGAAGGCAGACACACACACTTGCACAGGCACGCACACACCCACAGATGCACACACACACGCAATTACACACCCACACACTGTTTGGATGTCATGCATGCTCAACTTTCCCATTTTCCATAAGTGCTGTTGAGCGATAATTTGTTTTGTTGTGATTTGATTGGAGATGCTGGACAAGGAAGTCTCTAAGGAATTGCAGCTGTCATCTTTCTGCTTGTCTAAGATCACAAAGAGAGATGTACCTGCTTGTGATGGTGAAAACTAATCACGTCGAATTTACATATTTCACATACACAAGACACTTAACATAATGGATTGTTTTCTACTTTAGTTGAATTCAAAGGAAGATGGTTGGAGGTCTAAAGAGCAAATATATATACAGCTTTTGTACATTTTCCTAAAAATTAAAACAATTAAAGAAACAGATGGATACGGTTTTATCACCAGGAATATACAAGAGGCTACTAAAGGCGCTATCCCTGCTGTCTTTCCATAAATAACACATATACAGTGACTTGCCATCAAAGGAAAAGGTGTTAGAAAATGGCAGTTTACCGTGTCTAAATTGCAGGTCTTCAACCCTTTCACCATACATTATCTATAGGAAGTATGTACACACTTTGGTAAAGGGCTTCTAACTGTCTGTGAACTCACCCTGGTCACCCTGTAGTATCCCCACACATTACACCCTCCCTGAAGGGGGGGAGAGAGAGAGAGAGAGAGAGAGAGAGAGAGAGAGAGAGAGAGAGAGAGAGAGAGAGAGAGAGAGAGAGAGAGAGAGAGAGAGAGAGAGAGAGAGAGAGAGAGAGAGAGAGAGAGTGGTTCATGGAAACCTAACGGTGGGTTTAATGTTATGGTAATGGTTTTCAACTTAACTTGCCCTTTGTGAAGCTCTCTAGCCGTTCTGAATGCTACACAACAAGAGTGGTTTCATCACACAGCACTCAAAGATGTTGAATGAATTCATAATGAAAACCCTTCACTGAAGGTTCTGTGTAGCTCAGTTGGTAGAGCATGGCGTTTGCAACGCCAGGGTTGTGGGTTCGTTTCCCACGGGGGACCAGTATGAAAAAAAAAAAAAGTATGCACTCACTCTGGATAAGAGTGTCTGCTAAATGAGGGAATAGGGTGCCATTTGGAACACAACATGTTATTAATGCTCTAATTTGCTCCTATCACATGGGACTGCTCATTCATCCCCTCCCCGATGCCTGAACCTGGCTAGGAGATACGACAAACCAGAACAATACTAATTGCCTAATCAAGAGCTAATTGTAGGCTTTCCATATCTAATTGTCTGGCTAGACTAATAACTACAATCATGTTACTGTATGATGATGGCCTTATACAATGATACAATGTTCCTATCCAGATGATCATATAACATTGTGTTAATCCTGATGGATGAATTTGTTTAAGATGTTTGCCTCATTATTTCCATGATCGGTCTCTGCCACCAGACTGAACTGTGTGGTTCCATTTAGAAGTGAAATACATATTCTTTGAAGTTTGTACTCGCTCTGATCAGAGAGAAAGACGTGTGTGTGTTTGTATGTGTGTGTGTGTTTGTGTGTGTGCACTTGTCATCTGTGTACATTTTCTGGTGTGTGATTTGATGACTCAACCCATCTTAACTACACTGAAGAAAAATATAAACGCAACATTTAAAGTGTTTGTCCCATGTTTCATGAGTTGAAATAAATGTTACATGTTACAGGAGTGGGTCGCAGTTCCGGAGCGACCCACTAGGTGTCATCCTCCGACAACCTTAGGCACCTCCTCACTCACAGTCTGGACTAATCAGTATCCTATTGGTGTCACCTGTGTCTACCTGTTCACCTGTGTATTTATGCCCTCACTTCCCTATGTTCCCTTGCTCAGTTTTCTCTGTTAGTTTCTCTATGTCCAGCAGTACTACTCAGTGTCTGATCGGAGACCTATGTACAGGTACTTGAGAAGTTTTCTCCCTGTTTCGTTATTTGTTTCAGTCGTAGGTAGTATGTTGTTTTTTGGCTGTCAGATGGTTTTTGGAGACCTATTTGCTCCACCTTTCTTTTATTGTGTTGAGTCCGTTATTTAATATTTTGGCTTCGGGACCACCAGTAAAGATCCTTGTTTCACCATCTCTGCCTACTGCCTACTGTATATCCTGCTCCGCACCTGGGTCACACCTCACACCAACCCTTACGGTTCCATACACACAAAAAGCTTATTGCTCTCAAATGTTGTGCACAAATTTGTTTACATCCCTGTTAGTGAGCATTTCTCCTTTGCCAAGATAATACATCCACCTCACAGGTGTGGCATATCAAGAAGCTGATTAAACAGCATGATCATTACACAGGTGCACCTTGTTCTGGGGATAATTAAAGGCCACTCTAAAATGTGCAGTTTTGTCACACAACAAAATGCCACAGATGTCTCAAGTTTTGAGAGAGTGTGCAGTTGGCATGCTGACTGCAGGAGTGTCCACCAGAGCTGTTGACAGAAAATGTAATGTTCATTTCTCTACCATAAGCCGCCTCCAACATTGTTTTTGAGAATTTGGCAGTATGTCCAACTGGCCTCACAACCGCAGACCACGTGTAACCATGCCAGCCCAGGACCTCCACATCTGGCTTCTTCTCCTGCGGGATCGTCTGAGACCAGCCACCCGGGCAGCTGATGAAACTGTGGGTTTGCACAACCAAAGACTTTCTGCACAAACTGTCAGAAACCGTCTCAGGGAAGCTCATCTGCCTGCTCGTCGTTCTCACCAGGGTCTTGACCTGAGTATAGTTCGGAGTCGTAACCGACTTCAGTGGGCAAATGCTCACCTTCGATGGCAACTGGCATGCTGGAGAAGTGTGATCTTCACGGATGAATCTCGGTTTCAACTGCATTGTGTGGGCGAGCGGTTTGCTGATGTCAACGTTGTGAACAGAGTGCCCCATGATTGCTGTGGGGTTATGTAATGGCCTCACAACCGCAGACCACGTGTATGGCGTTGTGTGGGCAAGCAGTTTGCTGATGTCAATGTTATGAACAGAGTGCCCTGCCCCTTGGTGGCGGTGGGGTTATTGTATGGGCAGGCATAAGCTATGGACAATGAATACAATTGCATTTTATCAATGGCAATTTGAATGCACAGAGATACCGTGACGAGATCCTGAGGCCCATTGTCGTGCCATTCATCTGCCGCTATCACCTCATATTTCAGCATGATAATGCGCGGTCCCATGTCACAAGGATCTGTACACAATTCCTGAAAATGTCCCAATTCTTCCATGGCCTGCATACTCACCAGACATGTCACCCATTGAGCATGTTTGGGATGCTCTGGATCAACGTGTATGACGGCACGTTCCAGTTCCCTCCAATATCCAGCAACTTTGCACAGCCATTGAAGAGGAGTGGGACAACATTCCACAGGTAACAATCAACTGCCTGATCAACTCTAGGTGAAGGAGATGTGTCGCGCTGCATGAGGGAAATGGTCACACCAGACTGACTGTTTTTTTTATCGACGCCCCTACCTTTTTTTAAAGGTGTCTGTCACCAACAGATGCATATCTGTATTCCCAGTCACTTGAAATCCATAGATTATGGCCAAATTAATTTATTAATTGACTGATTTCCTTCTATAAAATCTTTACAATTGTTGCATGTTGAGTTTATATTTTTGTTCAGTTTACATAAGTGGGTGAAGTTCAACATAGTTCAGCCTAAGGAAGTGATGCTAATGTTTTTCTATGTGTATCTGAAAGCAAAGAGATGGGGGTCAACACAAGGCCAAACCTTTAATTACACTGCTCTGTCTGTGGCCTTTAGAAGCTACCAGAGCTGAAATAGAGATGCATTAACCCCCACCACCCAGCGTCTGACACAGAGAGAGAGAAAGAGAGAGAGAGAGAGAGAGAGAGAGAGAGAGAGAGAGAGAGAGAGAGAGAGAGAGAGAGAGGAGAGATCTTCTAAAGCCAGCAATCCACAAGGTCAAAGTCTCATCGTCAGATGTGGCTGAAAGGACTGAGCTGTTGTGCTAATAGTATTTTTTGTCCCAATGGAATTATTTTCAAGTCAGTATCGCTCTGTTTTTCCGATATTCAGTTTCCCAAACTTTTCTGACTTTTTCATTTAAATGGTTTGATTGCAACAGCTATAAAGGTACATTTTATTGAAAATAGCAACCACTAAATTATTGCTGGTAATAGTTGTGATGGTGGTTTAAGGTTATATTTTTGTTCTGAAACACAAATCAAATCCCACTCTACCTCTGACACATAAGAGGCATGAAAAAGTACATAATAATTCCTTACCTAACATTCTGCTTGCCAACTCCGTTATGAAATCTGTGGTGCTGTTACTGTGAAGGTGTTTCATCCTACCTGATCCCTGCGGCCTGTCACTCTCTACTGACTGGCAGGGGAGGAACGCGCACGCGCGCACACACGCACACATAATCAGTTAAATCAGTTACGCACACGCACTCTCTTTCTCTCACACACACATTGTCACACACACACACAATTACCCACACTTGGAGCAGTGCCGTAAAGCTGTCAGCCCAGCGGGCCCAGCAGCGCTGCCATGATGATAATTTATGTAGAAGCTGATCGTGTCAGTGGTTTCATAAATTGATCTTGTCATTTATTCCCGTAAACGGCACGGGGAGTAGGTGCTGCAGTGTGCATGCCCACTTTCCTGCTACACCACCACCTAGCCAGCCAAACGTTTTCTCCTGTTTTTCCTGCGCTACAAAGTCAGCCTGGAACTAGACCATGGATTCCTCTGTGATGATGATGAGAAAGGCGTGTAATTGTCAAGTGTCTGATAAGAGAGAGGAGGGAAAGTGATGTATCCTGCTCAAATTTCAGTCCCAGGGTGGGTTTAAAGTTTCAGTCAGTTAATTCAGTGGCACTACTTGTCTTTTACCCGCAGTTTCAATTTTAGAGTATTTTTACCTCTTTTGTTATTCCTTTCTGTTTCTCAGAAAATGCATCTTGCTTATGGTAACATGTGCAAGCATCACAAATTAATTACAAAAATGGTGGTGTGGGCGAAAGCACAAGGCCATTAATTGATAGGTGGTATGAAGCTATAGAGTTTCAGAACCTTTGGAGAATCTTCCTAAATGAGCATACCAAAGTGGTTTCAGCGAAATGCCATTGTTTCCGTGGCGACAGGTCTCAATAACAATCTGGTCTAATCTGATTGGATAGGATTGTCGTTATGGCGCTACTTTAGCGATTACCTTGTGCTAACTCAATCTGTGCCTCTGCCATTTCAAACCAGAGACGAACTGTTGCGAGGGGGGTTCATTTCGCAAATTGGTATTTCAACATAAAGCGTAATTGCAGAGGCGGGGGAAAGCATCAGTTCAACTTCTGACGGATGCCTTGCATCATAATGCCTAATTATCTTTTTCTGGTGTCATTGTAAATTGGATTGGATTAATTCAGATTAGATGTAATAGGACACAGAATTTTTTTAGATATTTATAAATGAACCATTTTGTGAGATTGTGTTGACTTTTTGGGCACTTGGGCGCTATAAATGTTATTTTCACTAGGAAATGTAATCTGTTTTTTATTTTGAGGGATCATAACTCAAGCAGTTGATTGCCTCACATTTTGTTCAAGGTTTGATTGCCTAAGCATACGATTGGAATGGAAATGTCTCGAAGGGATTCAGGCCACATCTGTCAGGGGTTGGTAAACAATAACATGCAGTGTTATTTATTTTCTGAGAAAAAGTTGCTGGTTTGCTTAGATTTCCATAGTAAATAGAATAGTAGAGTGATTAAACCATGGCAATTAGCTTGAAACATTCAGAATTTGGATTGTTGCACAGCAGTAATTCAAAATGCCACTTAAACATATGTGAAGTCTCGAGAGTGCTACTCAAACACACACACAATTAAATTACAGGACCATGTGCACAAATATCTGTCTCATATCCTTAGGGAAGACAATGATTGTTGTATTCAGCCAGAGAGCCTTACACCCTGGAGCAGGGGTGGGCAATTTTACCTTGCCAGGGCCAATGTGGGTGCAGGTTTTTCTTCCAGGCCATTAGTAATTATTCTGCTTTACACCTGATTCAAAAGCCTGCGCCAACACTGGCCCTCACAGAGTAATACTTCTCACCCCTGATAGAAGTCATCTGGTTTCCCTCCTGCACCCACATCCGCCCTCACAGACTAAGGTTCACCTCTATCCTTGATGCTGCAGTCAAGGCTGTTAGAGATGCATTGATAGGTTGCTAGGTGAACGCATGATTCCAAGTGCATATTGGGCTGTGACACACACATATTCATGTCATCAGGCTATATATTGGGTGTTATATGTCACCCATATGTCATAACACTTCCCTTACCGTGGCAAGCACACTAGTCCTTGATCCTTATCCTACTCATACACTGTCAGGGTTTGACAATGTTGATGTTTGGAGAGGCTGTAACAGCTTGAGGGCATGGTAATGGAGAAGTAATATGAAAATATTAAGAGGGGTGATAATCCGCATTCATATTTTATAATTAGTAGAGAGAACCACCAGAAGTGCTAGAAATTGGATGCACTCTCTATCCCCCACTCCCTCTCTCCCTAGATTCACTTACCACTATCAGTGACTCAGCATCTATCTGTGTCACATGTAGGAGGGAGAGAGCGGATTCAACATAAAACCATGAACGTTGGGTTGTGAACGATGGGGAAATTAGGAGCAGTTGGAAGCCCAGAGTGGGAGGTAAATTCATTAGCACATCCAGCAGGAAGTGACAGCCAGGGACCTAAAAGGTTCCCCAGGCCACCATACTCCGACCATGCAGGGAACTCATCTCAAAACAGAGCGTTTTTTTTAGAAACCACATATAGAGAGATTCCCAGATTCCCATTAAACGACTTGCAAAGCACAGTGTCTTTTGAGCATGTAAAAGCCCAGATTGAACCATTGGAAAGTTAATGCCCAGGTGTTGTATTTAAAAACCAAAACCGGTATTAAGTGTAGGCCACAGCGCTAGCTGGGTAGAAGAGGATGAATGAGTGAACTGTATTATTCTTTCGTTTCCTGACAGTACATTTTTACTATTCTCCAAAATGGCTTCTCTCACTAAAGGTAATGCATTTGTGAGAACTTAGTCTGTAACAAGAAATGTCTTTCTTTGATCCTTTTAATGCGTAGTCAGGAAAGTGAATTCCTCATCATATTCTGAATTGTGAATTGTGAAACACGTTTTTACAATACCTGCTTTTGCATCCTAATAGGCTCTGTGCATTCACCTCAACACTGTCAACACAGCTGTCCAGTACTTTAGTCCTTTATCCTCTTCTTCCTACCGAATATCACCTAGCTGATGTACACTTAATACAAGGAGTGGATTGAGGAATCATACAGTTTTTATTCTTTATAGTCCCCTGCAAATAGTGATGCATTTGTGAGAACATACTCTTTATCAAGAAATGTCCCTCTTACCTTCTGATCTGGTATGATTCCTGAAAGTGAAATACTTGATTATATACTTCACCATTCAATTTTTGAGTATACAGTTCATCTCTTTCACCACACCTGCTACTGCACCGTAATAGGCTCTGAGCATTCAACCCACCACTGTCAACACAGCTGTAGTGTACAGTAGTCAACGTCAGAGTGAATCTTCAACAGTACTGTACGTTCATTCTCCAAGAAGAGTGAGTGCACAGGCATGAAGTGTGACATTGAAAAGGCTTCTGAAACCTGGTTGGCTGGTTGACTGACTGCATGGCAGGATCACCCTCCCCTTTATTCACTATGAATATATTTAGACAATAGCCTTCCTCTTTGTGTAAAATGATGGATGGGGGATTGTGAGAATGCTTTACAGTGAATGCTAATGTTTTCCCCCTTTCCCTTCACACATCTGTTTATACCCTGTATCTATATTTTGCATTTTAATGGCTGCTTGGCAAATTTTCTGGGCGGATTTGCAATGCTAATGCACATCTTAACAAAAGAGGAGCGGCGTGCTCTTTTCCCCCTCGAGACACTCATCTGCCGCGGGAAAAGGACTGGGATCGACATGCAATCATCAAAGCTGGAGGAAACTGCTTATTACTTCTATGGAACTGTGTCAACTACAGAGTTGTTACTGTATGGTCTTCAACTCTATTCAACTCCACTGCTTTCCAGGCCTTACAATGTAGTAGCTCACACGAATGGTGGATTTAAACACCCTTTTGAAGTCACAGCAAATGTTTATGAGAGTAGAGAGGCTCAAGGGTATTCTGGGAACTTTGGACGTCAGAGAATGTCTCCAGCTAAAGTGACTGGGTTTCAAAAACCCTTTAACTACAAATTCCGATCCTTCTTTTAGGAAGGGTACAATCAGAGCTTCAATTTAGTCTCAGCTAGCTCACTCTTGTACACTCTTAGAAAAAAAGGTGTTATCTAGAACCAAAAAGGGTTCTTCGGCTGTCCTCATAAGAGAACCCTTTGAAGAACCCCTTTTGGTTCCATGTAAAACCCTTTCCACAGAGGGTTCTACATTGAATCCAAAAGGGGCTCTCCTATGGGGACAGCTGCAGAAACCTTTTGGAACACTGTTTTCTAAGAGTGTAGCCATGGCATTGTATCTAAATAAAGTTATTTCAAATGTTAAACTTGAGCAGTGAATGTAGCACTATATCTACTCTGTGAGGTGTGTGTGTGCATGCATGTGTGTGTGTAGGGGGATTACAGCAATGGACTATTTGTTTCATCAACTTGAAAGGTTTCTATTTGGAGGAAGACTGAATGAGCACAATCCCATTAATGTGCTATGTAGCATTTTCCCTCCGTTTCTCTGAAATTGATTGCCTCCATGGTTCTATTAGAGAATATTGTGGAGAGCCAATCTGATTGCTCCCTGAACATTCAGTCATCAGTCATTGTAATCGTTCCACGGGGAAGTTGTCTAGATGGGGCTCCAGATTCAGTAAACGCCATAAAAAAGGAACACATCACGTATGATTATTTAGTCAAAGACTTGTATGTTCTCTCCAGTGTGTTGAGGCATGTTATAACAGGCGTTAATCTGCTGTGCTACACATTGTTGGGTAGTGTGTGTATGTGTAGATCTTCCAATAAAGCAATATAGTGAATCAGAGTGCTTACCCTCATTTGAAAGGTAGAATGTCTGAATGATTTTCTCCCATAAAACCACACAACAATGTGTGTAACAGGCCAAAAATTGGCATTCACATTCTGTTACAATACCTTCTGATTGTTTTGACTAGCAGCAGTAAGACTACCACTAGCCTACATAGTAGATATATGAGATATACACTGAGTGTATAAAAAATTAGGAACACCTTCCTAATATTGAGTTGCACACCTCCTTTTGCCCTCAGAACAGCCTCAATTTGTCAGGGTAAGGACTCTACAAGGTGGTGAAAGCGTTCCACAGGGATGCTGGCCCATGTTGACTCCAATGCTTACCAAAGTTGTTCAAATTGGCTGGATGTCCTTTGGGTGGTGGACCATTCTTGATAACACACGGGAAACTGTTGAGCATGAAAAACCCAGCAGCATTGCAGTTCTTGACACAAACCAGTGCACCCGGCACCTACTACCATACCCCGTTCAAAGGCACTTCAATATTTTGTCTATTGAATGGCACACACACAATCCATGTCTCAATGGTCTCAAGGCTTAAAAATCATTATTTAACCCATCTCCTCCCCTTCATTTACACTGATTGAAGTGGACTTAACAAGTAACATCAATAAGGGATCATAGCTTTCACCTGGATTCACCTGGTCAGTCTATGTCATGGAAAGAGCAGGTGTTTATAATGTTTTGTATACTCAGTGTGTATATATATATTTCAGAAAAAATATTTAACCCTTATATAATATATAATTAAGCACAAACAGCGTGACATTGGCTAATGAAGAGCAAACTCAGATAAACTTTTTTCTTTCTTCATAAAGTCAATGCAGAACGTAGTTATATAGGAAAATAATGAGACACAAAGTACAAAGACTTCCACATCTTAATGTACATAAAACTGTTCTGTCATTTGAGATCTGCCGGAGCTTATGCCTCCTCGCTCTGTGTGTGTGTGTGTGTGTGTCATTTGCGCGGCATAATTGGGTCACAATGCTGAAACGCTGTAACAGTCCCTTGATCTGGCAGTTTAGTTGACAAGGAGTCCCAGGGTGCCACGTAGAGAGAAGTACACAACCATTTTATTTACCATTAACACAGGGGGATGTTCAGACAAAACTTGTACAAAATAATGCTGTCCCTCTTGGACAGGAGATTAGGGGAATGGAGGTTTATAATGGGAGAAGTTGTTAATTAGTTGATGGGAAGTCCTTGGCTGCATCTCAATGGTCTACAGTGGCTTCCTCTCCTTATCTCCTCATCTCCTCTCCTTCTTGCGTGTTATTCTTACATCAGGAAATACAGCATAGGCTCTATTTCAATGTTCACACTAATGAATTGGGCATGCATTCTAAGTTGTACAATAACCCTTGTCTCTGTCCTCTAAGGTCATAATACCAGACTCATCAGACGTCATAGAGCTTCTCCTGATAAAGATTTGGCCTGATAGGCTCTGAGTTAGGCGCTCTACTGATTGTAGCAAGCTGATTGTCTGTCTGTGCGCCTGGCTCTGTCCTGTGAAGTGGATCTGTGCAGCTCGAGTGGCCCTAAAGCACTAGCTCTTCTACCATATGGATTTTCAAACCCACTTATATTTTCTCATTACTCAGGCGTGGCCCAACTCTCTGTGTGTGTGTGTGTGTGTGTGTGTGTAGGGGCTACTCTTCAAAGTGACCAATATATAACAGTAGATTGGAACAGAGATTGAACAGACATGGCATCTGCGGCCCCTACTCTCCTCTTGTCTCTTCTCCTAGTCTTTTTTCTAGGTACCCAATATTCTGTTATGGATATTTATACCCCGAACCCCTTGCTGTGTCAGAGGGAAAACGGGTGCTCCGGCGACATTACAAAGATGGATTAAACCAACCGTTAAATTGCCTCTTTGAGGGAAATGAATAAATAAAATTGAGGAACTAATTCCTTGACTGTGCACATCTCTTGTGTGTGTGAATATAATGCTGTCTTGGGATGTTCCCCCAACACCCTACTATTCTGACCTGCCAATAGGCCTAACCTGCAGGCCGCGGCCCTGTTTACAAATACGGAGCAGCAGAGCCACACATTCTAAACACATGGAGCAGTAGGAATGTTATCCAATTAGTTTTACCCCACGGACAATATACTTCCATATGACATTACAGAGATACTGCAGCTTATTTAATGAAATCACATTTTGCTCCCTCGGGGCAAAATGTGCTCCAAAAAGTAAGGGTGCATGTGTTTAGACATGTAGAAAATGTGTTGCACTACAAAGCCTGCTCAGCTGTAGTATCCTCTTTATAAACTGCCAGAGACTGTTGACCTGATAAAACTTTAACCCTAATCCAACATTATCTTCAAACCCTAATCACATGCATTCATGACTGTGTACTATAGAGTGCAGAGCAGGCACTGTAACTGTATTGAAAATGACTGCAGTTAGCTAGCCGGTAAACTAAAATGGCAGTGGCTTGAGTCCTTCACCTGTAAGCATGCAGCAGCACTGGGGGAAAGGAGAAGGGAAGAGAGAGAGAGAGAGAGAGAGAGAGGGAGAGGAGAGGAGAGGAGAGGAGAGGAGAGGAGAGGAGAGGAGAGGAGAGGAGAGGAGAGGAGAGGAGAGGAGAGGAGAGGAGAGGAGAGGAGAGGAGGAAGGCAACAGCTTGGTTTATTGTGTCTCTTAATGGAACCCCTTCTGTTAGCAACAAAAGCATAATTCCATTCGCTTCCATCATGCCCTCCCTCCGCTGTAGGGGCTGAAAGTTGCTGTTAGTCGCCCTCATGCTGATAGAGTCAATTAAAAGCTCCATCCGTCAAGCTGCTGCTACTCTACAATACCATGGCTGCCTTCCCTGAGCTGTAGCATGGCTGGGCTGGGCACACTGCCTGCCCTCCAGAACATCTACAGCCCCAGGTGTCACATGAAGGCCACCTGAGTCACGGCCTGTTCACCTCGCTACCATCTAGAAGGCGGAGACATTACAGGTGCATCAAAGCTGGAACCGAGAGACTGAAAAACAGCTTCTATCTCCTGGCCATCAGACTGTTAAATAGTCACCACTAGCTGGCCAACGCCCAGTACCCTGCCCTGAACTTTAGTCACTGTTACTAGCTGGCTACCACCCGGTACTCTACCCTGCACCTTTATTCTAGTCAAGACTCATCCTACTGTATATAACTAGTGCTATTCACACCTTTTCTATTCATATACTGTCCATAATGTCTATAAACACAATCATATACATATATATTTATATTCCGGGCTCTGAAATTGCTCGTGCTGATATTTCTTAATTCCTTTCTTTGTATATTTTTTTCTTTGTGTGTATTGTTTTGTATTGTTAGGTATTACTGCACTGTTGGAGCTAGAAACACAAGCATTTCCCTGCACCTGCAAAATATTGGGCTTCTCTACCACGGCTGGCCTGCCTTCTCTCTCTGGGAGATACTCAGGATGTGTCCCAAATGGCACCTGTAGGGCTCTGGTAAAAGTAGTGCACTGAATAAGGAATAGGGCGTCATTTGAGCATGCACACTCTCATACGCTCGCTCTCACACATACACACCTATTTCGGTTTCACAGACAAACATATTCACACACATAGACTCTCCATGAACCACATTCTCTCTCTCTCTCTCTCTCTCTCTCTCTCTCTCTCTCTCTCTCTCTCTCTCTCTCTCATCCCTAAACTCCAAAATGCAATTTAAAACTCACCCTGCTCTGTGTGTCCACACTGTCATTGGTTTTGCATGAGTTAATCTCAATTATTTTAAACCCTATATATATTTTTTCAATATCTTTTTTAGTTAAATGTGATATCTAGAGAAAGAAAGGTGGCACATCTAATATGGGTTTTAGTTAAAATGACCCTAAAATGAAACATGAAATGGGAATATCCAATGCTGTGTATATTGGAACCCCATTGTGTGAGAATGGCTCCTATTCCTATAACAACAAACTAATTAAATTCACCTCCATGCATTTCTATTTCTCTCTACGAGGATTAGGGAGTGTGCGGTACAGTTTTCTGATATTTGGGATTAGGTCTGACAAATTGACGTGAATTTAAAGCACCGTAGGACGTGGGCCTGCATTCTGACCAGGGGAGAGGTGGGAGAGAGGGAGAAGGGGGAGGGGGGAGGGGGACGAGAGAGGGAGATGGGGAGAGAGATGGTAGAGAGGGGATGTGGGAGAGGAGGAGGTGAGGAGAGAAGAAAATGAGAAGAGGGGGAGAGAAGGAAAGAGGGAGGGGTGGAGAAAGAGAGGGGAAGAGGTTAGGGCAGAGAGGGGGGAGAGGTGGAGGTAGGAAGGAGGGATAAAAGAGATGTACATTTGTGTGGCTCAGTTGATAAGATGCTACCAAAGCCAAGGTTTTGGTTTGTTGTGGGCTGTTATGACATGGCATGATTTGGTGTAATCAATGAGTTCCATTTGACTCACAAAATGTAAATTCATCAACAGTACTAACAGTAACATATAAATTGGCTAGAAAGTGTATAGCCTACTCTCAAAGGTGGTGCCTTGAATGTAAAGTGGAGCAACGACCTTCAAAATAAAATGTATAAGAACTAGACAGCTTAGAGATGAAAACCGGTGTGTTGAGTTTGACCTCATCGTTTGGTCTATTGGTATACAGTGGGGAAAAAAAGTATTTAGTCAGCCACCAATTGTGCAAGTTCTCCCACTTAAAAAGATGAGAGAGGCCTGTAATTTTCATCATAGGTACAAGTCAACTAGGACAGACAAAATGAGGAAAAAAAATCCAGAAAATCACATTGTAGGATTTTTTATGAATTTATTTGCAAATTATGGTGGAAAATAAGTATTGAGTAAGCCATTAGAGGGCCACATACCAAAACTCACGGACCAGGCAAGGAGGGCATTCATCAGAGAGGCAACAAAGAGACCAAAGATAACCCTGAAGGAGCTGCAAAGCTCCACAGCTGAAATTTGAGAATCTGTCCATAGGACCACTTTAAGCCGTACACTCCACAGAGCTGGGCTTTACTGAAGAGTGGCCAGAAAAAAAGCTATTGCTTAAAGAAAAAAATAAGCAAACACATTTGGTGTTCGCCAAAACGCATGTGGGAGACTTCCCAAACATATAGAAGAAGGTACTCTGGTCAGATTAGACTAAAATTGAGCTTTTTGGCCATCAAGGAAAATGCTATGTCTGGCGCAAACCCAACACCTCTCATCACCCCGAGAACACCACCCCCACAGTGAAGCATGGTGGTGGCAGCATCATGCTGTGGGGATGTCTTTCATCGGCAGGGACTGGGAAACTGGTCAGAATTGAAGAAATGATGGATGGTGCTAAATAGAGGGAAATTCTTGAGGGAAACCTGTTTCAGTCTTCCAGAGATTTGAGACTGGGACGGAGGTTCACCTTCCAGCAGGACAATGACCCTAAGCATACTGCTAAAGCAAATGTCTTGGAATGGCCTTGTCAAAGCCCAGACCTCAATCCAATTGAGAATCTGTGGTATGACTTAAACAATGCTGTACACCAGCGGAACACATCCAACTTGAAGGAGCTGGAGCAGTTTTGCCTTGAAGAATGGGCAAAAATCCCAGGGGCTAGATGTGCCAAGCTTATAGAGACATACCCGAAGAGACTTGCAGCTGTAATTGCTGCAAAAGGTGGCTCTATAAAGTATTGACTTTGGGGGGGTGAATAGTTATGCACGCTCAAGTTTTCAGTTTTTTGTCTTATTTCTTGTTTGTTTCAAATAACAAATATTTTGCATCTTCAAAGTGGTAGGCATGTTGTGTAAATCAAATGATACAATCCCCCAAAAATTCATTTTAATTACAGGTTGTAAGGCAACTGTCACGTCTCCTCCCGTTGCTCCCCTCCGACCCTCTGATTCACCAGTCTACTGAGCCACCAGTCTGAGCTCACCACCTTGGCAACTGGAATGGAAACCCAATGCACCCTAATCACCTCCCGCACACCTGCACCTCATCATCTCATCACCACCCCTATTTAGCCCTGGACTGTTCCTTATGATGTTGTGTGTGATTGTTTAGCTTTGTGTCGTGTACACTATCTTTGTTATTTCTCTTTGTCATTGTTTAAGTAAACCTGAGCTCCTGAGTGGCGCAGTGGTCTAAGGCACTGCATCACAGTGTTAACTGTGACACTAGAGTTCCTGGTTCGAATCCAGGCTCTGTCGCAGCCGGCCGCGACCGGGAGACTCATGGGCGGTGCACAATTGGTCCAGGGTAGGGGAGGGAATGGCCGGCAGGGATGTAGCTCAGTTGATAGAGCATGGTGTTTGCAACGCCAGGGTTGTGGGTTTGATTCCCACGGGGGGCCAGTATAAAAAAACAATAAAAATATGTATTCACTAACTGTAAGTCGCTCTGGATAAGAGCATCTGCTAAATGACTAAAATGTAAATGTTAATTCCTGCGTCTGCGTCCTGCCTCTTCTTGTACTCGTCACAGAATCACATACCAAATGAAAATGGATCCAGAAGGAGTTGACCAGCAGCTTGCTCAGTTGAACGCAGCCATGCAGGAAGTGCTCCAAACTCTGCATAATCTGCCCAGCGCTCCGGTTCCACCTCAGGGAGCGGCAAGTGCCCCCAATCCACCTGTTCCCGTGCTGTCACCCACTTCTGCAGGAACCCTCGCCCTACCGGAGCGCAATGACGGTAAAACTACTAATTGTAGCGGCTTCCTGCTACAGGTTTCACTTTATCTGGCGTGTCAGCCTGGGGCATATCCATCTGACCAAGCCAGGATAGCGCTGGTGATTTTGCTACTTAAAGGGAAGGCATTGGATTGGGCCAAGGCAGTCTGGGAAGGAGAGGAGGCAGTGGCACTACCCTACCCCACCTTCCTCGCTCGGTTCAGGGCAGTGTTTGAACATCCCACGGAGGGAAAGGACGGGAGTGAGCATCTCCTCCATCTACAACAGAGAAAGGGGCCCAGTCCGAGTACGCTCTGAGCTTTCGCACAGTGGCGGCGTCTTTCGGATGGAGTGAGCGTGCTCTGCGTACAGCCTTCAGGAGAGGCTTACGGGAGGACATCACCTTGATACCCTCATCACCACGTCCATCCGTCTTGACGACATGGTGAGAGAGAGACGGCGTTCCCAACATCTCCCGGAGTCTCGACGCTCACCCCATCTGAGCTATGGAAGCTGCCCTGCTTCTGAGTCCTCACCCATGGAGGTGGGCAGCACCTCCTACACCACCACGGACCACAGATCTCCTGCCGGCTCCCTATCTAGGCGGTATGACTCCCGTCGCCACTCCTTGAGTGTTATGTCAGCTCCTATCACAAAACCATTGTTTTTAGTTCCCATAATGGTGTCTGGTTATTCCTTCTCTTCCATTTCTACTGCTATGATAGATTCCGGATCAGCGGGGAACCTTATAGATAGGGAGCTGGTCTCTGAATGGGGGTTGCCCACCGTGCCACTGCCATCTCCGCTACAATTCACCTCACTGGACAATAAACCCCTTGGATCAGGCACCATTACTTACATCACTCTCCCCATCACCATCACTATTCCCACACCACCAGAGTGCCACGAGGAGTCATTCCATGCCACGAGGAGCCACTAGTCATTCCACATCGTCACGTCACCCTTTCACCGGAACGTCTTGGGATTGCCCTGGCTCAGACTACACAACCCCACCATCAATTGGAGCACCAAGAGGATCACAGCCTGGTCCACCTCATGCCGGAAGACGGTGAGAGTCCGGAGTCCACCCTCCAGCCCAACATTCCACGTGAGTATGCAGATCTCTCCGATGTCTTCTCTTCAGTAAAGGCTACGTGTCTCCCTCCTCACATGCCCTGGGACTGCGCCATTGACCTGCTGGAGGGACAACACCCCCCGAAGAGTCGCATTTACCTCCTTTCCATGGCGGAGACTGAGGCCATGGAGAAGTATGTGACGGAGACCCTGAAACAGGGCTTCAGCAGATGCTCTGCCTCCGCCAGCTTCTTCTTCGTGGCCAAAAAGGACTGAAACCATGCATTGACTACAGGGGGCTGAACGCAGTAACCACCAAGTACCGGTACCCCATCCCTCTGGTTCCGTCGGCCATCGAGCAGCTACGAGGGGCCTGGTACTTTACCAAGTTGGACCTGAGGAGTGCCTACAACCTGTTCCGAATCCGGGAAGGAGGTGAGTGGAAGACGGCATTCAGCACTACCTCAGACCACTATGAAAACTGCGTCATGCCCTACGGCCTCGCCAATGCACCTTCTGTGTTCCAGTCCTTCGTCAATGACGTGTTCCGAGACATGCTGAGTAGACAGGTGGTGGTGTACATCGTTGATATCATGATCCACTTGGCTATGTTCGAGGAGCAGGTCAGGGACGTCCGAGCTGTCCTACTCCGCCTCCATGAACACAGCCTGTTAGTGAAGAGTGAGAAATGTGAATTCCACCAACAGGCCTTCTCCTTCATGGGATACCGGATCAGTCCTCAGGGGGTGTTCATGGAAGGAGTGAAGTCGGACGCCGTCAGGTCATGGCCAATTCCCACCACCATCAAGGGCCTACAGAGCTTCCTGGGCTTCGCTAATTTCTACTGGCGATTCATCAGGTCCTTCAGCTCCATTGCCGCCCCGCTCACCTATCTCCTTAAGGGTGGGGCTCAGAAGCTGGCCTGGAACCCTGAGGCTGACACTGCCTTCAAGAGGCTGAAGGAGATGTTCACCACAGCGCCCATCCTAATACACCCAGATCCATCTCGTCCTTTCATCCTGGAGGTGGACGCATCGGAGGAGGGCGTGGGTGCAGTCCTCTCCCAGCGGCACGGTAAGCCAGAGAAAATGTATCCCTGTGCCTTTTTCTCTAAAAAGCTTACCCCTGCAGAGAGGAACTATGGAGTTGGAGACAGGGAGCTGTTGGCGGTGGTCATCACAATGGAGGAATGGAGACACTGGCTGGAGGGCGCAGTCCATCCATTCCGGATTCTTACTGACCACTGGATGAACTTTCGTCAAGCCAGGTGGGCCCAATTTCTCACATGCTTCCAATTAATTCTGTCCTACCGACCAGGATCCCAGAATGTGAAGGCCGACACACTCTCCTGGATGCACCATACCGGAAAAGGAAGGATCTGGGGGGTCCAATCCTGCCCTCGTCTCTCATCGTTGCACCTGTCGTTTTGGATGTGGACGAAGACATCCACCTGGCGGCTCAGGAGGACCCAGCACCTGCCAACACCCCTACGGGGCGCGTGTATGTACCCACCAGTGTCTGTGACCGCCTGCTGATCTGGGCGCACACTACCCTTACGGCAGGGCACTCTGGTATTACGCGCACCTTGCAATCTCTAGCCCAAAAATACTGGTGGCCCACCTTTTTTTTATTTATTTTTTATTCACCTTTATTTAACCAGGTAAGCCAGCTTCTGATGTCCCCCACTATGTCAACTCCTGTTCCGTATGTGCAAAAACGAAGACACCTCGGAATGCCCCGGCAGGCAAACTAGTTTCTCTCCCAGTGCCTCAGCGATCTTGGTCACACCTGTCCATAGACTTTGTCACCGACCTTCCACGTTCTGACGGCTTCACCACAGTCATGGTGGTTGTAGATCGGTTCTCCAAATCATGTCATTTTTTGCCACTAACTGGTCTTCTTTCTGCTCTCCAGGTCGCTGAGGTCCTGTTCCAACAGGTCATCCGGCATTATAGACTTCCGGAGGACATCATCTCGGACCGTGGCCCCCAATTCACCTCCCCAGTGTGGAAGGCTTTCCTGGAGAAGATCAGGGCCACGGCCAGCCTCACTTCCGGGTATAGGCCTCAGTCGAATGGGTAGGTGGAGCGCATGAACCAGGAGCTGGGGAGGTTTCTTTGTTGCCACTGTCAGGACCGGCAGGGTGAGTGGACAAGGTTTCTTCCCTTGGCAGAATATGCCCAGAACTCCCTCGTTCACTCCTCCATGGGGCTCACTCCCTTCCAGTGCGTCCTGGGGTACCAGCCGGCCCTTGCCCCTTGGACATCCAGCCAGACCGATGCGCCCACTGTCAACGAGTGGTTCCACAGGGCAGGATTGGTCTGGGACGCCGCCCATGTCCATCTCCAGAGGGCCATTCGTTGGCAGAAGGACCTTGCCGACCGCCACCGCAGTGAGGCCCCTGTATTCCAGCCTGGGGATCGTGTCTGGCTGTCCACAAAAAACCTCCCTCTCCACCTGTCCTGCAAGAAACTGAGCCCCCGGTTTGTGGGGCCGTTTAAGGTCCTCCGGCGGATAAATAAGGTATCATACTGGCTGCTCCTTCCCCCTCACTACCGTGTCTCACCCACTTTTCATGTGTCTCTCCTCAGACCGGTGGTTCCTGGTCCTCTGGCGGATGTTGTCCACCGGGGTACGCCTCCTCCGCCCCTGGACATTAAAGGGAGTCCGGCATATGCGGTGAGGGACCTGCTGGCTCCAGGTTCCGTGGGGGACGGCTCCATTACCTGGTGGACTAGGAGGGGTATGGTCCCGAGGAGAGGATGGCTGGGGACGTTCTGGACCCCAACCTAATTCGGGACTTCCACCGTCGCCGCCCTGACCGGCCCGCTCCTCGTCCTCGGGGTCGTCCTCCTGGCCGGCGACATCCAGCGGCTGGTGCCGCGCGTCCGGGGGGGTACTGTCACTTCTCCTCCCGTTGCTCCCCTCCGGCCCTCTGATTTGCCGGTCTACTGAGCCACCGTTCTGAGCGCACCGCCTCGGCAACACCGAAGTGGAAACTCAACGCACACTAATCACCTTCCGCGCACCTGCACCTCATCATATCATCACCACCGCTATTTAGCCCTGGACTGTTCCTTATGATGTTGTGTGTGATTGTTTAGCTTCGTGTCGTGTACTCTGTCTTTGTTATTTCTCTTTGTCATTGTTTAAGTAAACCTTGACCTTGTTAATTCCTGCGTCTGCATCCTGCCTCTTCGTATACTCAGTACTCGTCACAGCAACAAAATAGGAAAAATGTCAAGGGGGGTGAATACTTTCGCAATCCACTGTATATAGGGAACAGGGTGCCCTTTAGGACGCATCCATTCACACTGGACAGTTTGGGTTGGTGAGAAAGGTCAAAAGTATTTTTGATTGCTAACAGAAGTGATGGTCACAAAATGGAAGAGGATACATTACCCAAAGCTACCTCAACCCTCCTCCCCTGACATTGTCACAATAGCCGGTGTAGAAATGGCACAACCAGCCAGAATGACTTTCCCTTTCTTTTCACAATTTTCGAGGCAGTCGAGGCCTAATGAAAAGAATGACAGACAGTTGGTATAATACGAGATTATGTTTGTCCGAGGGAGGGATGGGTGTGAACCGGCAGAATTAAATTAATCACAAATGCCGGGGTGAAGAGGCAGACTAGTAGCCTTTGTTCTCATATAAATCTCCCCACGCTTTAAGACCCACACTGGCACGGAGAAAGAATACAGTACACAGACGCACACCACACACACCATGCTTATAGACCTACCCTGTCATGGAGAATAAATTGAGCACGCCATGGTCCATCCATCTTGGAATTCTCCCAGCGCCGCCTTAAAAACTACATTAATTATGTTGAGCGCTAGTCTTGTTAACATGTCTGAGGAACGGCAGTGCTACTGTACGGTGAATGGAATATATCACAGGAGGTTGGTGGCACTTTAATTGGGGAGAACGGGCTCTTGTTAATGACTGGAGCGGAGTTAGTGGAATGCTACCAAATACATTAGGCACATGTCTTTTAGGTGTTTGATGACATTCCATTTGTTCCGTTCTGGCCATTATTATGAGCCGTCCTCCCCTCCGCAGCCTCCTGTGGAATATATATGACGGTGGAGAAAGAGAAAAAGAGAGAGTGAAAGAAATAACTAATGGCAGTGTTTAGGATGGACTTCCATCCTGATGAATCCACTTACTAATGATAAACGTTCATGCTTCGTCTGTAATAATCTACTACACTCACATTGCGCATGCTAGGGAGAGATGATAGGAAGGGAAGGAGGTAGGGAGGAAGAGAGGGAGGGAGGGAGGGAGGGGGTATAATTATCTCATGGTCATTACAGCATCATACAGTGATGTGATATGGTCTGATAGGGAAGTTGAAGCTGAGCGCCATCTTTAGACAGCACCATGCGGAACAGTGGGACTTTCATGAGATTATCACAGGGAAAATATCTACAAGTAAATAATACTTATGCCCCTGTGTGTGTGTGCATCTGTGTGTATGTGTGTGTCTCTGTGTATATGTCATGCATGTGTTTGTGCATGCATTACTATGTCTTCCTGTCAGTAATTGGAGTAACAGAAGTTGTGTCAGAGGTGTGGAGCTGTAAGCAGCCAGGCTGAATCTTAATAGGCCTGTTGATGGGGTGGATATGCGGTGGAGGTGAGTCCACTCACAGGCGGATTCAATCTGTCAGGGCCGGCCTGAGTGGCTACATGGGCAACAGCATACATCACTCACAGACACAGTCAATCTATCTCTCTCACACACACCACTCACACACACACACACACACACACACACACACACACACACACACACACACCACTCATACTCTTGTCACGACCCTGAGAGAGAGAGAGAGAGAGAGAGAGAGAGAGAGAGACAGAGACAGAGACAGAGACAGAGACAGAGAAAGAAAGAGGTGCAGAGAGAGAGAGAGAAATGCAAAGAGTGTCATTAAGAAAAATGCACCCTCCCCCATTTAAAAAATATTTTCACATGACCCTACCCTTGTACTGTATAACAAAATTGCACACCCTTTCCCCTCATAGATTTAACTCTAAATAATGTGATGACCACAAATAACAATAACTGTTTTTATAAACGTGGGTATCGACTTTGCCTCTTCAGCATGCTTTTGTGGCACAGGCAATGTCACGCTGGGCTACGGGCCAGAAGGTTAAAGGTTCGCCGACCTCCACGGACGCACTCACTCTCCCTCCCTGTTTCATTAGGCCTACACTACGATCAGCTTGGGGAAAGTTCAAGTATAAGTTCAAATAATCAATCAATGTGCATGAGGAAACATAGATATTGAAACAAACTATTCTAAAAATCAACCTGCAACAAAGCATGCTGGGAAATATGATAATGAAGCCCCTCCCACATATTTTTCACATTGAGAGACTTAATGTAAATGAACTCAACACAGTTGAGTAAGAACAACACCATGCGATTGAAAAGATTTCTTGAACGTCCTGTTCAGTTGTGCTGAAATGTAGGTAATGTGACAGGCATTCCTAACACTGATCTGAATAAAAGGCATGGAAAGTCACATCAATTTCAAATGACTAAATGCACTCTAAACAGGATGATGGGAAAGTCAACATCAGTGTTTCAAATCTGAACCGTTATGAGATGTACAATTAGTATACAAAAGTTAAGAACACCTTCCTAATATTGAGCGTTGCAGTTCTTCACACAAACCGTTGCGCCTTGCACCTACTACCATACCCGTTCAAAGGCACTTACATTTTTTGTCTTGCCCATTCAACCTCTGAATGGCACATATACACAATCCATGTCTCAATTGTCTCAAGGCTTAAAAATACTTTTTTTTACTTGTCTCCTCCCCTTCATTTACACTGATTGAAGTGGATTTAACAAGTGACATCAATAAGGGATCACAGCTTTCACCTGGATTCACCTGGTCAGTCTATTTCATGGAAAGAGCAGGTGTTGTTAATGTTTTGTATACTCAGTGTAGGTTGGAAACTGACTGGAAAAAGCTGATTATCATGTTTAATCTTGCATTCTAAATGCCTGTGTTTACGTTTTAAACACTGAGGTTTAGGTTATAAACGTGTCACGTTTCATGGTTTTACAGTGTAAGGGTGGGAGGCTTGGAGGATTGTATTCAGGGAAGCCTCTTCAAAAATTGAGGTGTGAGCATTTCATACACCACAGGGTGTACTAAAATTGTATAGGGTAACATAACATGACATGCATTATGTTAAAAGTTCCACGGGGGTTCCACTCCAAACCTGCAGGGGATGAGCAACGCTGCAACCAGAGACAGATGGAGAGACTTGAGACTCACTTACTCTCTTTATGGTAAACAATCCACAAAACTATAAAGAGATATGGGCATTTCCATGTAAAAAGCCCCAAATCAAATCAAAGTTTATTGGTCAGGTACACATGCAGTATTTGCAGGTGTTATAGCAGGTGCAGCGAAATGCTTATGTTACTAGCACCAACAGTGTAGTAGAATGTCTAGCAAATACAATACAAACACAAATAAAATAAAAATCAACAACAAAAAAAATCATCAAGAAATGTCAGAAATATAAATTATAAATATGTGGGGTGTATAGACAGTGTATAATTTGGAAAAGAAAATGATATGTACAGTAGTATTTTTATTAGGATGAGCTATGTCAAGAATACAGTATAAAACCTATAGAATGTCTACACCCCACTTCTTCACATTTTATTGTGTTACAAAGTGGGATTGAAATGGAGTTTCTCAACAATCTACACAAAATACTCTGTAATGTCAAAGTGGAAGATCTTTATTATTTTTTTTAAAGACTAATGAATAATAAAACACAAATATACCTTGATCAGATAAGTATTCACCCCCCTGAATCAATACATGTTAGAAACACCTTTGGCAGCGATTACAACTGTCTTCTTGGGTAAGTCTCATAAGTGCTTTGCACACCTGTATTGTGCAATATTTGCCCATTATTCTTTTCAAAATTCTTCAAGCTCTGTTAAGGTGTTGGGGATCGTGGCTAGACAGCAATTTAAGTTTTGCCATAGATGTTCAAGCAGATTTAAGTCAAAACTGTAACTTGGCCACTCAGGAACATTCACTGTCTTCTTGGTAAGCAACTTGTCCTGCTGAAAGGTTAATTCCTCTACCAGTGTCTGGTGTATGTCACGCTCTGGCTCCGGGACTTTGTATGTTGAGCCAGGGTGTGTTCGTTTTGTTGTGTTTGGTTTGGTTTTGGTTGTGTTTCCTTGTTTGGTCGTGTGACTCCCAATCAGTGGTAACGAGTGTCAGCTGTCGGCTCGTTATCTCTGATTGGGAGCCATATTTAAACTGTCAGGGTTCACCTTAGTGTGGTGGGTTTTTGTTCCGTATTCAGTCTTTGTCACTGTGGACTTCACGTATCGTCATTGTTTGTTGTTTTGGCATTGAGTACTTTAATTTAATAAAGTCATGTTCACTCAACGCGCTGCGCTTTGGTCTCATTCGTCAGACGATCGTGACAGTGTAAAGCAGACTGAAGCAGGTTTTCCTCTAGGATTTTGTCTGTGCTTAGCTCTATCCCGTTCCTTTTCATCCTGAAAAACTCCCCAGTCTTTGCCAATGTCAAGCATACCCATACCATGATGCAGGTACCACCATGCTTGAAAATCTTGCCATGCTTTTTTGCAGTATTACTTTAGTGCCTTGATGTTTTGGAATATTCTGTATATTGTTCTTCTTTTCATTATGTCATTTACAGTGAGGGAAAAAAGTATTTGATCCCCTGCTGATTTTGTACGTTTGCCCACTGACAAAGAAATTATCAGTCTATAATTTTAATGGTAGGTTTATTTGAACAGTGAGAGACAGAATAACAACAAAGAAATCCAGAAAAACGCATGTCAAACATTTTATGAATTGATTTGCATTTTAATGAGGGAAATAATTATTTGACCCCTCTGCAAAACATGACCTAGTACTTGGTGGAAAACCCTTGTTGGCAATCACAGAGGTCAGACGTTTCTTGTAGTTGGCCACCAGGTTAGCCCACATCTCAGGAGGGATTTTGTCCCACTCCTCTTTGCAGATCTTGTCCAAGTCATTAAGGTTTCGAGGCTGACGTTTGGCAACTCGAACCTTCAGCTCCTTCCACAGATTTCCTATGGGATTAAGGTCTAGAGACTCTCTAGGCCACTCCAATACCTTAATGTGCTTCTTTTTGAGCCACTCCTTTGTTGCCTTGGCCGTGTGTTTTGGGTCATTGTCATGCTGGAATACCCATCCACGACCCATTTTCAATGCCCTGGCTGAGGGAAGGAGGTTCTCACCCAAGATTTGACAGTACATGACCCCGTCCATCGTCCCTTTGATGCGGTGAAGATGTCCTGTCCCCTTAGCAGAAAAACACCCTCAAAGCATAATGTTTCCACCTCCATGTTTGACGGTGGGGATGGTGTTCTTGGGGTCATAGGCAGCATTCCTCCTCCTCCAAACACGGCGAGTTGAGTTGATGCCAAAGAGCTCGATTTTGGTCTCGTCTGACCACAACACTTTCACCCAGTTCTCCTCTGAATCATTCAGATGTTCA
This sequence comes from Coregonus clupeaformis, assembly GCF_020615455.1. NCBI lineage: Eukaryota > Metazoa > Chordata > Actinopteri > Salmoniformes > Salmonidae > Coregonus > Coregonus clupeaformis. Next base: position 26,040,781 of record NC_059227.1, on the reverse strand, counting down.
TTGGCAAACTTCAGACGGGCATGTATATGTGCTTTCTTGAGCAGGGGGACCTTGCGGGCGCTGCAGGATTTCAGTCCTTCACGGCGTAGTGTGTTACCAATTGTTTTCTTGGTGACTATGCTCCCAGCTGCCTTGAGATCATTGACAAGATCCTCCTGTGTAGTTCTGGGCTGATTCCTCACCGTTCTCATGACCATTGCAACTCCACGAGGTGAGATCTTGCATGGAGCCCCAGGCCGAGGGAGATTGACAGTTATTTTGTGTTTCTTCCATTTGCGAATAATCGCACCAACTGTTGTCACCTTCTCACCAAGCTGCTTGGCGATGGTCTTGTAGCCCATACCAGCCTTGTGTAGGTCTACAATCTTGTCCCTGACATCCTTGGAGAGCTCTTTGGTCTTGGCCATGGTGCAGAGTTTGGAATCTGATTGATTGATTGCTTCTGTGGACAGGTGTCTTTTATACAGGTAACAAGCTGAGATTAGGAGCACTCCCTTTAAGAGTGTGCTCCTAATCTCAGCTCGTTACCTGTATAAAAGACACCTGGGAGCCAGAAATCTTTCTGATTGAGAGGGGGTCAAATACTTATTTCCCTCATTAAAATGCAAATCAATTTATAACATTTTTGACATGCGTTTTTCTGGATTGTTTTGTTGTTATTCTGTCTCTCACTGTTAAAAAAAAAACCTATCATTAAAATTATAGACTTATCATGTCTTTGTCAGTGGGCAAACTTACAAAATCAGCAGGGGATCAAATACTTTTTTCCCTCACTGTAGGTCATTATTGTGGAGTAACTACAATGTTGTTGATCCATCCGAAGTTTTCTCCCATCACAGCCATTGAACTCTGTAACTGTTTTAAAATCACCAATGGCCTCATGGTAACATCACTAAGCAGTTTCCATCCAGTCCTGCAGCTCAGTTCAGAAGGACGACTGCATCTTTGATGTGTCTGGGTGGTTTGATACATCATGTACAGCATAATTATTAACTTGACCAAGCTTAAACATATAGTCAATGTCAACATTTTGTTATGTTCCCCATCTTCCAAATACTTCCCTTCTTTATGAGGTTTTTGAAAAGCTCCCTGGTCTTTGTAGTTGAATCTGTGCTTGAAATTGAATAGTTGACTGAGGGGCCTTACAGATGTTGTATGTATGGGGGACAGAGGAAGGGGTAGTCAAAAATCATGTCAACCCCATATACCCCAGTCCATATACACTACATGACCAAAGGTATGTGGACACCTGCTCATCGAACATCTAATTCCAAAATGATGGGCATCAATATGGAGTTGGTCCCCCCTTTGCTGCTATAACAGCGTCCACTCTTCTGTGAAGGTTTTCCACTAGTTGATGGAACATTGCTGCGGGGACTTGCTCCCATTCAGTCACAAGAACATTAGTGAGGTCGGGCACTGATGTTGGACGATTTGGCCTGGCAGTCGGCGTTCCAATTCATCCCAAAGGTGTTCGATGGGTTTGATTTCAGGGCTCTCTGCAGGTCAGTCAAGTTCTCCCACGTTGATCTCGACAAACCATTTCTGTATGGACCTCGCTTTGTGCACGGGGCATTGTCATGCTGAAACAGGAAAGGGCCTTCCCCAAACTGTTGCACAAAGTTGGAAGCACAGAATCGTCTAGAATGTCATTGTATGCTGTAGCGTTAAGATTTCCCTTCACTGGAAATAAGGGGCCTAGCCCGAACCATGAAAAACAGCCCCAGACCATTATTCCTCCTCCACCAAACTTTACAGTTGGCACTATGCACTGGGGCAGGCAGCATTCTCCTGGCATCCGCCAAACCCAGATTCGTCCGTTGGACTGCCAGATGGTGAAGCATGATTCATCCCTCCAGAGAACGTGATTCCACTGCTCCAGAGTCCAATGGCATCAAGCTTTACATCACTCCAGCCGACACTTGCTATTGCGCATGGTGATCTTAGGCTTGTGTGCGGCTGTAGACTTTCTACAGTCTGTCTGATACACAGTGAGTAAAAAACTGTATTTAAAACAGTGTATAAACAGTATATGAACTGACCAGTGTTCAATGTTTCTATATACAGTACATGTGCCATGAGCACTAACATGTAAAGTTAATAGAGGCACATCACATTTGGTGTCAAATGAACGCTAAGAGTCTATCTTTTTTAGAAATGAAGGCATATATAAAATGTCCAACCTTTTACCAGGAATAAGCAAAGGCTTTGATTTCTGGTCAAACAGATGGAATATTTGTCTTAGAAAACATCTAGCAGAAAAAGTCTTAAAAGTTATTAGAAATCATACAAACCCAATAATGTCGAAGTAAAGACACCTGCCAACTAATAGCAACATTTTAATTGAGTTTATGCTGATATTATTTGCCTTCTATAAGTTCAAGAAATATTGTCTGGTGTATTGTCATTCGGTTACCAAAAACCCACACATCTTTAAGATATTTTCATGAGGAGGGAGGGAAGATAATAAAAGTCTACAGAAGTGACAAGTAAATGTAGACCTACCAATTAGTTGTAGTGTTTTTAACTGATAACAATTTGGTTTATGATTTATTAAGTGGTTAAAACGTGTAACAGAATGACAAAACAAATTCTGTAACAGAACGACTGCAACTGAATTGGCTACAATGGGAATTCATAGTAGTCACAAACCACATATGGGTCACCTGCTACTGTCCTCCCACTAGCATACTGTTATGTTAAACTCATAACTGTTTTCTTTCTCTCTCTGTCATGTGGTGGTCAAAGCAAGAGTGTAAAAACAGGCTGGACAACCCCTCCCTGTCTCTCTTCTCTCTCTCTCCAGTTAATGTCACCTCTTCCGGCTCTTACTGATACCTACCCATGAGCCCCCTCTCTTTCCATTTACTGTAGCCAGCCCTCTCACCCACTGAGCACAGACTGACACTGGATGTCCATGGACGTTGAAAAGTAGTTATAATTTGGTCAGTCCAAATCTGAACTAAACATAGTTTGGACAGCACAGTACAGTACAGCACAGTACAGTAGAGTACAGTACAGAAAAGTCGAGTAGAGTACAGCAGAGTATAGGTCAGTACATACAGTACAGTACTGTACAGTAGAGTAGAGTAGAGTAGAGTTTAGTACAGCAGTGGTTCCCAAACCGGTGTGCCGCGGCACACTGGTGTGCCTTCAGGAGCTCTCAGGTGTGCTGCGAAACTTTTCCTAATCTGTACAATTTTTTGGAACACTCACTTATAAACGTGACCTGTGGAATGCACCTGGAATTTAGATTTGGGAGCACTAGTGCTAGTCAGATAATACATGAAATGGCACATGGTTACATCTGTATCGTTGTTTCCAGTGCTCTCAGGCTGTTTTGAGGGGTGCGCATCACAAAACCAGTAAGGAACTATGAAAACTATGCTAATATTTGGGGTATGTCTCTATAAGCTTGGCACATCCAGCCACTGGGATTTTTGCCCATTCTTCAAGGCAAAACTGCTCCAGCTCCTTCAAGTTGGATGGGTTCCGCTGGTGTACAGCAATCTTTAAGTCATACCACAGATTCTCAATTGGATCGAGGTCTGGGCTTTGACTAGGCCATTCAAGACATTTAAATGTTTCCCCTTAAACCACTCAAGTGTTACTTTAACAGTATGTTTAGGGTCATTGTCCTGCTGGAAGGTGAACCACCGTCCCAGTCTCAAATCTCTGGAAGACAAACAGGTTTCCTTCAAGAATTTCCCTGTATTTAGCTCCATCCGTCATTCCTTCAATTCTGACCAGTTTCCCAGTCCCTGCCATTGAAAAACATCCCCACAGCATGATGCTGCCACCACCATGCTTCACTGTGGGGATGATGTTCTCGGGGTGATGAGAGGTGTTGGGTTTGCGCCAGACATAGCATTTTCCTTGATGGCCAAAAAGCTCAATTTTAGTCTCATCTGACCAGAGCATCTTCTTCCATATGTTTGGGGAATCTCCCACATTGCTTTTGGCGAACACCGAACTTGCTTGCTTATTTTTTTCTTTAAGCAATGGCTTTTTTCTGGCCACTCTTCCATAAAGCCCAGCTCTGTGGAGTGTATGGCTTAAAGTGGTCCTATGGACAGATACTCCAATCTCCACTGTGGAGGTTTGCAGCTCCTTCAGGATTATCTTTGGTCTCTTTGTTGCCTCTCTGATTAATGCCCTCCTTGCCTGGTCCGTGAGTTTTGGTGGGCGGCCCTCTCTTGGCTGTTTTTTTGTGGAGCCATATTCTTTTAATTTTTTTATAATGGATTTAATGGTGCTCCGTGGGATGTTCAAAGTTTCTGATATTTTTTTATAACCCAACCCTGATCTGTACTTCTCCACAACTTTGTCCCTGACCTATTTGGAGAGCTCCTTGGTCTTCATGGTGGCGCTTGCTTGGTGGTGTCCCTTGCTTAGTGGTGTTAAAGACTCTGGGGCCTTTCAGAACTGGTGTATATATACTGAGATCATGTGGCACTTAGATTGTACACAGGTGGACTTTATATAACTAATTATGTGACTTCTGAAGGTAATTGCTTGCACCAGATCTTATTTAGGGATTTCATAGCAAAGGGGGTGAATACATATGCACGCACCACTTTTCCGTTATTTATTTTTTTGAATTTTTTGAAGCAAGTTATTTTTTCCAATTTGGACTATTTTGTGTATGTCCATTACATGAAATCCAAATGAAAATCCATTTAAATTACAGGTTGTAATGCAAGAAAATAGGAAAAACGCCAAGGGGGATGAATACTTTTGCAAGGCACTATATACTGAACTCTACTCTACTGTGCTGTGCTGTACTCTACTGTGCTTTACTGTGCTGTACTATGATGTCCAAACTTGTGAAACATAGATGTCTGTGATTGGTTCAGATTTTGTCCGGGCCGGACCAACCAACTTTGGTCTTGTTTGGGGGCAGAGCTTATTAGAATAATAGCCAGTGTGTGGAGTAATACCCAAACATGCAAAGGAGGATATTACATTATTCTACCTTTGTTTTCCTATTCAGGATACATCACCATGAAGATAATTACATAATTATGCATTTCTGTATAGTACAGATCAGGGACCCATGATGTCATTCTGTTACAATCAATCTACTGGGTGTTAATCCACTTCACTTACTGTAGTTCAATAAGGTGTCATATCATAGCTGACACCACATTCTTTCTGCAGACATCTTTGAATCTTAATTCGGAGTAGATATTTTGGAAAAGGTTATATAACCTATTACTAGTTACTTCTTTCAACAGTAACGAATTACTTTACTTATTACTCCATTAGAAAAGTAATTAGTTACACTACTCGTTATATTACTTTTGCGTTACAACCCAAAATGTTGGGCGTCCTCACTCAATGTAAACAATGTCAACGTTACGTTAGTTAGGCCTATACACCAACACAAGTAGCCTAATAATGACAGATTATACTGTGGATGAGGGCAGCATTTCCTCTACTATAAACTCAGCTACAAGCCTGTCCCTCAGTTGTTGTTTGGATGAGGTAGGCCTACAGTCATCTTCAGCAGAAGTGGTCAGGTGTCGGGGGTCTTTCGCTACGAGTTTTGTGTTGGCGTGTTGACTTTGCAGGTGCTTAAAGAGATTGGAAGTCGTGTTTATAGCAGTGGGGAGATGTTTCTCGCTTGGGCACAGTTTACATTTTACAGTTTTATCCTACCAAATCAAAGTAATGGGAGTACTTCCACGCTGAGAAAGTCAATGTTTCTGCCACGTTTCACCTCCCTAACTAAAGCTGGTAGTAGTTGTGTGTGTGTGTGTAAACAGGAACTTGGTGAGAGGACGAAAACAATTAGAGTCTGGGGCAGGGGGATTTTTTTATATTGCGCCAATAGAGAGGGAATAATAATCACAAATATTTATTTGGATTAATAACTGTAATAGGAAGGGAATGATAGAAGTAACAACCTATTTATTTGATCAGTAACTGTAATATTATTACTCAAATTGGAACAGTAACTCTGTTATATTACTCGTTACCGCAAAAATGAATATTATTACTGTAATGCATACCCGAACACGGGTTACCAAACTTTACATCTGCACTGTTCTTCGAGGAAATGTGATTTTATACAATTTTCTGTTGAAATTGTTAAAATTAGTACTTGTGCATAGAGTTGTATGGTTTGTTTAACTTTGCAATCAATGGTTTTTGTTTGGCATACTTTTAAAGTGAAAAGTCACTTTAAAAGTAGTGTCATTCTGTTATTGTGGAATTGCCCATATAGCCAACAGTCATTATAGGAGAAAAGCAACTGTTTTCTACCTCCATCCTTCATTTCCACAGTAACATCTCTCTATCCCTCTCTCTCATATGAATCTCTCCCTCTCTCTACTCTATATAATCACACAAATTAGTCTTGGCACCTGAGTGGCACCTGAGCTCACAAACACATTTCCTCCAATTAACCTGAGAAATAGTGAATAGAGAGAGAAAACAGTGCAGGATCATACTAATGAGAAGAGCTTAGGCATCTGTGCTTACTGCTGTCAAACAACCTGGTATTTTTCTTATTTCAGGCTGTAACATTACTATTGGCAATCAAATGATCAGCAATGGTAGCAAAACATTGCACTGTTTGCATGTGTTTGATGTGCATCTATTTATCAGCCCCAATATGTGTGTGTGTGTGTGTGTGTGTGTGTGTGTGTGTGTGTGTGTGTGTGTGTGTGTGTGTGTGTGTGTGTGTGTGTGTGTGTGCGTGTGTGCGTTCGTGCATGCGTCAATGCTTGCATGCGGGCGTGCGTCAATGCGTGTGTGCGTGATGCGTGCTTGCGTGCGTGCGTCAATGCATGTGTCCTCCTTAATAACCAGCCTGTTGAATGGCTTATAATTGCTGTCAGCCTTATCCCTGTCAGCCCCGTGCCCTGTGTATGACAGTGGCATAGTAGAGACATCAGAAGAAGAAATGCAATCTCCTTACCGCATGACAGGGCAAGGCTGAGGTCACTGTGTCTGCTGTAACACCACGATCACAAGACAACGATGAACCAGCTAAAACCACTGCTACCTCATACTGACAGAGTTGAAAATCTCCTAAGACTTCCAGTATGGCAACCATGAGGTAGTCAGGTGAAGGTGATCCGTTTGGCATTCCCTTTCTTTACTAAAATATGCCTCTTAAATAGGGAAAAACATGACTCCAGAATCAAGAAATAACAGAAACATTATGTTGGCAATTGCATGTTATGGCAAATACTGGATCAAGAAATAGAGATAAACAAACACAGAGAAACAATGCGACCATGGACCAAGTAGCTGACGACTCGACTAAAGTGAGTCTAGAGACACTACTAACAGAAATTTGCATTGGCAATGAGAAAATGTCTAAGCAAATGAAGAAAATATCTGATGATGTAAAAAAAAATCTAAACTGATATGACTGAACTGGGCAAATGCGTGGAGGAGGCCAAAACCAGGTTAACCCTGGAGAAAATCACATGAGAAAAGCTCCAGAAAACCATGAATGAACAAAAATACATCATTACGGGGCTTACTGAAAGATTAAACAGGATGGAAGACTTCAGTCACTGTTCAAATCTTAGTTTCGTACATTTCCCAGAAAGCTGCGGAACAACCGGAATCGAAGAATTCCTGGAAAAGGTAATACCACAACTACGGGGTCAGGAGAAATTCACACAGGCTCCCACAATCGAACGAGCACATCGAACAGGCGGCACGAAAGAGGACACGAGCAGCAAACCAAGGGGCATCATCGCAAAGTTCCTTAACTATAGGGACAAAGATAAAGTTCTACGACTGGCCATCCAAGCCAAAAAGTCAGGAGTCGGACCTTTGATGTATGAGGGCCATCGGATCTACATCAATGCTGACATGAGCAGAGACCTCTACATGAAACACAGAGAATTCGACCCCATAAAGAAAAGGTTATGGGAAAAACTAGTCCCGTTCTCACTGGTGTATCCCGCACAACTACGGTTGAAATGGAAGGAAAAGAGACATCACACTGAAATCAGCAAAAGTAGCTACTCGATTCCTGGATAATCTGGAAAGGGAGAAAGGTGGAAATGGCAATGAATTAACTGTATGGATTACAGGACAGCCTCTCAACAGATGATGTATGACAGATGGGGCACTGGATTATTGAACTGTTTAGGCTACTGAAATGAGGTGAACAATGGACTATTACACCCCACCACATCAAAGACATAAAAAGAAGGGTATGTGTTGTTAATGCCTTCACTCACACGCCTATTGAAAAGACAGTCACTACACCACTCAGGTGATCTGTCTAAATGAATAACACTTTATTAATGACTATTGGCTATGTAGCCTAAATTATAACCCATTAATTGGTAGGCTATAGCCATGATCTATTTTTTTAAGTAACGAACTGACAAGTGATCAGACTCGGCGCCAGGATAAAGTCACTAAGGGGACAGTTCAAATCGGTTCTTGCCTTGGAATTATATTGAATTCTGCTTATATCACGCTATACCACAATAAACATACAGTTAAAATGCCAAGACTCTGACATCATTGAGTGCTTTTGAAGTGACAGGTAGGCTATACATTTCGCGCCAATCTCCGCTGCGCTGTAGCAATGGACAGCATACTACTCACTAAAGCAAGGCCGTTTGGGTAATGAATATAGACTACAAGATAGATAGGCTGTTTGTAATAGGTGAATTACCCTGTGTGAATGCAGCTGTGCACACAGCTGTCTTACCAAAATACTGCAAAATAAATGCTGAAAGTAGTAGCCTAGTTATTCATGCATGCAAACAGAAATACTGAATAGCAGTTTGGTTTATAATACTGACAACTGCGAATGTGAACGAATGCGAACAGAACAAAACAGCGGTACCAAGTAGTAGGCTTAGTAAAGATATGACACAATCTATATTTCAGCTAGTTACATTAACAGTAAACAAACGCAGTAAACAAAAGGTGAATGGAGATCCAAATAATCAAAACATAGCCTACAGCCTACTACAGTGAGATGCAGCCATGCACAGCTGTCTTGCTAAATAAATAGGCCTACAGGCTCGCTTCAAACATGGAAAATCACGCCCACTCATGAGTTAAGCAACACATTGTGACATCGCACAATACTGTACACTTCACTTCAAATTCGACCCACGTAATTAATTAAGCAATGCCAGCCTAACATAAACACATTTCCAATACGTACCATGAAAACTATAATAGAATGTATCTTATTTCTATGATGAAACATACTGATATGAACAGCATGGATCACTTTCGTTCCATGTTCCGTTTCTGGTCCTTGAAAAATGCCGTTATTTTCCAGTTTTACACAATATTCAATAACGATAAAAAACACAATAATTTGGACATTTTGAAACTATAAAAACAATTTTAAGTTGAACTCCTCGTTAAGGCCAAGAGGAGACAGTGTGTTGAGCCTGTGGATCCAAAAATATTCCCTTTGAAGAAGTTTCCTCTCAATGTCTTCTCCCCTGCGTGACATCTTGACCATTTCTATTCCAATGTATCTCGGAGAACTAATAGGATGTCCAGCTTGTACAAAATGAACAGCAACCGGGTTTTTTATCTCACCTGTTCGTATATTGCTGCGGTGCTCACTGATCCGGCTCTTAAGGCTTCTACGGGTTTTCCCTATGTAAGACAGACCACAAGGACATTTCAACATGTAAACAACATTGGTGTACATGCAGGCAATCAGGCCTTTGATCTTAAATCTTTGTCCTGTGTGGGGGTGGGTAAATGAGTCACATTTGTACTTGAAAATGCTTTGAGCACATTGGCCACATTTGTAATTAGAATCTACGGATCCGTGAGACAAAACAATATTATCATGCAGTCACCTTGAGTGATTATCTAAGGAATAAAATAATTCCATGAGGAATACTGATACAGAAAGCACCTGCTCTTGCTTTGAACAACCCCTCTTTTTGTGACCGATGGTGTGAGATCTTTTTTATAAATGCTCGTTTGATTTAATGGCGCTGACCATACAAGAAGTGACAGAACAATTGAGCACTACTAGAGATCAAGTGACACAGCTAAATGTTGATCTAGAAAGCAAGATCACCGATAAGGACAAAAGAGAGAACATTTTGACCAATGTGGAAAACATTTGTGACAAACTTGCGGAGGAGACAAAGACAAGCAAGTGGAAAAAGTTTGAACGTGATACTGCGGACTACAAGGAGCAGAAGGTATATTTCTGGAGGGATGGACGGAGACAGCCAATTGGCACTCCCCCACAAGCAAGCTGGAAGGATAAATGCCAGCCCAGCCGTAATCCTAGAGGGCCACTGATGTGGCGATCAACCACCTCCCTCACATCTGACTCCAGTGACCAATCCAGAGTCGTGGCGTCTTCTTTTTTTGGGAATCCCGATGGACGACGTCATCAAATAGGCCGTCATCACATCCACCACCCACCCTGCTTCCCCCGCAAAAAATGCAGGAGAGAACAACGTAGGACGACGGCAACACCCGAAGTCCCCCCCACATACACGGAGCAAGACACAGTAATTAACTTGTCCAACAGGTCTACATTTGATACATTTTCATCTGCCCAAGGTAAGGGACTATCATGTGTCCCAACATCACAGGCCAATCACTTTGATACAGTAATAGACTTTCAAAAGTTTTTCCTCAGTTTGAGATGGACTGAGTTTTTTTGGTAATGGGGTTGTTCCCTATACTCCTGCCAATGTTAATCCATTGAACGAGATTAGTAACCAGACAGGATATAGTGCTCATATTTTTCCCATTGATAACCTGAATGATACTTAACTTGATTCTCGCCCTGAGAACAGGACAAGGGATAATACATATTTTAAGAGGAAAATAAATCCCTCTCTTTAAACATGTTACCGCCTAGTTGAGAAAGATGGCTAAGAAACAAGAATACAAGGTATTCCACAATAAAGTTGAAGTCGGAAGTTTACATACACCTTAGCCAAATATATTTAAACTCGGTTTTTCACAATTCCTGACATTTAATCCTAGTAAAGATTCCCTGTCTTAGGTCAGTAAGGATCACCACTTTATTTTAAGAATGTGAAATGTCAGAATAATAGTAGAAATAATTATTTATTTTAGCTTTTAATTCTTTCATCACATTCCCAGTGGGTCAGAAGTTTACATACACTCAATTAGTATTTGGTAGCATTGCCTTTAAATTGTTTAACTTGGGTCAAACGTTTCGGGTAGCCTTCCACAAGCTTCCCACAATAAGTTGGGTGACTTTTGGCCCATCCCTCCTGACAGAGCTGGTGTAACTGAGTTAGGTTTGTAGGCCTCCTTATTCGCACACGCTTTTTCAGTTCTGCCCAAAATGTTTTATAGGATTGAGTTCAGGGCTTTGTGATGGCCACTCCAATACCTTGACTTTGTGGTCCTTAAGCCATTTTGCCACAACTTTGGAAGTATGCTTGGGGTCATTGTCCATTTGGAAGACCCATTTGCGACCAAGCTTTAACTTCCTGACTGATGTCTTGAGATGTTGCTTCAATATATCCACATAATTTTCCTTCCTCATGATGCCATCTATTTTGTGAAGTGCACCAGTCCCTCCTGCAGCAAAACACTCCCACAGCATGATGCTGCCACCCCTGTGCTTCACGGTTGGGATGGTGTTCTTCGGCTTGCAAGTTCCCCCTTTTTCCTTCAAACATAACGATGGTCATTATGGCCAAACAGTTCTATTTTTGTTTCATCCGACCAGAGGACATTTCTCAAAAAAGTACGATCTTTGTCCCCATGTGCAGTAGCAAACCGTAGTCTGGCTTTTTTATTGCGGTTTTGGAGCAGTGGCTTCTTCCTTGCTGAGCGGCCTTTCAGGTCATGTTGATATAGACTCGTTTTACTGTGGATATAGATACTTTTGTACCTGTTTCCTCCAGTGTCTTCACAAGGTCCTTTGCTGTTGATCTGGGATTGATTTGCACCCCACCCTCAAACCACACACACACACACACACACACACACACACACTCACTAACAGTGCGATACACGGCATGATCTTTCAACAAGACATTCTAGCACACCCAGGGTGTGTGTGTGGGGGTGTGGGGGTGGGGGGGTGTGGGTGTGTGGGTGTGTGGGGGTGAAGACAGAGTGGATGTCTTAAGGGATGGGTGTGTAGGATTATTTTTGTGTAAGGGGGTTGGGGGTAGAGATGCGTGAGGGTAAAGGTGTGTGTGTGTGTGTGTTAATTTAACAAGTGTGGGGGGGGGGGGGTGAATGCAAATGAGCTCTAGCTTCTCCTTCAAGCGGCAGAGTACAGAGAAAAGGAGCACTACACACACACAAACACACACACACACTGCAACCTGGACAGATCAGGATAAATTATTTGGGAGATGAACTTCAACATCTGTTCATCTGGTGAAGGAGAGAGAGATAGAAAGACAGAGACAGAGAGAAAGAGAGAGAGAGAGAGAAAGACAGAGACAGAGAGAGAGAGAGAGAGAGAGAGAGAGAGAGAGAGAGAGAGAGAGAGAGAGAGAGAGAGAGAGAGAGCGGTAGACAGAGACAGAGAGACAGAGAGAGAGAGAGATAGAAAGACAGAAACAGGGAGAAAGAGAGAGAGATAGGAAGACAGCGACAGAGAGAAAGAGAGAGAGAGAGAGACCGATAGAGACTGAGTTTGACAGACAGTATCACATGACCAACAGACAGTATCAGTATCTGTTGTAAAGGTGACATTCTGAGAATGCTGTAAAGGTGTTTATCTGAAACTGATCAGATGTTGTGTATTGTGTTTCATTAAAAAAAAGAGAAAAAAAAGATCCTTTGCTGTTGTTCTGGGATTGATTTGCACTTTTCGCATCAAAGTACATTCATCTCTAGGAGACAGAACGTGTCTCCTTCCTGAGCGGTATGACGGCTGCGTGGTCCCATGGTGTTTATACTTGCATACTATTGTTTGTACAGATTAACGTTGTACCTTCAGACGTTTGGAAATTGCTCCCAAGGATGAACCAGACTTGTGGAGCTACAATTTTTTCTGAGGTCTTGGCTGATTTTTTTTGATTTTCCCATGATGTCAAGCAAAGAGGCACTGAGTTTGAAGGTAGGCTTTGAAATACATCCACAGGTACACCTCCAATTGACTCAAATGATGTCAATTAGCCTATCAGAAGCTTCTAAAGCCATGACATCATTTTCTGGAATTTCCCAAGCTGTTTAAAGGCACAGTCAACTTAGTGTATGTAAACTTCTGACCCACTGGAATTGTGATACAGTGAATTATAAGTGAAATAATCTGTCTGTAAACAATTGTTGGAAAAATGACTTGTGTCATGCACAAAGTAGATGTCCTAATCGACTTGCCAAAACTATAGTTTGTTAACAAGAAATTTGTGGAGTGGTTGAAAAACAAGTTTTAATGACTCCAACCTAAGTGTATGTAAACTTCTGACTTCAACTGTGTATCCAAAGCAGAGAAATAATCCCTTATGGAACAAAAAAATTACTCCAGTATCATTATAAAACCTGCCGACAAAGGAGGTGCAATAGTGATACAAAATGCTGCTGACTATGAAAAGGTAATTCTGAGACAACTCAGTGATGATGAATTTTACAAAAGACTGCCTAAGGACCCTACTAATCAATTCCGGTCTCTGATCCATGATACATTTTCTACATTTTTGAATGCAGGGGAAAAAAACCGGAATATGAGTATATGAAAGTTTACTGCCCATCCACACATGTTATATACGCTCTCCCCAAAATTCACAAGAGCATGACACCACCTATACCAGGCAGGCCCATTGTGAGTAATAACGGATATCTGACAGAGAATATCTCTACCTTTGTAGACCATTTTGTGAAACCCCGGGCGATCCATCATATACCAGAGACTCTATTGATTTTATCTACAGTACAAAATCCATTTGTACGTGTGTGTATAGTGCGTATGTTATCGTGTGTGTGTATGCATGTGTCTGTGCCTATGTTTGTGTTGCTTCACAGTCCCCGCTGTTCCATAAGGTGTTTTTTTATCTGTATTTTCAATCTAATTTTACTACTTGCGTCAGTTACATGATGTGGAATAGAGTTCCATGTAGTCATGGCTCTATGTAGTACTGTGCGCCTCCCATAGTCTGTTCTGGACTTGAGGACTGTGAAGAGACCTCTGGTGGCATGTCTTGTGGGGTTTGATTGGGTGTCCGTGCTGTGAGCCAGTAGTTCAAACAGACAGCTCGGTGCATTCAACATGTCAACACCTCTCATAAATACAAGTAGTGATGAAGTAAATCTCTCCTCCACTTTGAGCCAGGAGAGATTGACATGCATATTATTAATAATAACGCTCTGTGTACATCCAAGGGCCAGCCGTGCTGCCCTGTTCTTAACCAATAGTAATTTTCCTAAGTCCCGCTTTGTGGCACCTGACCACACGACTGAAAAGTAGTCCAGGTGCGACAAAACTAGGGCCTGTAGGACCTGCCTTGTTGATAGTGTTGTTAAGAAGGCAGAGCAAAGCTTTATGATGGACAGACTTCTCCCCATCTTAGTTACTGTTGTATCAATGTTTTGACCATGACAGTTTACAATCCAGGGTTACTCCAAGCTGTTTAGTCACCTCAACTTGATCAATTTCCACAAGATTTATTACAAGATTTAGTTGAGGTTTAGGGTTTAGTGAATGATTTGTCCCAAATACAATGCTTTTACTTTTAGAAATATTTAGGACTAACTTATTCCTTGCCTCCCACTCTGAAACTAACTGCAACTCTTTGTTAAGTGTTGCAGTCATTTCAGTCGCTGTAGTAGCTGACATGTATAGTGTTGAGTCATCCGCATACATAGACGCTCTTGCTTTACTCAAAGCTAGTGGCATGTCATTAGTAAAAATAGAAAAAAGTAATGGGCCTAGACAGCTGCCCTGGGGAATTCCTGATTCTACCTGGATAATGTTGGAGAGGCTTCCATTAAAGAACACCCTCTGTGTTCTGTTACACAGGTAACTCTGTATCCACCATATAGCAGGGGCAGTAAAGCCATAACACATACGTTTTTCCAGCAGCAGACTATGATCGACAATGTCAAAAGTCGCACTGAAGTCTAACAAAACAGCCCCCACAATCTTTTTAGCATAATTTTCTCTCAGCATATCATCAGTCAGTTGTGTAAGTGCTGTGCTTGTTGAATGTCCTTCTCTATAAGCATGCTGAAAGTTTGATGTCAATTTGTTTACTGTAAAATAGCATTGTATCTGGTCAAACACCATTTTTTCCAATAGTTTACTAAGGGTTGGTAACAGGCTAATTGATCGACTATTTGAGCCAGTAAAAGGGGGATTTACTATTCTTAGGTAGCGGAATGACTTTTTCTTCCCTCCTGGCCTGGGGGCACACACATTCTAGTAGGCTTAAATTGAAAATATGGCAAAAGGGAGTGGCAATATCGTCCGCTATTATCCTCATTAATTCTCCATTCAAGTTGTCAGACCCCGGTGACTTGTCATTGTTGATAGACAACAATTATTTTTCCCCCTCTTCAACACTCACTTTATGGAATTCAAAATTAGAATGCTTGTCTTTCATAATTTGGTCAGATATACTTGGATGTGTAGTGTAAGAGTTTGTTGCTGGCATGTCATGCCTAAGTTTTCTAATCTTGCCAATGAAAAAAAATAATTAAAGTAGTAGGCAATATCAGTTGGTTTTGTGATGAATGAGCCATCTGATTCAATGAATTCATTTAAGGTGCTTCAAAGCTTTTTACTATCATTCTTTATGTCATTTATCTTTGTTTCATAGTGTAGTTTCTTCTTCATTTTATTCAATTTAGTCACATGGTTTCTCAATTTGCAATACGTTTGCCAATCGGTTGTGCAGCCAGACTTATTTGCCATTCCTTTTGCCTCATCCCTCTCAGACATACCATTTTCAATTCCTCATCAATCCACAGGGATTTAACAGTTTTTACAGTCATTTTCTTAATGGGTGCATGCTTATTAGTAAATGGAATAAGCAACTTCATAAATGTGTCAAATGCAGTGTCTGTTTGCTCCTCATTACACACCACGGACCAACATATATTCTTTACATCAACAACATAGGAATCACTACAAAACGTATTGTATAACCTCTTATACACAACATTAGGCCCAGCCTCTGGAACTTTGGTTTCCTAGATATGGCTACTATATTGTGATCACTACATCCTATGGATTTGGATGCTGCTTTCAAACAAATCTCTGCAGCATTAGTAAAGATATGATCAATACATGTTGATGAATTCATTCCTGCACTGTTTGCAACTACCCTGGTAGGTTGACTGATAACCTGAACCAGGTTGCAGGCACTGGTTACAGTTTGAAGCTTTCTCTTGAGTGGGCAGCCTGATGAAAGCCAGTCAATATTTAAATCACCCAGACAGTATACCTCTCTATTGATATCATATACATTATCAAGCATTTCACATGCTGACTGTTAGCACTTGGTGGTCTATAGCAGATTCCCACCAGAATGGGCTTTAGGTGAGGCAGATGAACCTGTAGCCATATTACTTTAACAGAATTTAACATGAGATCCTCTCTAATCTTCATAGGAATGTGGTTCTGAATATAACAGCAACACCTCCACCATTGGCATTGCTGTATTTTCTGTAAATGTTATAACCTTGTATTGCTACCACTGTATCATCAAAGGTATTATTTAAGTGAGTTTCAGAGATAGTCAGAATGTGAATGTCATCTGTTACTACTAAATAATTAATTTCATCAACCTTGTTTCTTAAGCTACATATGTTAACGTCTGCTATTTTTATTGCTTTACTGGGAGGCTTAGCAGCAGTAGATGTGTTCATGTTCTTTATGTTAGTACAGGGTGAGCTGCAAACAGTGGACTTCCTCCTAGGGCATGCCGGCTCAGTGCTAACGGTATAAATCTGGTTCTTAGGCACATGGTTACTGCATACAATAGCTGTAGGATCAGCAGAGGCATTCAGGGCAGTTAGAGGGACATAAAGTAGGTTACTTATATTGTGTCTACCGACGCCCCTGGTGTAATGTACATTTGCTGAAGCATTATGACAACTTTGCATCACAATGGTAGTGATTAGCTGAGCTGGGCTTGGGTCATTGATAAGTCATTGTCTCAACGCAGCCTTATAATGCTGTGAAAGGATCCAGGAACCCAAATTATTTGGGATGGATCCCATCCTCCTTATAAAATGTGTTTTGTTTCCAAAAGGTATCGAAATTGTCAACAAAAGTTACACCCATTGAGCTGCAATAATCACGTAGCCAGTTGCAAGAATCCTGCTAAAGCAATCAATGCCACGATTCAGAGAGGGCACAGGGCCAGATATGATGGAATTTTTGTTAGTGTCTAGCAGAGAGTCAATCAACTGTTCAGAGCTGCCCTTCATAATGTAATTAAAACCCACATGGACTACGATAGAATCGATTTCCATGTCCTGACGTAGTACATTCGGGAGCAGCTTAGTAATGTCATTTATTCGAGCTCCGGGATAGGACATTGTTTTTGCACCAGGAATGGTCACATTTCTTACCATGGAGCTGCCCAAAATCACGGCTGGTGAGAAGGACGAGGAAATCCGCCCACTCCCACACTTCACAGAATTCTGAGAACCCTTTATGGACGGGCGAGAGGCAGGATAACTTGAGCCCGTTGCTCCCTGCGCCTGTTGCAGGCCTCTCGATCCAGATCAGGGACGGAAGGTTGAAGACGTCGACTTCGAAATCGTAGTAGTAGGCACTGCGGCCGCAGACACAGGCACCCCCAGCGACGAAGGTACAGGAAGATAGGGCTCCAGGACAGTGAAACTATTTGTTGTTTGTATCCTCTCGTTGGGAGTGTAGACTGCTTTGTGGGAGGTCGCTGTCTTCGGCTTCCATGGCTCGTGACATGCGACCATCGTTGATTGCCTTTCTCCTCATGCTGTGCGCCTTCAACGGCGCTATCAGATGGGGGAGCTCCAGGCAACACCAGCCAGTCGGATAACGACAAACGACAAGGCGGAGATGCATCCAACAAGCGCAAATGCCATCCAGCCACCGGCATAGAAAATGTAAACATTCCGCTCTGCGTTTTCCCCAGTTTCTTACGTAGGCTGGCGACCTGTGTGATCAAGGAAGCCACCTCAAGCCTATAATCCTCGGCAAGTAAACAATTGCCGCATTGGAACTCCGAGTGATCCGGATTGTCCCGAAACAAAACATAATAGATACAGCTCCTACAGCGCTTGAACCGTTCATTTAGTTCTCCAGACAAAGAGGGCTCCATTGCAAAACTAATCTAGTACTAACTCCGGTAGCTTGATGGCTAGCAGTTTAGCGGCTCTGTCAAGCAGGCTTCAACCTGTCTGTTAAGCGAGATTCCGGGAAAAGAAAAAGCGGTCCTAGCTGTTAAAAGATAACGGCGTTGTGGAATCCACGCAAAAACAAGTTATGTATTCGTATTTCATGAATAGTGGTTTTGTTTTAATCAAAAATAACAAACCGAGTGTTTTCCAGCATACAATGTTCAGCTGCGTTGGTTTAAATTAATTAATCTTGTATATACAGTGAGGGGGAAAAAGTATTTGATCCCCTGCTGATTTTGTACGTTTGCCCACTGACAAAGACATGATCAGTCTATAATTTTAATGGTAGGTTTATTTGAACAGTGAGAGACAGAATAACAACAAAAAAATCCAGAAAAACGCATGTCAAAAATGTTATAAATTGATTTGCATTTTAATGAGGGAAATAAGTATTTGACCCCTCTGCAAAAATGACTTACTACTTGGTGGCAAAACCCTTGTTGGCAATCACAGAGGTCAGACGTTTCTTGTAGTTGGCCACCAAGTTTGCACACATCTCAGGAGGGATTTTGTCCCACTCCTCTTTGCAGATCTTCTCCAAGTCATTAAGGTTTCGAGGCTGACGTTTGACAACTCGAACCTTCAGCTCCCTCCACAGATTTTCTATGGGATTAAGGTCTGGAGACTGGCTAGGCCACTCCAGGACTTTAATGTGCCTCTTCTTGAGCCACTCATTTGTTGCCTTGGCCGTGTGTTCTGGGTCATTGTCATGCTGGAATACCCATCCACGACCCATTTTCAATGCCCTGGCTGAGGGAAGGAGGTTCTCACCCAAGATTTGACAATACATGGCCCCGTCCATCGTCCCTTTGATGCGGTGAAGTTGTCCTGTCCCCTTAGCAGAACAACACCCCCAAAGCATAATGTTTCCACCTCCATGTTTGACGGTGGGGATGGTGTTCTTGGGGTCATAGGCAGCATTCCTCCTCCTCCAAACACGGCGAGTTGAGTTGATGCCAAATAGCTCGATTTTGGTCTCATCTGAACACAACACTTTCACCCAGTTATCCTCTGAATCATTCAGATGTTCATTGGCAAACTTCAGATGGCCCTGTATATGTGCTTTCTTGAGCAGGGGGAACTTGCGGGCGCTGCAGGATTTCAGTCCTTCACGGCGTAGTGTGTTACCAATTGTTTTCTTGGTGACTATGGTCCCAGCTGCCTTGAGATTATTGACAAGATTTCTGGGCTGATTCCTCACCGTTCTCATGATCATTGCAACTCCACGAGGTGAGATCTTGCATGGAGCCCCAGGCCGAGGGAGATTGACAGTTATTTTGTGTTTCTTCCATTTGCGAGTAATCGCACCAACTGTTGTCACTTTCTCAAAATGACACGCCCTGACTCAGGGGACTCTTATATGTTGAGTCAGGGTGTGTATATTCTTTGTTGTGTATGTTCTACGATCTAGTATGTATGGTTCTATGTTGGCCGGTGTGGTTCCCAATCAGAGGCAGCTGTCGTTCGTTGTCTCTGATTGGGGACCATACTTAGGCAGCCTATTGGCACTAGTGGGTTGTGGGATTTTGTTCCGTGTAAGGTATGTTGTTTGTGGCGACCTTGGACTTCACGTTTCATTTAGTTTGTTGTTTTGTCGTTGTGTTTATTCGTTATAATAAACATGTATGCATATCACGCTGCACCTTGGTCCGTCCCGTCCTTCAACGAACGTGACAGAAGATCCCACCAGACCTGGACCAAGCAGTGTGCCGAGGAGGAGCAGAGAGGATCTGGCAAGAAAGATGGAGGCCCTGAAAGGGATCAGGGTGGAGAGGCAACCCCAATAACATTTTGGGGGGGACACACGGTGTGGATGACGAGGCAGCAGGAGGCCGCGATAGGGCGGATCTGCTGGTTAGGAGAGGAGGCCACCAGATTACGGGGGCTATTGGTTCAGAGGGAGCAGGAGGTATCGGTCAGAGGGAGGCGCTACAGGAGGCTAGAAGGGAGAAGGAAGGTGTAGAGGCACGGCGAGAGGAGCTGGTTAGGCAGCAGAAGGAGAGGGGATTAATAAAGGAACCCAGTCCTGCTCCTCGCACCAAGCAAGTGGTGCGTGTCGCCAGTCTGGTCCGGCCCGTTCCTGCTCCCAGCACCAAGCCAGTGGTGCGCGTCGCCAGCCCGGCCCGGCCTGTTCCTGCTCCCCGCACCAAGCCAGTGGTGTGTGTTCCTAGTCAGGTCCGGCCCGTGCCTGCTCCTCGCATCAGACCAGTGTTGCGTTTGTCCAGTCCGGCACGGCCCGTGCCCGTGCCACCGGTGCCTGATCTAGTTCCGGTCAGCTGTTCCAGTCCGCTCCACCGGTGCCTGATCCAGCTCCGGTCAGCTGCGCCACTCCGGAGCCAGAGCAGCCCGCTCCACCGGGGTCCAGTCCAGCTCCGGTCAGCGGCTCCACTCCGGAGCCAGAGCAGTCCGCTCCACCGGTGCCTGATCCAGCTCCGGTCAGCGGCTCCACTCCGGAGCCAGAGCAGTCCGCTCCACCGGTGCCCAGTCCAGCTCCGGTCAGCGGCTCCAGTCCAGACCATGACGTCAGCCCCTCTCCAGGTTCAGGGTCTCCCACACCAGGGTCCAGACAGGGCCTGGCGTATCGTGGGAGGAAGGAGAGGGGAAGTAGCGCGCCGAGGTCCAGACCAGACCAGGGGCGCAACAGGGAGGCGGAGAGTGAGAGGTCGTCACGCCCCGAGCCGGATCCGCCTCCGAGGCGGAATGCCCACCCGGCCCCTACTCTGTTATGTTTATGTTGTGCGGTCGGAGTCCGCACCTTTGGAGGGGGGTACTGTCACACCCTGACTCAGAGGACTCTTATATGTTGAGTCAGGGTGTGTATATTCTTTGTTGTGTATGTGCTACGATCTAGTATGTATGGTTCTATGTTGGCCGGTGTGGTTCCCAATCAGAGGCAGCTGTCGTTCGTTGTCTCTGATTGGGGACCATACTTAGGCAGCCTATTGGCACTAGTGGGTTGTGGGATCTTGTTCCGTGTAAGGTATGTTGTTTGTGTCTACCTTGGACTTCACGTTTCGTTTAGTTTGTTGTTTTGTCGTTGTGTTTATTCGTTATAATAAACATGTATGCATATCACGCCGCGCCTTGGTACGTCCCGTCCTTCAACGAACGTGACACAAAAAGCTGCTTGGCGATGGTCTTGTAGCCCATTCCAGCCTTGTGTAGGTCTACAATCCTGTCCCTGACATCCTTGGAAAGCTCTTTGGTCTTGGCCATGGTGGAGAGTTTGGAATTTGATTGATTTGTAACGATCCCGGCAGTCTGAGTCGGGTCCTGTCTGGTGACCAGTGTTTTGGGTTCGTAGTCTCCTGTTTCCCGAGGGTTCGGGAACGCTCCGGGGAGCTCTCTGGTTTTCCCACCTGCATCCCGTCAGCAATCTGCACACCTGGCCTCATCATCACCCTCTTTTAGGTTCTGGCCAAACATCCAGTTCCTGCCGGATCGTTAGCCATGAACAGTAGGTGTTCTGTGTATCAGTTTAGAGTTTCTTTCGTGAGTTTTGTTGTTTTGTACTTTGTTGAGTTTTTGTGTCCTTACCTCCGTTTTTGTTCCACCTGCAGTCCCACGTCCGGAACCTTCACCCCACCTCTGCCTGATGGTCGGCGGCTGCCGCGAGCCATCACTGGACCTTGTGCTGCACACCCAACTACTCATCCACGCCGCCCGCTCTGTCCCTGGATTATTCTGCACCTTTGGTTGTATCTAAATAAACCCTCACCTTCGTTCAACTCTCCTTGTCCTGGTCTGCTTCTGGGTTCTGGCTGAGGGAACTGTGACAGAACGATCCGGCCAAATATGAACCCAGCGGACCTGGACTCCGTCTCATGCTATTACCCAGCAGGAGAAGATGTTGGGCCATCATAGCACGGTACTACAGGAGATCGCGTTGTCAGTCTGGAACCTTTCTACCGATCTGACGGAGGTCCAGAACCAACGTAAGTGTCCGGTGGAGGATCCACTCACGTTTCACCCATCTCGCCTGCCGCTTCTGAAGCTGTGTCCATCCGTGAGCCCAAGGTTCCCACGCCGGATAAATATGAGGGGGAGCTGGGAAGATGCCGTCCTTCCTTATGCAGTGTGGATTAGTGTTCGATCTACAGCCCTACTCTTATGCCACGACAAGGCTAGGATAGCCTTTTTGATTGAGTTGCTGCGTGGTCGAGCGCTGGAGTGGGCTTCAGCCGTTTGGGAACGACAGGATCCTGCATGGCTTCATACCAGGGGTTCACGGCCGAGATGAGGAAGCTCTTCGACCATTCCGTCCGAGGGAGGGACGCAGCTAGGCGTCTGTTTTCTCTTCACCAAGGAACTCGTAGCGTGGGCCGACTTCGTGATCGAGTTCAAGACGTTGGCTGTGGAGAGTGGATGGAACGAGGAGTCTTTGCAAGCGGCCTTTTACCAGGGCCTGTCGGAGCAGCTCAAGGATGAGTTGATCTCCTATCCGGAGCCTAGTGACCTGGACAGCTTGGTAGCCTTGTCTATTCCGGGTGGATAATCGAGTCCGAGAGCGAAGGAGGGAGAAGCAATGGGGTCCGTCCAATCGATCAGCTTCTCAGTTCCCAGTCGGGTCGGGTGGTGGACCAGAACCCGTTGATCATTCTCCACCACTAGCGATTAGTGGAGAGGACCTCTCTCCCGATTCTGAACCCATGCAAGTGGGGGCGGCACGGGTTAACCAAGGAGGAGCGTCAACATAGACGTAAGACCAACTGCTGCCTCTACTGTGGTCGCTCGGGACATTACATCTCCACTTGTTCGGCGGTTGTCAAACTGCCCGGTCGCTAAAGTTGGGAGGACTTTTAGCGAGCCAGTTTCAACCTCTCAGTACCTCTGTCAGACCCCGCTTCCCGGCTACCCTTGTGAACAGGAATCAGAGCTTAGCGCTTAACGCTTGTATCGATTCAGGTGCCGTGGAAGCTTTCTTGATGCCGAGTTGGTGGAACAGCTGGGGCTTTCCAAGAGCAATGCCGGAAGCCATTGAAGCGACCACTCTGAACGGCAGTAGTCTGGCACGTATCACGATGAGGACTGAACCGGTTAAGATGCGGTTGTCGGGGAATCATTCTGAGATGATTTCATTTTTCATTCTGCCGTCTTCCCATGTTCCTCTGGTCCTTGGATACCCCTGGCTGAAGGAACACAATCCCATCGGTCGATTGGGTGACGGGCAAGGTAACGAGTTGGAGCCTTGATTGTCATGCTAACTGTCTCAAGACTGCCTGCCCCCATTCGGTTCCCAGTCAGGTGATTGAGGCTAAACCCCCAGATTTGTCCCTGGTTCCCGAGACATATCACGATTTGGGGAAGTTTTCAGTAAGCAGAAGGCTCTGTCACTTCCTCCCCACACCATATGATTGTGCCATCAACCTGGTTCCTGGAGCTGTCTACCCCAAGGGAAGGTTATACAGTATCTCCCGACCTGAACGTGAGGCGTTGGAGACCTACATCAAGGAGTCCCTAGCTGCTGGTCTCGTTCGTCCCTCGTCATCACCCCCTGGGGGCAGGATTCTTCTTTGTGGGAAAGAAGGATGGCTCTCTTCGACCGGTATTGATTATCGGGGGTTGAATGACATCACGGTCAAGAACAAGTATCCCCTGCCCTTGATGAGTTCTGCCTTCGACTCCTTACAGGGTGCTACGGTGTTCACCAAGCTAGACCTACGCACGCGATCACCTGGTCCGGATCAGAGAGGGGGGCGAGTGGTTGACGGGTTTCATACACCGATGGGTCACTTGAGTATCAGGTGATGCCGTTTGACTGACCAATGCTCCAGCGGTATTCCAGAGTATGGTGAACGACGCCCTGAGAGATATGATCGGTCTCTTCGTGTTTGTTTACCTGGATGACATTCTGATCTTCTCGAAGGAACCTTCCGACCACGTCCAGCATGTCCGGCAGGTTCTGCAGCGATTGTTGGAGAATCGCCTGTTCGTGAAGGCCGAGAAGTGCGTAGTTTCACGCCCACACTACATCCTTTCTCGGGTACATCATCTCCAGGGGTGAGATTAGGATGGATCAGGAGAAGGTTAGAGCGGTTCTGGAATGGGCCCAGCCCGGTACGAGATTGCAACTCCAGAGATTTTTGGGGTTTGCGAATTTCTACCGCAGATTCATCCGGGATTACAGCCGTGTGGCCGCTCCATTAACTGCCTTGACTTCAGTATCAGGACCTTCAAGTGGAATCCGGAGGCGGATCGAGCGTTTCTGGATTTGAAGAGGCGATTCACCAACGCACCGATTCTCTCTCAACCGGACACGGCCCGTCAGTTCGTGCGTTGAAGTGGACGCGTCTGATGTGGGAGTTGGCGCCATCCTGTCGCAGCGATGCTCCACGGACAGTAAACTCCATCCCTGCGCCTACTACTCTCGTCGCCTTTCGCCTGCGGAGAGGAATTACGATGTGGGTAACCGGGAGCTTCTCGCGGTGAAACTTGCCTTGGAGGAGTGGCGCCACTGGTTGGAGGGCGGAGCAACCGTTTATTGTCTGGACTGACCACAAGAATCTTGCTTACGTGCAATCGGCTAAACGTCTCAACTCCCGTCAGGCCAGGTGGGCGTTGTTTTTCGGACGATTCAAGTTTGCCCCTGACGTTCCGACCTGGATCTAAGAACGGCAAGGCGGACGCCTTGTCCCGGATGTTCTCCAAGACGGAGGGAGAGTGGGTCCAAGACCGGAGACAATCCTCCCCCGGAACTGCGTCGTGGGAGCAGTTATGTGGAAGATTGAGGAGGAGGTGCTGGCGGCCCTTCGGACTCAGCCCGGTCCCGGTAACGGTCCACCCGGTCGGTTGTTTGTGCCTGAGTCGGTTCGTCCTGCTGTCCTCAAATGGTCCCACGCCAGCAAGATGGCTTGTCACCCTGGCGTGGCTCGGACAATGGCGTTTCTTCGCAGACGCGTTTTGGTGGCCTGCCATGGCCGAGGATACTCGGGGTTTGTTGCTGCCTGTCCAGTGTGTGCGCAGAATAAGAGTACCAATCGGCCCAGCTCTGGACTACTTCACCCCTTCCTATTCCCCGGCGTCCATGGTCGCATCTGGCCCTGGACTTCGTCACGGGGTTGCCCGCTTCTGAGGGGAACACGGTCGTTCTGACTATCGTGGACAGATTCAGCAAGTTCGCCCACTTTGTGCCTATTGCCAAGCTTCCCTCTGCCTCGAGACGTCCCGAGATCCTGGTTAGGGAGGTTTTCAGGGTCCACGGTTTGCCCAGTGATATCGTTTCCGACCGTGGCCCTCAGTTTACCTCTGCTGTCTGGAAGTCCTTCTGTTTGGCCATTGGAGCTACAGTCAGTCTCACATCTGGTTTTCACCCCCAGTCCAATGGTCAGGCGGAGAGAGCCAACCAGAAGATGGAATCCACGCTACGCTGTCTGGTCTCTTCCAACCCCACCTCCTGGGCCTCTCAGTTGCCTTGGGTTGAGTATGCCCACAATACTCTCCCTACATCTGCCACTGGGATGTCTCCTTCCAGTGCCTGTATGGCTACCAACCTCCCCTGTTCCCTTCTCAGGAGAGGGAGCTATCAGTGCCTTCTGTTCAGGCTCATATTCGTCGTTGCCACCGGACCTGGCATCGGGCCAGAGAGGCACTCCTTAGGGGTTCGGATCGGTATCAGCTCCAGGCGAATCGTCGCCGGATCCCCGCTCCCACCTATACCATCGGAGATAGGTTTGGTTGGCCACACGGGATCTTCCGCTACGGACTGAGTCTAGGAAGTTGTTGCAAGTTCATTGGTCCGTTTGTGGTGGAGAAGGTGATCAATCCGGTGGCAGTTCGACTCAAACTACCGAGGACGCTCAGAGTCCATCCCACCTTTCATGTCTCCTGCCTCAAGCCTGTCTTCCTCAGTCCCCTGTTGCCTCCTCCGCCTCCTCCTCCTCCTCCTCGGATGATCGGAGGTGGTCCTGCCTACACGGTGCGTCGCATCATGGATTCCAGACGGCGGGGCCGGGGTTTCCAGTATCTCGTGGACTGGGAGGGGTATGGTCCTGAAGAGAGGAGTTGGATTCCGCGGCGACAGGTCCTAGATGCTGACCTCATCAGGGGATTTCTACCGCCTCCATCCTGGCGCTCCGGGAGGTCCGCCCGGTGGCGTTCGGTCGGAGGGGGGTACTGTAACGATCCCGGCAGTCTGAGTCGGGTCCTGTCTGGTGACCAGTGTTTTGGGTTCGTAGTCTCCTGTTTCCCGAGGGTTCGGGAACGCTCCGGGAGCTCTCTGGTTTTCCGCACCTGCATCCCGTCAGCAATCTGCACACCTGGCCCTCATCATCACCCTTTTTAGGTTCTGGCCAAACATCCAGTTCCTGCCGGATCGTTAGCCATGAACAGTAGGTGTTCTGTGTATCAGTTTAGAGTTTCTTGCGTGAGTTTTGTTGTTTTGTACTTTGTTGAGTTTTTTGTGTCCTTACCTCCGTTTTTGTTCCACCTGCAGTCCCACGTCCGGAACCTTCACCCCACCTCTGCCTGATGGTCGGCGGCTGCCGAGCCATCACTGGACCTTGTGCTGCACACCCAACTACTCATCCACGCCGCCCGCTCTGTCCCTGGATTATTCTGCACCTTTGGTTGTATCTAAATAAACCCTCACCTTCGTTCAACTCTCCTTGTCCTGGTCTGCTTCTGGGTTCTGGCTGAGGGAACTGTGACATGATTGCTTCTGTGGACAGGTGTCTTTTATACAGGTAACAAGCTGAGATTAGGAGCACTCCCTTTAAGTCAAATACTTATTTCCCTCATTAAAATGCAAATCAATTTATAACATTTTAGACCTTTTCTGGATTTCTCTGTTGTTATTCTGTCTCTCACTGTTCAAATAAACCTACCATTAAAATTATAGACTGATCATTTCTATGTCAGTGGGCAAACGTACAAAATCAGCAGGGGTTCAAATACTTTTTTCCCACACTGTAACTGTGTGAGTCTACACAAGGACTCATCTCAACATTAGACAACTTTTTAGGTCAGAGAACATCTGACAAACTCACTTCAGTCTCAGTATGGAACGTCTGTGTTCGGGCTATTGTAATGTCAGTAAAATGATGAACTAAGTTGCCACATAAAGCAGAATTTGCTGAACTATTCAATATGTGTCTGTTGTGTATTTGCCACTATACAGGTTTGGTCTACCTGAAGCATCATCTTGACACAATGACAGAGGACGAGACAGAGCAACAGAGGCAGCATTCATCTGATGAAAACCATTCTGGGAAAACCAACCCTTGATATAACTTGGCAATCAACTTCTTTGGCGTGGCAGCTTCTTTCAGTATTTTTCATTCAGATTCTGCTGAAGCGATTGAATACGACTTCTGAGTTGTAAGAACTTAATGAAATCGGCCTTGAATAATCCAAATCTTTCTTGTAGTTGACTGAATGACAGTAGAGATCCATCAAATTCATGATGCCACTTTGGAAGCAGGACTTAAAGTTGTTATCATTAAACGCTGGAGGTAAGGTGGGGTTATTCCAAGTAGGGATGCCTGGCGATATTGGTTCTTTCCACCTCATGAATTTTTGTACATTTTCCCAAATACAAATGGAATTGAGAATCATTGGATTGTCAGTTTTTTCTTTAATGCCTTGGACCCTAGGTAGTGAATATATTTTACATCATATGGTGTTACATTTGTGGCGTTGATACTCCTCCATGCACAAGGATAGTCTGCAGTCCATTGTTTAAGTGACCGCAGTTGTGCAGCCCAGTAATACATCTTCATATGAGATAGTCCAAGACCTCCAGCTTTAGTCAATTTGACTCTTGAGGTCTTTCCATTCCAAATAAAGGTGGTGAACAGGCCATTTATTTTATTTTAAAAGTAGGATGTATTTAAAACTGTCAAGGCCTGAAATAAATACAACCTTGGTAATATATTCATTTTGATTATATTGACACTACCTAACATAGAAATAGGGCGATATCTCCATCTCTAAACATCAGATTCAACCCTATCTATTAAAGGAGAGGCATTGATTTATATGCCTCCTCCAGATGGCATGGTATCAGTACACCCAGGTATTTCATATGTGTTTTTGTCCATTTCCACTTAAATTTACTTTCTAAGCTTGAGAAGTCATGATTAGAAATTGACATTATTTCAGTTTTCTCCCAATTCACTTTGAAACCTGATACAGCACCATATGTGTCCAACAGTAGTACAATAAATGACAGAGAATGTTCAGGTCCAGATAAATATTATAAAAATCTCATCTGGATAAAGGTGAAATAAAAAATAAATAAATAAATCCCTGTCTCTCTTGATAACTTAAATGATTCAGAGATCTGTCCATTTGTTCATATAGATGCTTTGGAGGATTTGTACAATAGCTCAATCCAGGACATAAATACCGGACCAAAACCAAACTTTTCAAAACAGCCACCAAATATGCCCATTCCACCGTATTGAATGCTTTTTCAGCATTTATTGATACTGCCACTTTTGGAGCGTTCAACTTCTTGGAATGATGGATTATATTGAAAAAACTGCGGAGATTGTCTGAAAGCATCCTATTCTGTATAAACCCTGTTTGATCTGAGTGAATCAACTTTTGTATTACTGTTTCTATGCGAAAAGCCAATACCTTAGCAATGATTTTGTAATCCACATTCAGAAGTGATACAGGGTGGAAGGATCCACATGACAATGGAACCTCATCTTTCTTTTTAAGTAGGGTGATTGTAGCCAGACATAGTGAATAAGGAAGTACATTATTATCTAGTGCTGCTTTGATTTTGTGTGGCTTTAGTGTCTATAAAATCTCACTGGGAATCCATCATTACCTGAAGATTTCCCATTTTAATGGCCACCAACATTTCACCTGGGGTAATGTTTCTATCAATATTCATTTTCTCTGGTTTACATAATTGGTAAAATGGCTTTATTAAGGAAATTGTATATATCCTCCTTTGAACTTTGGTTTTCGATTGACACAGTTTGTGATAAAATGTTTTAAAGACAGTTAATTTCAGAAGGATCTATTTTTTTATGCTACCATCTGGGGTTTGAATGCTATAGATGGTATGTTCATCTTCCTTTTTCTTCATTTGCCAAGCAAGCATTTTCCCTGCACTTTCACCTTGCTCAACATATTGTTGCTTAGATTTCAAGGCAGCAATCTCAAGCTTCAAAGTGTTCAACTATTAAATGGTGTCAACATTTCTAATTAAACTGTGTTTTATTTCTATGTCGTGGATTTTCTGTTCTAGTATTTCAATTTCTTTATATTATTTTTCTTATATGAAGAGTAAGACAGTGGCAGTGAACAACAATCTTCAAGTCTTTCCACAGATTTTAAATGGGATTAAGTCTGGGCTTTGGCTGGGCCACTCAAGGACTTTCACATTCTTGTCTGAAGCCATTCCAGTGTTGCGTTCTCTGTATACATGGAGTCATTGTCCTTTTTGGAATGTAAATCTTCGCCCCAGTCTAAGGTCGTTTGCACTCTGAAGCAGGTTCTCATCAAGGATTTCCCTGTATTCGGCTCCATTCATAGTGCCCTCTATCCTTACCAGTTTCCCAGTACCTGCCGCTGAAAAGCATCCCCATAGCATGATGCTACCACCACCATGCTTCATGGTAGGGATGGTGTTAGACGGGTGATGAGCTGTGCCTGGTTTTCTCCAGACACAGCGCTTTGCATTCAGGCCAAAACGTTTTTAAAAATTCTCATCAGACCACAGAATATTTTGCCTTATGCTCTGAGTCTTTCACATGCCTTTTTGCAAACTCCAGGCATGCTGTTATGTGCGTTTTTCTCAGGAGTGGCTTCCGTTTGGCCGCTCTCCCATAAAGCCCAGATTGGTGAAGTGCTGTAGCGACTGTTGTCCTTCTGGCAGGTTCTCCCATCTCAGCCAAGGAACTCTGTAGTTCTGCTAGAGTGGTCATTGGGTTCTTGGTCACCTCCCTGACCAAGGTCCTTCTTGCCCGGTTGTTCAGTTTGGTCAGATGGCCAGCTCTAGGCAGAGTCTGGGTAGTTCCATATTTTATTCAATTTCCCAATGATGGAAACCACTGTGGTCTTGGAAACTTTCAACACTCTAGAAATTGTTTTATACCCTTCTACAGATAAATATATATATATATATATATATATATATATATATATATATATATATATATATATATATATACATATATATATGCATCATCACAATTCTATCTCGGAGACCAAAAGACAGTTCCTTGGACATGTTTTGCAGTGTTACTTTAGTGCCTTGTCGCAAACAGATTGCATGTTGTGGAATATTTTTTGTTCTGTGCAGGCTTCCTTCTTTTCACTCTGTCAATTAGGTTAATATTGTGGAGTAGCTACAATGTTGTTGTTCCATCCTCAGTTTTCTCTTATCACAGCCATTAACTCTGTAACTGTTTTAAAGTCACCATTGGCCTCATGGTGAAATCCCCAAGTGGTTTCCTTCCTCTCCGGCAACTGAGTTAGGAAGGACACCTGTATCTTTAGTGACTGGGTGTATTGACACACCATCCAAAGTGTAATTAATAACTTCACCATTCTCAAAGGGATATTCAATGTCTGCTTTTTTCTTATTATTACCCATCTTCCATTAGGTGCGTTGGAAAACCTCCCTTGTCTTTGTGGTTGAATTTGTGTTTGAAATTCACTGCTCAACTGAAGGACCTTACAGATAATTGTATGTGTGGGTTACAGATATGAGGTAGTCATTCGAAAATCATGTTAAACACTATTATTGCACACAGAGTGAGTCCATGCAACATATTATGTGACTTGTTAAGCACATTTTTACTCCTGAATTTATTTAGGATTGCCATAACAAAGGGTTTGAATGCTTATTCACTCAAGACATTTCAGCTTTTCATTTGTAATTCATTTGTAAAAAAAAATTGAAATACACAATTCCACATAATTCCACTCTATTATGCGTAGGCCAGTGACAAAAAAAAACTCAATTTAACACAATAAACACAATAAAATGTGGAACACAATAAAATTACAGGGGTGTGAATACTTTCTGAAGGCCTGTTTCTTTCTAAACCATGTCCAAACAATTAAATTGGCCACAGGTGGACTCCAATCAAGTTGTAGCAACTTTTCAAGGATGATCAAATGAAATTGGATGCACCTGAGCTCAATTTGGAGTGTTATAGCAAAGGTTTGTGAATAAATATTTCTGTATTTCATTTTCAATAAATGTGCAAAAATGTCTAAAAACATGTTTTCACTTTGTTATTATGGGGTATTGTGTGTAGATGGGTGAGAGAAAAAAATATATATTTTAATTCAGGCTGTAACATCAAAATGTGGAATAACTCAAGGGGTACGAATACTTTCTGAAGGCACTGTACAGTATATATAGGTTCAGTGCTCAGTGACATCACTTCCTGAAACAGGATGTAAAAATACATATAACATTTAATGTATCCAAATATATGATAATACACAAGGAATGTGATCAATATTTCAGTAATATATATATACACAATATTCAACTAGAATAAAAAACACGATAATTTGGACATTTTGAAACTATAAAAACTGTGTTAAGTCGAGCTCCTCGTTAAGGCCATCCAGCGCCTGGAGAGGAGAGGACCCCACCCTGTGGAACCAGCTGAGCAACCGGATCCAGCCACCCACACACCAGCACCCAGAAGTATTCACCTGTCTCGACCGAGGGAATATGACGGGACAGCGGCCCGCTGCCAGGGTTTCCTCCTGCAGCTGGACCTCTATTTCAACACCATTAGCCCTGCTCCATCGGATCGTGAGAAAGAGTCCGCCCTCGTCTCCTGCCTCTCTGGCGTCCTTTCCCCCTTGCAGCAGATGTGGATGCGGGTGCGTTTGCACGCTCGGCCCATTTCTTCCGCAGTCAACCATGTGGTGTGCATTTTTGTGTTTGAAAAGGTGCGGCGTTAAGTGAGTGAGAGGGGAAATGGTTGCATATCCCAGAGCCGACCGGGGGTCTATGAACAGGGGTAGTGAGAGAGAGAGCTTTCAATTTTGTGTAGATGAGGGATATACATTTTTTAAATATAGTATACATCTAATCTAATTATTCATTGTCCTATCATGATGGAAAGATCCCTAACCCTATAACCTGGACACCCACCTGAGCGACCCATACACCAAAGAGAAGTTCCCATCTATTTTATGGACCTGCTGTGAATATGCAGCCTAAACAGAGAAATAAATGCGGTCAGAGACCTACTTGAGCAGCACCGCCCCCTCAAGATTCTGAGCCTGCCTGGCAGGGTTGGTCCTACAAAGCCAGAGCCCCCTGATGGGAGAGCATAATATACAAGGAAATTCTCAAAGCTGCTAATGAGAACCTTGACGACCTTTTACCTAGCCGGTGGGGATTCCGGTGGGGTACGCCCACCCAGGTAGTGGCAGTGCTGGCAACACTGGCTGCAGTAACCCATGGGGGAGGGGGTCACACTCGGACAATCAGAGAGGGGGTTTATCATTGTGGCCCAGGTGGCACAAAATAATCAAAGGTCTGACCGCATGGAGATGCTTGGGAAAATGGTTACAACAGGGGATCAGAGTGTTTGTGTCTCAGGTGAAGAGGGTGGATCTGATCTCCATCACCTAGGACTTGACATAGATTAAGTAGATTAATCAAATCTCACATTGTTATCAATTTCTGCTCAATCTGCATGCTTTCTCAATCAGCTTTAACTGTATGTGCACTCGTAGATCAAGTTATTTCTCGAGTTGGGCTCTGGGATATAACAGCCGTTGAGTATCGGATTTTATGGTGGATTGTGGAGGAGGGGGGTTGAGTGTGTTGGAGTATGTGAGTATGTGCGTGTGTGCTTGTCTGGCATCTGTTGTGGGGGGGATGTTGGGGGGGGTATGGGATGGACCGCGGGAATTATTTGCTAGGATAATAATTGCTTGTCAATGAATTAAATGTAATACAATGGCAATCCTGGTTATATGTTAGAATCCTATGCGTGAACTGCCGACATTATTACGCATATTAATTGATAATGATGGAAAATAGGATATGCATAATTAAAAAAATAATAATAGTTATATAGATATATATAGAGAGAGGTGAAAGCATTGGAAATGCTTTTGGCGGTTAACCTGCTTCTGTTTTGTGGGTGGCACTGTGTGCTGTTTTCGATGGATGGGTCCTGGCCTCTCGGGGCCTTAGGGATACGGAGGGACGTGGGTGGGATGCTGATCACTGGGATGACGGCTCAACTTGGGATGGGGAGGGGCTTTAGCGGGGGAATTAGTGGAGAACAATTGAAGGGGTTACTCCGTAGCAATGCAAATATCACGGTACAGCTATATGGACACTCAATCATTACGCTATTTTTTATTGGTAAATTTACAAACATATATAATGATAAATAGACTTGAAACTTGTATCTCATTATGGTGTATGGTGAAATAAGTATAGCCAGTTATAATTGTAATGGCTTAGCTGATAATAACAAAAGAAGAACAATATTTACATGGCTCAAAGAGAAGGAATATAATATCTATTGTATACAGGAAACTCATTCAACAATTCGAGATGAAGTAGCGTGGAAAAAAGAATGGGGGGGGGAAATATACTTCTCCCATGGGCAAAGAAATTCAAAAGGGGTGATGATATTAATTAATAGTAATTTCGATCCGAATGTGCAAATTGTCCAAATAGATACGCAAGGTAGATGGATTATTTTAAATATGGTATTGGACCATAAACAGATATGGCTCATTAACCTTTACGGACCAAATAATGATGATCCACAATTCTTTGACAATATATATAATAAATTATCAAGCCTGCAAGCAACTCAAGACAATATTATTATGGTGGGGGATTATAATACTGTTTTAAATAGCTCAATGGACCGAAAAGGAAATCACACCACAAACAATCCACACTATGGAAAATATGGGAAACCAGGCCTGCTATTCATAGCAGACTTCGAAAAGGCATTTGATAAAGTTCGACTGGAATTTATATATAAATGCCTGGAGCATTTCAATTTTGGAGAATCTCTTATAAAATGGGTCAAAATCATGTATAGTAACCCTAGGTGTAAAATAGTAAATAATGGCTATTTCTCAGAAAGTTTTAAACTGTCAAGAGGAGTGAAACAAGGTTGTCCACTATCGGCATATCTATTTATTGTGGCCATCGAGATGTTAGCTATTAAAATCAGATCCAATAATAATATCAGAGGATTAGAAATACAGGGCTTAAAAACAAAGGTGTCATTGTACGCAGATGATTCATGTTTTCTTTTAGATCCACAACTAGAATCCCTCCACAGCCTCATAGAGGATCTAGATACATTTTCTAACCTCTCTGGATTAAAACCAAATTATGACAAATGTACTATATTACGTATTGGATCACTAAAAAATACAATTTTTACATTACCATGTAGTTTACCAATAAAATGGTCTGATGGTGATGTAGATATACTCGGAATACATATCCCAAAGGAAATAAATGATCTCACTTCAATAAATTTTAATAGAAAGTTAGCAAAAATAGATAAGATCTTACTACCATGGAAAGGAAAATACCTGTCAATTTGTGGAAAAATCACCCTGATTAACTCTTTAGTATTATCCCAGTTTACCTATTTGCTTATGGTCTTGCCTACGCCTAGCAAACAGTTTTTTAAATTATGTGAGAAAAAAATATTCAATTTTATTTGGAACGGCAAGCCAGACAAAATTAAAAGAGCATATTTATATAATGAATATGAATTCGGAGGACAGAAATTATTAAATATTAAAGCATTAGACCTATCACTAAAATCTTCAGTCATCCAAAAGATATACTTAAATCCGAACTGGTTCTCAAGCAAATTAGTAAGATTGTCTCACCCACTGTTCAAGAAAGGCCTTTTTCCCTTTATTCAGATTACAACCTCTCACTTTCAGTTATTTGAAAAGGAAATAATCTCCCAAATGTCACTATTTCTAAAACAAGCCATAGAAAGTTGGTTGCAATTTCAATTTAATCCTCCAGAAACGACAGAACAAATAATGGAACAAATATTGTGGTTAAATTCAAATATACTAACTGACAAAAAACCTTTATTTTTTGACAGAATGTTTAAAAAAGGTATAATCTTCGTAAATGATATCATCGGTAGGACTGGTGGAGTTATGTTGCACATGCAGCTAACAAAAACATATGGACATGTCTGCTCTACCCAAAATTACAACCAAATAATTGCAGCCTTACCGCAAAAGTGGAAGAGGAAAGTGGAAGGGGGAGAAAGTAAGGAACTTGTCTGTCGGCCTTGCATTAAAGAACATAATTGGTTAAGGAAAACTGTGATAAATAAAAAAGTATATCAGTTTCACTTAAGGACCAAAGGATTGACAGCCGTCCCATATAGATTGCAAAATAGTTGGGAAGAGATCTTTGATGTACCGATCCCATGGCATAGTGTTTATGAACTGACACGCAAAACGACACCGGATTCAAAAATTAGAATCTTTCAATTTAAATTATTATATAAAATTCTTGCTACCAATAGAATGTTATTTATATGGGGGATACAATCTTCCCAGCTCTGCAGATTTTGCTGTGAAGAGATAGAATCATTAGATCATTTGTTTTGGTTCTGTCCATTTTTAGCTTGTTTTTGGACACAGGTCCAGGAATGGCTAAAGGATTGCAATATTTACCTGGAACTAACCTTGCAGATAGCATTACTGGGTGATCTGAAAAGTCATAGTCAATCAATCAATAATATAATAATACTTTTAGCAAAAATGTTTATTTTTAATTCACAATCTGTAGAAGCAATGAGAATAGAAAGGTTCAGAACTTTTGTAAAACATCACAGTACGGTTGAAATATATATGGCAAATAGAAATCCTATATGGATGGTGTTAAGAGATAGATGGGAGGTATTGAATAGAGTTGAAGGATGGGACTAATAACAAATAACAACAAATAATAACAAAGATAGCTAATAATGTAAGCATACTGTGTCCATAATAAGTATATAGGTTGTATGTTGGGAGCTTTTGGGAAAGAGCACAGTTAGAAAGATATGGCATTTAGAAGCAAACCGGATGGACATCATGAAAATGATCGAAGAGGTTGAGAGTAGAAGAAGTTCAGGTGCAAAAAAAATAATAATAAATATATATATATATATATATAGATATAGAATTATTGTAAAATTAACTCTGTCCATAAGGTGTAGATAGTAAGTATAGACCGGAAGTAGAGGCCTGGGCGTTGTTGTTCACTAATTTACTCCAAGTAGGGAAAGGATGGTGGGGTTGAAAAGTAATAAAGGGGAATATATATATAAAAAATAAAAATAAACATGGGGGATTGGAAGTGATGCAGACAATTACATTGATAGAAGATACAATCTATCTGCAATATTAAGCTGATCCATCCCCCCCCAAAAAAAAAAAAAAAAAAAAAAAGCCCTGGAGTGGGCCAACGCGGAGGAGTGAAGGAGGAGACGCGTTGGACAACTACGGAGAGTTCGCTCGCCTCTTCCGGGCAGTCTTCGATCATCCCCCCGAAGGAAGAGAGGCGGGCGAGCTTCTGGTCCACCAAGAAGGAGAGTGATGGAGTGCTGCATCAGATGACCTGGCCTCCACAATACACCGACCTCAACCCAATTGAGATGGTTTGGGATGAGTCGGAGGGCAGAGTGAAGGAAAGGCAGCCAACAAGTGCTCAGCATATGTGGGAACTCCTTCAAGACTGTTGGAAAAGCCTTCCAGGTGAAGCTGGTTGAGAGAATGCCAAGAGTGTGCAAAGCTGTCATCAATGCAAATGGTGGCTATTTGAAGAATTTCATATATAAAATATATTTATTTTGACTTTTTTGGTTACTACATGACTCCAAATGTGTTATTTCATAGTTTTGATGTCTTCACTATTATTCAACAATGTACAAAATAGTAAAAATTAAGAAAAACCCTTGAATGAGTAGTTGTGTCCAAACTTTTGACTTGAACTGTACATATTACATCAATTACCTCGACTAACCGGTGCCCCCGCACATTGACTCTGTACCGGTACGCCTTTATATAGCCTTGCTACTGTTATTTTATTTTACTGCTGCTCATAATTATTTGTTATTTTTTATTTATCTATTTTTTACTTAAGACTTATTATTCTTAAAACTGCGTTGTTGGTTAAGGGCTTGTAAGTAAGCATTTCACTGAAAAGTCTACACCTGTTGTATTCGGCGCATTTGGCAAATAACATTTGATTTGAATACCCCATAATGACAAAGCAAAAACGGTTTTTTAAAAGCATTTTTATTTAAAAAAAAAAAAAAAAAAATAAAAAAATGAAATATCACTTTTACATAAGTATTCTGACCCTTTACTAAGTACTTTGTCGAAGCACCTTTGGCAGTGATTACAGCCTCGAGTCTTCATGGATATGATGCTACAAGCTTGGCACACCTGTATTTGGAGAGTTTCTCCCATTCTTTTCTGCAGATGCTCTCAAGCTCTGTCAGGTTGGATGGGGAGCGTCGCTACACAGCTATTTTCAGGTCTCTCCAGAGATGTTAGATCGGGTTCGTCCGGGCTCTGGCTGGGCCACTCAAGGACATCAGAGACTTTTTCCTAAGCCACTCCTGCGTTGTCTTGGCAGTGTGCCTGTCGGAGGTCCTGAGCCCTCTGGAGTAGGTTTTCATCAAGGATCTCTCTGTACTAGTATCCTTGCCGCTGAAAAACATCCCTACAGTATGATGCTGCCACCACCATGCTTCACCGTAGGGATGCTGCGAGGTTTCCTCCAGACGTGACGCTTGGCATTCAGCCCAAAGAGTTCAATCTTGGTTTCATCAGATAATTTTATTTCTCATGGTCTGAGAGTCCTTTAGGTGCCTTTTGGCAAACTCCTAGCGGGCTGTCATGTGCCTTTTACTGAGGAGTGGCTTCCGTCTGGCCACTCTACCATAAAGGCCTGATTGGTGGAGTGCTGCTGTGATAGTTGTCCTTCTGGAAGGGTCTCCCATCTCCACAGTGGAACTCTGGAGCTCTGTCAGAGTACCCATCGGGTTCTTGGTCACCTCCCTGACTAAGGCCCTTCTCCACCGATTGCTCAGCTTGGCCGGGTGGCCAGCTCTAGGAAGAGCCTTGGTGGTTCCAAACTTCTTCCATTTAAGAATGATGGAGGCCACTGTGTTCTTGTGGACCTTCAATGCTGCAGACATTTTTTGGTAACCTTCCCCAGATCTGTGCCTCGACACAATCCTGTCTCGGAGCTCTACGGACAATTACTTCGACCTCATGGCTTGGTTTTTGCTCTGACATGCACTGTCAACTGTGGGACCTTCTATAGACAGGTGTGTGCCTTTCCAAATCATGTCCAATCAATTGAATTTCTACAGGTGGACTCCAATCAAGTTGTAGATCTCAAGGATGATCAATGGAAACAGGATGCACCGGAGCTCTATGTCGAGTCTCATAGCAAATGGTCTGAAAACGTATGTAAATAAGGTATTTCTGTTTTTAATGTGTCATGAACAGCTTCATTAAAGTGTTTTGAACGCTTATGTAAAGTTCAGGCCCCAAGCCCCAGTTATAGTGAAGTTTTACCCAGCAAACATACATTTTGTGTGATTGAATTATGTGACATTTGGCTATTCTATGCTTTCATACAGTGAGGGAAAAAAGTATTTGATCCCCTGCTGATTTTGTATGTTTGCCCACTGACAAAGACATGATCAGTCTATAATGTTAATGGTAGGTTTATTTGAACAGTGAGAGACAGAATAACAACAAAAAAATCCAGAAAAACGCATTTCAAAAATTTTATAAATTGATTTGCATTTTAATGAGGGAAATAAGTATTTGACCCCTCTGCAAAACATGACTTAGTACTTGGTGGAAAAACCCTTGTTGGCAATCACAGAGGTCAGACAATTCTTGTAGTTGGCCACTAGGTTTGCACATATCTCAGGAGGGATTTTGTTCCACTTCTCTTTGCAGATCTTCTCCAAGTCATTAAGGTTTCGAGGCTGACGTTTGGCAACTCGAACCTTCAGCTCCCTCCACAGATTATCTACGGGATTAAGGTCTGGAGACTGGCTAGGCCACTCCAGGACCTTAATGTGCTTCTTCTTGAGCCACTCCTTTGTTGCCTTGGCCGTGTGTTTTGGGTCATTGTCATGCTGGAATACCCATACACGACCCATTTTCAATGCCCTGGCTGAGGGAAGGAGGTTCTCACCCAAGACGGTACCCATTGACGATACATGGCCCCGTCCATCGTCCCTTTGATGCGGTAAAGTTGTCCTGTCCCCTTAGCAGAAAAACACCCCCAAAGCATAATGTTTCCACCTCCATGTTTGAAGGTGGGGATGGTGTTCTTGGGGTCATAGGCAGCATTCCTCCTCCTCCAAAAACGTCGAGTTGAGTTGATGCCAAAGAGCTCGATTTTGGTCTCATATGAGCACAACACTTTAACGCAGTTCTCCTCTGAATCATTCAGATGTCCAGAATGGCGCCGGAGAAGATGGCTGCCGTTTTACAGCCCTCTATCCAATTGTACTTTTATGTGTGTTTTTCCGCGTTATTTGTAATTTATTTATTTTATGTTTCTGCCATCGTCTCTTATAACCAAAAACAGCTTCTGGATATCAGGACAGCGATTACTCACCTCGTATTGGACTAATATTTTTTCTTCAACGAGGCGGCCGGGAAGGATATCCTACAGACACCCGACAAGGCCCAAATCCCCGTCATTCGCATGAGAAAGAGACAGAGATATCGTGGACGTAGGTCGGAGTGCCTTGTAAGGATCCGACGGCGAGCGAGTAAACTGCCTCTCCCATCAATCCTATTAGCCAATCTTCAATCATTTGAGAATAAATTGGATGACCTAAGATTACGGTTATCCTACCAACGGGACATTAAAAACTGTAATATCTTATTTTTCACAGAGTCATGGCTGAACGACGACATGGACAACATACAGCTAGCGGGCTATACGCTACATCGGCAGGATAGAATGGCTGACTCTGGTAAGACAAGGGGTGGTGGTCTGTGTATATTTGTAAACAACAGCTGGTGTTCAAAATCAAATACTAAGGAAGTCTCGAGGTTTTGCTCGCCTGAGGTAGAGTATCTTATGATAAGCTGTAGACCACACTATTTACCAAGAGAGATTTCATCTACATTTTTCATAGCTGTCTATTTACCACCACAAACCAATGCTGGCATTAAGATTGCACTGAATGAGCTGTATAAGGCCATAAGTGAACAGGAAAACACTCATCCAGAGGCAGCGCTCCTAGTCGCCGGGGACTTTAATGCAGGGAAACTTAAATCCGTTCTACCTAATTTCTACCAGCATGTTAAATGTGCAAGCAGAGGGAAAAAAACTCTAGACCACCTTTACTCCACACACAGAGACGCATACAAAGCTCTCCCTCCCCCTCCATTTTACGCATACAAAGCTCTCCCTCCCCCTCCATTTGGCAAATCTGACCATAACTCTATCCTCCTGATTCCTGCTTATAAGCAAAAACTAAAGCAGGAAGCACCAGTGACTCGGTTAATAAAAAAGTGGTCAGATGACGCAGATGCTAAGCTACAGGACTGTTTTGCTAGCACAGACTGGAACATGTTCCAGGATTCTTCAGATAGCATGGAGGAGTAAACCACATCAGTCACTGGCTTCATCAATAAGTGCATCGATGATGTGGTCCCCACAGTGACCGTACGTACATACCCCAACCAGAAGCCATGGATTACAGGAAACATCCGCACTGAGCTAAAGGGTAGAGCTGCCGCTTTCAAGGAGCGGGACTCTAACCCGGACGCTTATAAGAAATCACGCTATGCCCTCCGACGAACCATCAAACAGGCAAAGAGTCAATACGGGACTAAGATTGAATCGTACTACACCGGCTCTGACGCTCGTCGGATGTGGCAGGGCTTGAAAACTATTACAGACTACAAAGGGAAGCACAGCCGCGAGCTACCCAGTGACACAAGACTTCCAGACGAGCTAAACCACTTCTATGCCCGCTTCGAAGCATGCAACACTGAAGCATGCATGAGAGCACCAGCTGTTCCGGATGACTATGTGATCACGCTCTCCGTAGCCGATGTGAGTAAGACTTTTAAGCAGGTCAACATTCACAAGGCCGCAGGGCCAGACGGATTACCAGGATGTGTACTCCGAGCATGTGCTGACCAACTGGCAAGTGTCTTCACTGACATTTTCAACATATCCCTGACTGAGTCTGTAATACGAACATGTTTCAAGCAGACCACCATAGTCCCCGTGCCCAAGGACACTAAGATAATCTGCCTAAATGACTACCGATCCGTAGCACTGACGTCTGTAGCCATGAAGTGCTTTGAAAGGCTGGTCATGGCTCACATCAACACCATTATCCCAGAAACCCTAGACCCACTCCAATTTGCATACCGCCCCAACAGATCAACAGATGATGCAATCTCTATTGCACTCCACACTGCCCTCTCCCACCTGGACAAGAGGAACACCTATGTGAGAATACTATTAATTGACTACAGCTCAGCATTCAACACCATAGTGCCCTCAAAGCTCATCACTAAGCTAAGGATCCTGGGAATAAACACCTCCCTCTGCAACTGGATCCTGGACTTCCTGACGGGCCGCCCCCAGGTGGTAAGGGTAGGTAATAACACATCTGCCACACTGATCCTCAACACGGGGGCCCCTCAGGGGTGCGTGCTCAGTCCCCTCCTGTACTCCTTGTTCACCCATGACTGCATTGCCAGGCACGACTCCAACACCATCATTAAGTTTGCCGACGACACAACAGTGGTAGGCCTGATCACCGACAACGATGAGACAGCCTGTAGGGAGGAGGTCAGAGACCTGGCCGTGTGGTGCCAGGATAACAACCTCTCCCTCAACGTGACCAAGACAAAGGAGATGATTGTGGACTACAGGAAAAAAAAGAGGACTGAGCACGCCCCCATTCTCATCGACAGGGCTGTAGTGGAACAGGTTGAGAGCTTCAAGTTCCTTGGTGTCCACATCACCAACAAACTATCATGGTCCAAACACACCAAGACAGTCGTGAAGAGGGTACGACAAAGCCTATTCCCCCTCAGGAGACTGAAAAGATTTGGCATGGGTCCTCAGATCCTCAAAAAATTCTACAGCTGCACCATCGAGGGCATCCTGACTGGTTGCATCACCGCCTGGTATGGCAACTGCTTGGCCTCTGACCGCAAGGCACTACAGAGGGTAGTGCGTACGGCCCAGTACATCACTGGGGCCAAGCTTCCTGCCATCCAGGACCTCTATACCAGGCGGTGTCAGAGGAAGGCCCTCAAAATTGTCAAAGACTCCAGCCACCCTAGTCATATAATGTTCTCTATGCCACCGCATGGCAAGCGGTACCGGAGTGCCAAGTCTAGTTCCAAAATACTTCTCAACAGCTTCTACCCCTAAGCCATAAGACTCCTGAACAGCTAATCATGGCTACCCGGACTATTTGCACTGCCCCCCCATCTTTTTACGCTGCTGCTACTCTGTTAATTATTTATGCATGATCACTTTAACTCTACCCACATGTACATATTACCTCAAATACCTCAACTAGCCGGTGCCCCCGCACATTGACTCTGCACCGGTACCCCCCGTGTATATATCCTCCCTACTGTTATTTTATTTGACTTCTGCTCTTTTTTTCTCAACACTTTTTTGTTGTTGTTTTCTTTTACTTTTTTATTAAAAATAAATGCACTGTTGGTTAAAGGCTGTATGTAAGCATTTCACTGTAATGTCTGCACCTGTTGTATTCGGCGCATGTGGCAAATAAAATTTGATTTTATTTTATTTGAAACTTCAGACGGCCCTGTATATGTGCTTTCTTGAGCAGGGGGACCTTGCGGGCACTGCAGGATTTCAGTCCTTCACGGCGTAGTGTGTTACCAATTGTTTTCTTGGTGACTATGGCCCAGCTGCCTTGAGATCATTGCCAAGATCCTCCCATGTAGTTCTGGGCTGATTCCTCGCCGTTCTCATGATCATTGCAACTCCACGAGGTGAGATCTTGCATGGAGCCCCAGGCTGAGGGAGATGGACAGTTATTTTGTGTTTCTTCCATTTGCGAATAATCGCACCAACTGTTGTCACTTTCTCACCAAGCTGCTTGGCCATGGTCTTGTAGCCCATTCCAGCCTTGTGT
Organism: Coregonus clupeaformis; assembly: GCF_020615455.1. Lineage (NCBI taxonomy): Eukaryota > Metazoa > Chordata > Actinopteri > Salmoniformes > Salmonidae > Coregonus > Coregonus clupeaformis. The sequence continues at coordinate 25,997,345 of NC_059227.1, read as the reverse complement.
AGGTCTACAATCTTGTCCCTGACATCCTTGGAGAGCTCTTTGGTCTTGGCCATGGTGGAGAGTTTGGAATCTGATTGATTGATTGCTTCTGTGGACAGGTGTCTTATATACAGGTAACAAACTGAGATTAGGAGCACTCCCTTTAAGAGTGTGCCCCTAATCTCAGCTCGTTACCTGTGTAAAAGACACCTGGTTGAGAGGGGTCAAATACTTATTTCCCTCATTAAAATGCAAATCAATTTATAACATTATTGAAATGCGTTTTTCTGGATTATTTTGTTGTTATTCTGTCTCTCACTGTTCAAATAAACCTACCATTAAAATTATAGACTGATCATGTCTTTGTCAGTGGGCAAACGTACAAAATCAGCAGGGGATCAAATACTTTTTTCCCTCACTGTACATCATCTGAGTGATCTAACCAAATTTAGTTAGCTAAAAGAAGAATACAATTTGACCCCATTCTATCTGTGACTTACTGAGTCTGGCTTTTAGATTAACATTATCCTAATTTACACAGACAAAGTACATAGCTAAAAATCCTAGGTCTCTGTAAATATGCCATGACCAAGCAAGCTAATCTTAGCTAGCTAGCAAGCGCACTTGCTTACGTTTGCCTAAATAATGTTGTTAGCTAGCCCAGATCATTTGCATGGCTAGCTAGCTAGCCACCACCACACATAGTGACAGTGAGTATGTTTACATGCACACTAATAATTCCATTTTAAACTGATTATGGCAGAAGGCCGAGTATGGCATTAGTCATGTAAACACCTTACTCTGCTTATCTTAATCCGTGTAAAGTCAAAATCGATGTAACAATATGTTTTGTGAGATTCACAACATCAATTCTAGCTCTTAAAGGGGCAGTAGCCTACATTGGGTGTACAATTTTCAATTACAGCATTATTTAGTCTGCTGTTATTCTTCTGCTATTTATTCTGTTGCCAATAATATTTAAATGTTAATAGTATCTTCTGATTACAATTATTATGTCTCATCGTTTAGCTAAATGCAATTTATTGGCTCCCAAAATGTAAGTAGGTATATACAGCTGTACGATAACACGTTCTGATGGAATGGCTTGTCCTGCACTTTGTAAAAACCCAGAGGGCATTGAGTGAATGTTGGGAAAAGATCTTGGCTCCTTTCTAAACATAGCAATGTGAATGCAAAGAAGACTCAGACCACAAAATAGGTGAAGTGAACTGGCAAAAGAGTTGAGTCCTCATTCAAGGGCAGTGTAAATACAAAGATAACTTAGTTATTTAGCTTTTTCCCCCCAGAATTCACTTTAAAGAGGACTGAGATTGGTTCTTTTAGTTTTCACATACAAACGTTATATGTCCGAACTCAGAATAAAATATGCTTCCCAAAAATAACATGGTTGCTGTGGTAGAAAGTTTATTTTAATTGGCAATTTTTTACATTTATCAGTGTCTTCAGGTAACCCGATTTCAAATGTGTCCATGTAAACAGCATTATTAGTGAAATCGTTCTTCTTACAAAGCATGTAAACCTTTTAATCAAACTATTATATTTATCTAACTATGCATGCAACCGTACTCAATGATGTGCTAGCTACAATAACGACTATTATCATTGGGTGGTGGTTAGCCATGTAGCTAGCTGGCTATCGTATTGTAGCTGCAAGGATAGCAAGCTAAGGTTAGCATGCTTTGCATGCTAGACAACTAAGCTACTAGCTGCTAAAGCCATCCATAGCGAAATGTTTGATAATTCATATCTAGTTACCTTACCTCTTCATGTTCATAGCCTCCCGAGTGGCGCAGTGGTCTAAGGCACTGCATCGCAGTGCTAGCTGTACCACTAGAGATCCTGAATGGCCGGCAGGGATGTAGCTCAGTTGGTAGAGCATGGCGTTTGCAACGCCAGGGTTGTGGGTTTGTTTCCCATGGGGGGCCAGTATGAAAAAGTAAAAAATTATGTATGCACTCACTAACTGTAAGTTGCTCTGGATAAGAGTGTCTGCTAAATGACTAAAATGTAATAAGTGTTTCCTAGGGGACCCTATAATCTTTGGCTACATTGAATGTTTTCTCTTAGCTACTTCATGTAGCTAACATATTCATGCTTCTCATATTCCTCTTTAATTTAGAATATACTGTTGCACAAACAACATGCTGATTTAGGTCTACACCATCACTGGAATTATCAGGCTGTATAGCAAATTACGTTTGCAATGACTCAGCTGGCTGGCTAGCTAATAAATGTACTAACTAGCGATTAGCATTAGCGGCTAACACGATTTAGGGCCAACTTGCTAAGAAAAGACCAACTAGCTGTTTTCAGATGTAAGAAACACAAACTAATAGTGTAATTATAGAACGCTAGTGGATTTATATTAAAAAGCAAAGTGAAAACAGCATTGTTGTCATCAACATTGTTGCATGTGCTGCATTGACCATACAGACTGAAAGCAAGTGTCTCGTGGTCGAGGAACAACAAATTCGCGCCTTGAGTGACAGGGGGCGGGGCTTGGTCTGTGTGGAAAGCGGCATGGAGAGAGAGAGTGAGAGTGTAGAGAGATGACTCAAGTAGCAATGTAAACTATAAAAATGGACGCTACACACGGCGTATCACATTTAACTAACCAAACATTCAAATACCGTTATAGAAGGTAAAGTAAAAACCCAAACCGGTCCGTGCATCAATACCGGTATATCGTAAAAAACGGTATACCGCCCAGCCCTACATCCAGGACCTCTATACTTGGCTGTGTCAGAGGAAGGCCCTAAACATTTTCAATGACTCCAGCCACCCAAGTCAGATTGTTCTCTCTGCTATCGCACGGCAAGTGGTACCAGAGTGCCAAGTCTGGGACCAAAAGGCTCCTAAACAGCTTCTACCCACAATCCATAAGACTGCTGAACAGTTAATCAAATGGCTACCCGGACTATTTGTATTGACCCCCTTTTTTGCACTGGCTCTATTCACACTCACTGGACTCTACCCCCACACTCACACATACTAACCACACTGACACTCCAACACACACACGCACACACACCACACACACACACACACACACACACACACACACACACACACACACACACACACACACGCACGCATGTTGATGCTACACAAACACACACACACACACTCACTCTTTCACACTCTTTCACACACGCTGTTGCTATTCTGTTTATGAATTATCCTGATTTGCCTAGTCACTTTTACCCCTAATTACATGTACATACAGTGGGGGAAAAAAGTATTTGACAAACTGACTAAATACTTTTTTTCCCCACTGTATTACCTCAACTACCTCGTACCCCTGCACATTGACTCGGTACCGGTACTGCTTGTATATAGTCTTGTTATTGTTATTTTGTGTTACCATTTCTTTATTTTATTTGCAAATGTTCTTACTTTTTAACTCTGCATTGTTGGGAAAGAGCTCGTAAGTAAGCATTTCACTGTAAAGTCTACACCTGTTTTATTCGGCGCATGTGACAAATAAGATTTGATTTGATTGATTTGAAACGACAGCCGGATTAAATGGAGTCTGATTTATCAAGCTAGAGCTGTGGAGAGGAGCATGTTTTAAGCCTCTTTCAAAGAAGAAAGTGGAAAACGGGGCCTTCTCCCCTGCTGACACTCACGTGGCGAGAGGTTGTGTGGGGAGGTTCCCTCTCTCTCCTCTCACAGTCCCCTGGCTCTCTTCTGCTCTCCTATACCCCCCCGGTTGTGGGTTCGACTCCCACGGGGGGCCAGTATGAAAACAATAAATAATAATAATAATTTAAAAATTATATATAATAATGTATGCACTCACTAACTGTAAGTCGCTCTGGATAAGAGCGTCTGCTAAATGACTAAAATGTAAAATGTAATGTTTCCTCAAGTTCGAGGCAGAATTTTGTAGGATGCCACCTCCGCCATTCTGGGTAAGCAGCTTGTATTGCATGATTACACTTGAAAAATACTCAAAAAAGTATAAGTACTCTGAAAAGCCCCTCAATTACGAGAGTATTTGTAATTCGGTACTTCCACCCCTGACAATATTAAACACTTTTTAGAAAATGTTCTCACAGGTATAGAGTTGAGAAAACTAGGCCAAAGATTTAAGCCCAAAGATGTATCTATCTGCAGCCTCTCTCCTTGTACTTCAGATTTGTAATTGCCTGTGGGTTAACTGTTAAGGTGTACGGCAGAGATCATTTGGAAATTATCCATCGTTTAGCACCGTAATAATGAGTTTCCAATGGCTCACTGAGCCGACTAGGCCTCTGCTTCCGCTTTCTCTTCCTGCTGAGAGAGCCTCCACTCAGGCGAGCCGGGACCGCAGCCTCCTCTGGAGAGTGTCTCCCTCAGCAGGGTTCGGGAAGTGTGTGTGTGTGTATATATGCTTCTCTGAGTGTGTGTATGTGTAGAATTGTTATTCTTAATCAAACCCTCTCTATCCCCCAGCAGTTACAGATCTGTAAGTAAGGACCAGAGAAGCATAACGAACCAGACACAGCCACACTGGTAAGCTACAACAGTGTTCATTTGTCTGGGGGATGTGGATGTAGATGATACAGCTTCAGACTAGTTCCCAAAGACCGCTTGCCCCCACCTGACCGCTGGGACTCTTTCCGCCACTTATGCAGAAGATAGGCAGAAATTATCCCAATTTAGCAGATATTTTCATGTTTTTAAAATGTCAACTTTGTCCTGCCAGTAAATTATGCAGTCCTAATGTCATTAGAGGGACTTTTCAAAATAACTCCATGTGCTGGGTAGACCAGAGGTCATGTTTTAAAAAACACTTAAAAACATTCATTATGACAAAAGGCCACTTTTAGACGGATTTCAAAGGGGAGTTAACCTGCTGTTAGAGGAAGCTGTGTTTAGGAGATGGAGGGGAAATGCCAGTCACACACACACACACACACACACACACACACACACACACACACACACTGCTATTTGTTATTTCCCTATGATTTAGAGGTAATTTCAATTGATGCAGTCACCGGCACCAGCTGTGGCAGCTTTAAAAGATTAAGAGAGGTAGCTATTTAAACTACCAGTACTTAAAAAAGTGCTTGTAAAACCTTAGAGATAGAATACCTTTTCAGTGTGGGAAGTATGTAACCTAGTGGTTAAGAGCATTGAGCCAGTAATTGAAAGGTCACTGGTTCGAGCCAACTAGGTGAGAAATTGGTCGATGTGCCCTAAACAAGGCACGTGACCCTAATTCTCCTGTAAGTCGCTCTTGATAAGAGCATCTGCTAAATGTAAAATAAATGTTTATCAAGGAATTAAATAAAACCTTTTTTGATGACATGGTCATATTGCAACTGCTATTGCCAATGCATGCAGCTTTTGTTGACATAATGAAACGCAATCAATTGAGTAAATAAGAAGAAACATTGTTTAATGTTTTTATTGAATGCCTGGAGTTTAGGCTGCATTTCTAAGTGGTTCAACTGATTAGCTGTGTCATTTAAGAGAAAATATTTTTAGGACTGTTTTACAGCGTGTAGCTACTTGGAGTAATGAAAACAATCATAACAAGATAACTTTTGACTAAATGCAGTGGAACTATAAGACATTTGAAATTTGAACATTTGAAAACAAGATGGTGCCAAATCATAGCACACATATTAACAATCTTGCCTAGATAGTCAACCACATTCAGTTAAACTTAACACAGTTTTCTGCCTATGGATACAAACATGCTTCAGGATACCCCCAAATGTTTCTCTATTCATTTTAAAGTGTCACACACCGCTCCTAAAAAACCTGTCAGGCAGCTATCAAATGAGTGATTTAAATCTTCAGTGTGTGCGTTCTTATTCCGTTGGGCCTGTGACAGGCTGAAATTGCTTTATTATTCCCCCCGAGCCTTGGCGGATCCCCCAGCAGCCTTCACACTCCACACTGTGATCGCTGACTTATGTCTGAGAGGAAATAAAGTGTTGGGGATTCGACAACGATGGCGGCGTTGGTTGGTGACAGTTTGGTGTATTAGCTCCCGTTCTGACAGAGGAGAAGGAGAGAGAGAGAAGAAGAGAGGGAGGCCCAGTGGAGAAGTAAGGGAAAGACATCCATGTCAGCAGAAGCAGCTTCCTCTTCAATAAGAAAGGCTGCAAATTGAGTTTTTTGAACCGGGAACCTAGTTCGCAGCTGGTGGGTTTTAAGACGCTCCTTTCGAGTTTTGAAGCTTGGCACCACTCAGTCACTCCCTCTCCACTGCAATCCAGTGGAAGCCTGCAGGGAGCCACACATGACAACCAGCAGGACTCAGTTATACACTGTTTGAAGATGTTATCAGCAATCCTCCGTGTCTCATTCAGTGAAGTATAGTTTAAACTGTATTTTAGGTATAGGTGGCCCCGGGAATCAAACCCACTATCCTGGAATTGCAAGAGCCATGTTCTACCAACTGAGCTAAAGAGGAACACGATATCAAGACAGTACACTACAATACAATCAGAGAAACAATGTTGCAGTTTCACAGCGATAGTAAGTCTACTGTTTTACACTTTTGGTCATTCTCATACACCGTCCTGAGATAGGGAGCCCAATTACTGTGCAGTCACAATGGTTGGAGTCCTGACTTGAGAGATACATGCATGATACTGACGTCAATGTATAATTGTAACGCAAAACGTAACGTGTTGTGATACACCCATCTCAAGTTAGGACCAGACCAATATGAGACACTGTAAGGTTTGGAATCTGTATTTCTCTATTTTTCCTCTAAAGTTCAAACCTGGAGCCCTGTTCCAATAACAGCTGCTAATTATATTAATGTGGGGTCCCAGGGAGAGCTTGTTAAGCCCACCATAGTTTGTTCTCTCTTCCCTCAGAGCTTCTCCTCACATCATCCCTGGATGACACAGCAGCCAACAGCTAACATCACACCAACACAATTATCACCTAAATATTCTCCTCTACTCACACACACACACACACACGAGTGCACGCACACACACCATCGTCTTATGGCGCATAGAAACTGATACTGGACAGACACATTTATACCCATCGGAGGTGTAGAGCTTCTCCAAGCACTGACCGCTTTATGACACTCTCTTCTTTTAGTTTTTTATCATTGTTTTGTTGTTCTCTGGGTCCATTAAGAGTTGATGTGGATTGGTGGGTACAATAGTGTCTCCTGTTCTTGGATAAGAAGAACTCTGTGTGGGCTAGGAGGATTGTGTGTTGTCCCTAGGTCCTGGTTACTATAGGAACAGTGACAATGCTACCACAGACAGTAGGCCTATTCACCTCTCCTAATAATTATTTTAATCAGATAATGACTCTGGATAAGTTTCGGTATCTGGTCAAGGTCAGGACAAAGGGTAAAAAATAAATATATGGAATTAAAAGCTATTTTTTAAATGAGCAAACATGCAATAAAGTCACTGCCATCAGTGATTGCAAAAAGTCAATACTACGGTGGGAACAGAGGACCAAGGCGCAATGAAATATATAGAGTAATACGAACAAAACAACAAACGATAATGAAAAACCACCCACGTGCAATGGGTCCCAATAAACAACATGACACTAGTTGCTTAAAAAGGCCAACCTAGAAAAACACCTAAAAATGTCTCAGAGCCAGGGCGTGACACTAATCTTTAATTTCACAAGTCACCATAAAATTCTGATATTCCTACTCCAAATGAATCCCACCCAACTTTCTCTAGATAATATTCCAAAGCTGAAGCTTTCCCATTTGAATCAGATGTTTCCTCCTCCTCTGAGCAAAAATAAATAAATCTCAACACAAAAAACCTCACTGCTGTCAGACGACAAAGTTTGGCATCAAACAGAACACATAATGTCAGTGGCAATCACGCTGTGGGAGCGCCTCTAGAGAGGGTGCATCAGTCTGATCTGACACAGGGATTTCATACTCCATTCATCCGCTCTGATCCTCTCTGCTCCTCTCCTCTCTGCTCTGCAGTCCCAAGGCTCCCCACAGACACACAACAGGGGTGTTTTGTCACTATTAAACACAGGCAAACAAAAACATGCAACATTTGAATTATTTGTGTCTTTTAGCTACTGCTGTAAGAGCCTTTGATTGCGGTTTTATTGACTTTGCTTTCACGTTTTCATGTGATCACGTGATCTTATGTGAAGCTAATGTGATAACATCTGGCAATATGTAAAGCAACATGTTATAACATCAAAATACACATGTGAAAATGAGATCACATTAAATCATGTGTTTTTGGAACATTTCACGTGTTCACATGTGAAATCCATGTGGTTTTTCCACAAGGGCAGCAAAGGAGCATGTGAAGTGTTCCAGAAACATATGTTTTCAAATCAAATCAAATTGCATTTGCCACATGCACCGAATACATCAGGTGTAGACCTTACAGTGAAATGCTTACTTACAAGCCCTTAATCAACAATGCAGTTTTAAGAAAAAAAAGTGTTAAGTAAAAAATAAAATAACAGTAGGGAGGCTATATACAGGGGGTACAGGTACAGAGTCAATGTGCAGGGGCACCGGTTAGTCGAGGTAATATGTACATGTGGGTAGAGTTAAAGTGACTATGCATAGATAATAAACAGAGAGTAACAATGCAAATAGTCAGGGTAGCCAAGATTAGCTGTTCAGGAGTCTTATTGCTTGGGAGTAGAAGCTGTTAAGAAGCCTTTTGGACATAGACTTGGCGCTCCGGTACCGCTTGCCGTGCAGTAGCAGAGAGAACAGTCTATGACTAGGGTGGCTGGAGTCTTTGACAATTTTTAGGGCCTTCCTCTGACACCGCCTGGTATAGAGGTCCTGGATGGCAGGAAGCTTGACCCCAGTGATGTACTGGGCCGTACGCACTACCCTCTGTAGTGCCTTGCGGTCAGAGGCCGAGCAGTTGCCATACCAGGCAGTGATGCAACCAGTCAGGATGCTCTCGATGGTGCAGCTGTATAACTTTTTGAGGATCTGAGGACCCATGCCAAATATTTTCAGTCTCCTGAGGGGGAATAGGCTTTGTTGTGCCCTCTTTACGACTGTCTTGGTGTGTTTGGACCATGATAGTTTGTTGGTGATGTGGACACCAAGGAACTTAAAGCTCTCAACCTGTTCCACCTGCTCAGTCCTCTTTTTTTTCCCTGTAGTCCACAATCATCTCCTTTTTCTTGATCACGTTGAGGGAGAGGTTGTTATCCTGGCACCACACGGCAAGGTCTCTGACCTCCTCCCTATAGGCTGTCTCATCGTTGTCTGTGATCAGGCCTACCACTGTTGTGTCGTCGGCAAACTTAATGATGGTGTTGGAGTCATGCCTGGCCATGCAGTCATGGGTGAACAGGGAGTACAGAAGGGGACTGAGCACGCACCCCTGAGGGGCTCCCGTGTTGAGGATCAGCGTGGCAGATGTGTAGTTACCTACCCTTACCACCTGTGGGCGGCCCGTCAGGAAGTCAAGGATCCAGTTGCAGAGGGAGGTGTTTAGTCCCAGGGTCCTTAGCTTAATGATGAGATTTGAGGGCACTATGGTGTTGAACGCTGAGCTGTAGTCAATGAATAGCATTCTCACATAGGTGTTCCTCTTGTCCAGGTGGGAAAGGGCAATGTGGAGTGCAATAGAGATTGCATCATCTGTGGATCTGTTGGGGTGGTATGCAAATTGGAGTGGCTACAGATGTGAGTGCTAAGGGTCGGTAGTCATTTAGGCAGGTTATCTTAGTGTTCTTGGGCACAGAGACTATGGTTGTCTGCTTGAAACATGTTGGTATTACAGACTCAGTCAAAGACATGTTGAAAATGTCAGTGAAGACACTTGCCAGTTGATCAACGCATGTTCGTAGTACGCGTCCTGGTAATCCGTCTGGCCCTGCTTAAAAGTCTTACATCGGCTACGGAGAGCGTGATCAAATAGTCATCCGGAAAAGCTGATTCTCTCATGCATGCTTCAGTGTTGCTTGCCTCAAAGCGAGCATAGAAGTGATTTAGCTCGTCTGGTAGGCTTGTGTCACTGGTCAGCTCGCGGCTGTGCTTCCCTTCGTAGTCTGTAATAGTTTGCAAGCCCTGCCACATCCGACGAGCGTCAGAGCCGGTGTAGTACGATTCAATCTTAGTCCTGTATTGACTATTTGCCTGTTTGATGGTTCGTCGGAGGGCATAGCGGGATTTCTTATGAGCGTCCGGGTTAGACTCCCGCTCCTTGAAAGCGGCAGCTCTACCCTTTAGCTCAGTGCGGATGTTGCCTGTAATCCATGGCTTCTGGTTGGGGTATGTACGTACGGTCACTGTGGGGATGACGTCATCGATGTACTTATTGATGAAGCCAGTGACTGATGTGGTGTACTCCTCAATGTCATCGGAAGAAACCCGGAACATATTCCAGTCTGTGCTAGCAAAACAGTCCTGTAGCTTAGCATCTGTGTCATCTGACCACTTCCTTATTAACCGAGTCACTGGTGCTTCCTGCTTTAGTTTTTGCTTATAAGCAGGAATCAGGAGGATAGAATTATGGTCAGATTTGCCAAATGGTGGCGAGGGAAAGCTTTGTAGGCGTCTCTGTGTGTGGAGTAAAGGTGGTCTAGAGTTTTCTTTCCTCTGGTTGCACATTTAACATGATTTCACATGGTTTCACATGAAATTTCATGTGAAATCGTGTGATTTTCAACATGTGGTTTTCTGTAAGGGTGTATTGTGGTCGATATGGGAAAGTAGGAAATGTTCAGTGTGTGGGGTGAGTTTTAGTGTGTAGGGAAATGACTGGCGAGGAAGGTATTAAGGGACAATGGCTTTATGTTTGCATCAGTATTGAATAGAACAGAATAAGATGGAATAGTACTTTATTATTCTTATGTGACAACATAAATGTGTCTTCTAATCTTCTTTCAATCCCTCTGAGACAAAACACCCACCCACACTACTTGTATGACCAAACCAGCACTGTACTAGGCTCCTCTGTAGTACAATATGCAATTATATCAAATTGTGTCATTCAAGTTGATTAAAGTCGGACATGAAAACGATCCGTCTTTTACAAGTAAAATAATCATCCAGTCTAACATGTGTTTACAGTTGCTGCAAATTCCATCCTCACAGTCTAATTGAAAATTAAAGCAATTGCATTGAAATCGACACTGATTAAATTACACAGAACACTTACAGGAGTGAGCACCGGCTCCTCAAACGAGGAGATCAAACCAAATGCTCTCCTGCAGAAGTAGAGGAGAAGACCGGGTTTGGCCGGTGTAGGCCGTCATTGTAAATAAGAATTTGTTCTTAACTGACTTGCCTAGTTAAATAAATAAATACAATTAAAAAGACGAAGCGAGTGAGTGAGTGGTGCTTTGTTTTCTTTGATGATGACATTTCTTCAGGATATGAATTATGAATCCAATCTCCCAAAGTGTAACTAAAAGTCAGCGGAAGTATTTGAACCAATCCACTGCTCTTCACTCTGTCACACTAATAAACCCTAATCCAGCTTTCATCTGGAAGTTGAGAAGTGTGTCACTTCCTCAGGAAAGGAGGACTCTTCTTCTTCTTCTTCATCTTTTCCCAACACAGATGATCTGCGTATTCCAGATACTTATCTCTAAGCTCGACTCAGGGGATCCAATCTTTGTCATATATTTAATTCATGAATGACCAGGGAGGCACACACTGGCATGTAAGGTGGGTGACAGTTTTGAACAAGGAGATCTTTATAATTTATTGATGGTAGATTTGCAGTGTAACAACTTGAGTCTTTCATGAAAAAGGAGTGAGCATAAAAAAGCAGTGTGATTGAAGAACAATCAGAGAGACAGAGAAATATAGCAGCGTGTTAAATGAATATTTCATCCTGTTAGCTGAGAAACAATGATTCTTCTTCTAAGCCTTGACAGTTGCCAGATGTCATTGGCATCTTTCTTTCCCCTTTACCCCTTTCCCTTCCCTACCTAGCCATTGACATGCTTCCTCTCAGTTACATTATCATCACATCACAATGACTGCATATCCCTGGTCCCAGATCAGTTTGTGCTGTGGCAATAATGGCCAACTCCTATGGACATATGCAACGCTAACAGATCTGGGACCAGGCTAGTAGCATACATCCCTTTCAACATAATTCTAATTATAAATCATTGACCTTTTCATTTATAAACTTCATGCAGACCTTCATAATGGCCTGATAATGAGGCGTTATGAAACCGCAGACCACACTCCCAATTGCCCCACAATCAGAAGTTGTAATGCCTTAGGGAATATTAATGACAACCCGCCCCAGGGAAGTATCTTTTTAACAAGCAGATGATGCATAGATGGCTGGCCTATATCAGATTGCTCTCCATTGACAAAGAATGAGGCTGCAACTAAATTACTGATTTATGGAGTTATATGTACAGATGCAGGACGATTCTTAGCATGTCATAAAGAATTTAGTGGACATTTTACATTACATTTTAGTCATTTAGCAGACGCTCTTATCCAGAGCGACTTACAGTTAGTGAGTGCATACATTCTTTTTTTATTTTTCATACCGCCCGTGGGAATCGAACCCACAACCCTGGCGTTGCAAACGCCATGCTCTACATCCCTCTGGACCCTCGTTGCAATGTAATATTTGTGGGAGATAATGTTGAGAGAGAGAGAGAGAGGGAGAGAGAGAGAGGCTTATTAATAATAGTAGTAGTAGTAGTAGTAGTAGTAGTAGTAGTAGTAGTAGTAGTAGTAGTAGTAGTAGTAGTAGTAGTAGTAGTAGTAGTAGTAGTAGTAGTAGTAGTAGTAGATGTAGTAGTAGTAGTAGTAGTAGTAGTAGTAGTAGTAGTAGTAGGTCCTCTGTAGCTCAGCTGGTAGAGCACGGCGCTTGTAACGCCAAGGTAGTGGGTTCGATCCCCGGGACCACCCATACACAAAAATGTATGCACGCATGACTGTAAGTCGCTTTGGATAAAAGCGTCTGCTAAATGGCATATTATTATTAGTAGTAGTAGTAGTAGTGGACCATGGACCCTGCCGTGCAGAGTACCTAACGACCTGTAGCACAAAAACCCAGGGCTCGATTAGAGGCCGCACAATGCTCATATACACCACTTACAGTAGTAGAAATTGCTGTTGTAGTAGTAGTAGTAGTAGTAGTAGCAACAGTAGTCGTAGTAGTAGCAACAGTAGTCCTAGTAGTAGCAATAGTAGTAGTAGTAGTAGTAGTAGTAGTAGTAGCAGTAGTAGCAGTAGAATTACAGTAGTAGTAAATTGTACAATAATTACAGAAATCAATTGTGTACTGTTGATTGTAGATATAGGCCCAGGCCTAGCATCCAGGAATTCCTCAGTAAGCAATCAATGCTTTGTGACAGTAGCCTACCCGGAAACACACTTGATGTCCATTTGGCAACATAGTGATCTGTAGAGGATGCATCTCATTAGGAGGAGACATAATAGATGATGCATTGATCCTCTCTCTGAAGACACAGCACAGTCTTCCTCCATAGTCTTAGTGTGATTGGACCAAGCATTCATCTTGATTATAGTCCACTCTAACCCACAGGAACAAGCTAAGTAATCTAATTTGTCATGTCATAGTCTTTGTATATCAGACCTGCTTTAGTTGGTCCCATGTATACCTATCGTCTTCGTCTTCTGTATACTGTATCTAATAATGTTAAGACGGGCTTATAAATCAAACAATTGATTAACTTATTCACTCATATCCAATAACCAGATGTACAGCATTGGGATACCTGTTGGTATGTTTTCATATGGTTACACCCAACACCTAGCGACCGCGTCAAGAGGTTGGGATCAAAGTGCTGGGTTGACAGTTGCTGGACTTGTAAATGTATGGTAACTGTTTTTTTCTAAAAAGTTACAGTAGATATCTCCAGAGTGTCATACCAGCACACAGCTCAGTGGTTTCCTCAACAATGATAGATGATAGATTATCAAACTGTCACAAATCGTGGACAGAGGTGCGAGGAATCAACCGTATATTGGAAATTGGGGTTAGCAGTTTGACTTTTCGGGTGATATGAAGTGATGGGAGAAATATGATGACGCATGCCGTCACTGTCTTATGGGAAGAGGAACCATGAACCTGGGACAAATCGTTTTGTATGTTTCCAAGGGAGTGAGGCAGTCTATTCTGTAACACAATGGTGTGTCTGTCCAAACAGATTATGTCTAATCCCTTTTGTCAACAGCAACATCGACAGCAAACACAGATTTATTTTGGGGTCATAGAGTCGCCTCAACCTGATTAACAACACATCTACACAGAGAATAGCACCAGCAGATTTACTGTTCCTCCTATTAGTTATAGACTCCAACTATGCAAATACAATAGAAATACAAAATCATTGTGTAACAACATGGTAGTACAATGTTGCTACTAGAGTAATTAGACTAGCTGCAATGTTACTATACAGGTAAAAGAGCATGTTGCTGAATAGAATAGGGTGGCAAATCCGGGGGTGCAGCCCAGACTGGGACTCGAACCCAGGTCCAGCGACTGTCAACCCAACACTTTAGTCGTTACGCAAAGAGATCACAACCTGTTGATGTCGATAGGTTAATGAGAGGTGGCAGGTAGCCTAGTGGTTAAGAGTTTTGGGCCAGTAACCGAAAGATCACTGATTCGAATCCCCAAGCTGACTAGATGAAAAATCTGTCTGTGCCCTTGAGCAAGGCACTTCATCCAAATTGATCCTGTACGTCGCTCTGGATAAGAGTCTGCTAAATGACTAAAATGTAAATGAGGGCATGACTTGAGGCAACATAGCCCCTCTATTAACAGATTTAGAATATTATATTTCTAAAAGGAAGGGGGAGAAGGTTATTTGGAATATGACATCATTGTGACAGTGCTGGATGCCATGACAATAATATACCCCTGTAATTCTTCCTCCGGTGTTGTACTTGTCATCCACAGCAGTGTACCACCAGCGCCAAATCTAATAATATCCTATTGATACTTTCCCATTCAGAGGATACTAAGCTACGTTCTACTGTACAGTGGGGGAGATAAGTATTTAGTCAGCCACCAATTGTGCAAGTTCTCCCACTTAAAAAGATGAGAGAGGCCTGTAATGTCCATCATAGGTACACGTCAACTATGACAGACAAAATTAGAAAACAAAATCCAGAAAATCACATTGTAGGATTTTTAATGATTTTATTTGCAAATTATGGTGGAAAATAAGTATTTGGTCAATAAAAAAAGTTTCTCAATACTTTGTTATATACCCTTTGTTGGCAATGACACAGGTCAAACATTTTCTGTAAGTCTTCGCAAGGTTTTCACACACTGTTGCTGGTATTTTGGCCCATTCCTCCATGCAGATCTCCTCTAGAGCAGTGATGTTTTGGGGCTGTCGCTGGGCAACACGGACTTTCAACTCCCTCCAAAGATTTTCTATGGGGTTGAGATCTGGAGACTGGCTAGGCCACTCCAGGACCTTGAAATGCTTCTTACGAAGCCACTCCTTCGTTGCCCGGGCAGTGTGTTTGGGATCATTGTCATGCTGAAAGACCCAGCCACGTTTCATATTTAATGCCCTTGCTGATGGAAGGAGGTTTTCACTCAAAATCTCACGATACATGGCCCCATTCATTCTTTCCTTTACACGGATCAGTCGTCCTGGTCCCTTTGCAGAAAAACAGCCCCAAAGCATGATGTTTCCACCCCCATGCTTCACAGTATGTATGGTGTTCTTTGGATGCAACTCAGCAGTCTTTGTCCTCCAAACACGACGAGTTGAGTTTTTACCAAAAAGTTCTATTTTGGTTTCATCTGACCATATGACATTCTCCCAATCCTCTTCTGGATCATCCAAATGCACTCTAGCAAACTTCAGACGGGCCTGGACATGTACTGGCTTAAGCAGGGGGACACGTCTTGCACTGCAGGATTTGAGTCCCTGGCGGCGTAGTGTGTTACTGATGGTAGGCTTTGGTACTTTTGTCCCAGCTCTCTGCAGGTCATTCACTAGGTCCCCCCGTGTGGTTCTGGGATTTTTGCTCACCGTTCTTGTGATCATTTTGACCCCACGGGGTGAGATCTTGCGTGGAGCCCCAGATCGAGGGAGATTATCAGTGGTCTTGTATGTCTTCCATTTCCTAATAATTGCTCCCACAGTTGATTTCTTCAAACCAAGCTGCTTACCTATTGCAGATTCAGTCTTCCCAGCCTGGTGCAGGTCTACAATTTTGTTTCTGGTGTCCTTTGACAGCTCTTTGGTCTAGGCCATAGTGGAGTTTGGAGTGTGACTGTTTGAGGTTGTGGACAGGTGTCTTTTATACTGATAACAAGTTCAAACTGGTGCCATTAATACAGGTAACGAGTGGAGGACAGAGGAGCCTCTTAAAGAAGAAGTTACAGGTCTGTGAGAGCCAGAAATCTTGCTTGTTTGTAGGTGACCAAATACTTATTTTCCACCATAATTTGCAAATAAATTCATAAAAAATCCTACAATGTGATTTTCTGGGTTTTTTGCCTGTCATGGTTGATGTGTACCTATGATGAAAATTACAGGCCTCTCTCATCTTTTTAAGTGGGAGAACTTGCAGAATTGGTGGCTGACTAAATACTTTTTTCCCCACTGTATATAGCCAGAAGGAGAACGACTACCCTGGGGCTAACGGTTTATCACAGTACACACTGTGCCAAGAGGGATGTCAAGAATGTGACACGCTGTTGTGTTTTGACATTTGCTGCCTGCTGAGCCTTATGTAACATGAAAGGGTTTTGATATGTTCATGTGAGCATTGAGCTTCAGTTTTTCCCTGCAGAACCATAAAGAAGTATACATAGGCCTAACACAAGTCTTGATAATGTATGTTTACTCTTGGTTTCTCTTTCAGTCAATCATCTGCACGTCACTTATGTAATGTTTTCTGCTTTGATGCTTTTATAACATACCAACACAGTTCATCCATGCTGTTCCTACAAACTGTATACCTATATAATTATATACGATACATATATAGCTGCATATATGATTTCTATCATCACTACTCCACAAATATCTGATTTATCCTGATTATGCACAGCGCTCAGCACAGGTAATCAGAAACCATTCTGTTTAATTTAAATAGTCCACATTCCTCTTCAGAGCTCATGGGCCTATGGACCTGATTATAATGCCAATACCACTGAAGAGGAGAGTTTTTTTACCAGTACCCTTGAGTTTAGCAGCTAGCTTTTTCCAGAGAAGACTTTCTAATGTGTTTTTCCTGACCGGGTGGTGCATTGACACAATAGTAGATGATGAGAACGAACAATTCCATGACCTTCCACATATTCAACTAATTCAAAACTTAGATGTTTAAATAAAGTAGATAGCCTAATAAATTAGGTGGCTGGGGCTTCAGTTGTCTTCATATTGTAAACTCAAATGGATAGAGATTTACAGTAACTGAACACAGAGAGGAGTGGGTGCAGTCTGAGTCAACAGAAGACACAACACTGCCATCTGGATGAGGAACAGGGATATGACTGTGTGTGTGTGTGTGTGTGTGTGTGTGTGTGTGTGTGTGTGTGCGTGCGTGCGTGCGTGCGTGCGTGCGTGCGTGCGTGCGTGCGTGCGTGCGTGCGTGTGTGTGTGTGCGTACGTGTGCTCAATTCTATTAACACATTTTTACTAATTGTCCAATAGAAACTCTCATATTCAACTGTTGGACTAATGATTACACCTTAGATCAGCTAGATGCAGGCAAGAGTGTCCAAGGCGGTATTGAATGTGTCACTGTCTGTCACCTTGATTACTCAAATATTTCTCTGACCTGTGCAGCTATGTAAACCTTCATTCATAGGCTAGGTTGTAGCAATGATGGGCATAGGCAAAATTTGAGTATCATGTAGTAACCTAATCCTATCGATGTTGCATTGAGCTGGGTGAATAGAATATGAATGACAGTCATCCAATATGCTGTAATGGAAATAAGGCAATGCTCATAAAAAAAAAAAAAATTGCGTCCTCCCTCATCTTAAACGGCACCGACCGCCACTGAAGCCGACATAGACCAAAATTGGTCTGTTCTTGGAAGTCTAATAAATCACTTCTGACAATCTCCCTTTTGGAAATGTAATGCCATGTAACCACTCCATTCACTTCAACAACATCTCCAGAAAGGCTTGATTTATGTTTCGAGAAATGACTCATTTGAACAACAATCTCATCACACCTAGTCATCATGATGTGTCAGACAAATCTCTGAATTTGTCCGGACTTGTTTTTGATAACATCTCCTAATCAGGCCCATTAAATGCAGAACATGTCTACCATTTAAAACATTTAACATAATTTAAGCATTTTAAAATATTGTTCTCTGGGAACTCTGATATGGACTGTTTTCTAAAACGGATAAAAAAACATTGTATTTGATCCTGACTCGGAACGTCTATTAAATGCTCTAGTCTTTTTAGCCCCAAAAAATATTTGTTTTTGTGGTTTACACCTGAAATACCATCTGTGAGGATGTGGCTTTCTCAAGCTTCTGTTATTCTACCCCTAGAAAAACGAACTTTTGACTTACACCAGAGGACTGAAACGTTTTGGAAAATATGTAGAAAGCCTCGCATAAATGCGCCATATACAGTGCCTTCAGAAAGTATTCATACCTCTTGACTTATTCCACATTGTGTTGTGTTACAGCCTGAATTCAAAATGGATTAAATAATAAATACATCTCACCCATCTACACACAATGACAAAGTGAAAACGTGTTTTTAGAAATGTTTGCAAATGTATTGAAAATGAAATACAGAAATATTTCATTTACATAAGTATTCACGCCTCTGAGTCAATACTTTGTAGAAGCACCTTTGGCAGCGATTACAGCTGTGAGTCTTTCTGGGTAAGTCTCTAAGAGCTTTCCACACCTGAATTGTGCAACATTTGCACGTTATTCTTTTCAAAATTATTGAACCTCTGTCAAATTGGTTGTTGATCATTGTTAGACAACCATTTTGAGGTCTTGCCATAGATTTTTAACTACATTTAAGTCAAAATTGTAACTCGGCCACTCAGGAACATTCACTGTCTTCTTGGTAAGCAACTACAGTGTAGATTTGGCCTTGTGTTTTAGGTTATTGTCCTGCTGAAAGGTGAATTCATCTTCCAGTGTCTGGTGGAAAGCAACTGAACCAGCTTTTCCTCTAGGATTTTGCCTGTGCTTAGCTCCATTCCATGTATTTTTTGTCCTGAAAAGCTCCCCAGTCCTTAACGATTATAAGCATACCCATTACATGATGCAGCCACCACTATGCTTGAAAATATGGAGAGTGGTACTCAGTAATGTGTTGTATTGGATTTGCCCCAAACATAACACTTTGTATTCAGGACAAAAAGTGAATTGCTTTGCCACATTTTTTGCAGATAATTGTGGGGTACAGAGATGAGGTAGTCATTCAAAAATCATGTTAAACACTATTACTGCACACAGAGTTAGTACCGGCAACTTATTCTGTGACTTTTTTAGCAAATTTTTACTCTTGAACTTATTTAAGATTGCCATAACAAAGGGGTTGAATACTTATTGTCTCAAGACATTTCAGCTTTTCATTTGTAATTAATTTGTAAAAATTTCGAAAAGCATAATTCCACTTTGACATTATGGGGTATTGTGTGTAGGCCAGTGACACAAATATCAATGTAATCCATTATAAATTCAGGCTGTAACACAACAAAATATGGAAAAAGTCAAGGGGTGCGAATACTTTCTGAAGGCACTGTAACTGATACTGCTGTCTTTTTATTTTACTTTTTTGTAACCTTTTTTACTGTGTTTTTACTTAATTCCCTGTACTCTGTCTGTATGGTGCACTTTGTTTTGTTGTCTGTGTAAACCCTGATCAAAGAAAAAAATGCAAATTTGACTAAAAAGCTCATTACAAAAAAAAAAACGGATCAAAATGCTAAGTAAAAAGAGGTTAAAAACATAATGGTAGGACTGTAAAACTTCAAAGCATAGTTTCTGTATGGTCAAACAGCTGAGCTGATCTGTGATACACTGACTCAACAAAACATCAAACAAAAAGCTCAGGCAGAAAACAATTGATGGAATAAAAGCACCATAAGAGGCTTATTTTGAACGAGCTTTCAGGTAGACTAGAGCGAGTGTGAGAGTGTGATTTGAAGGAGTTAGGCGCAGGAGGGTAAATCACAGAATGCAGTGTTTATTCCGTAGTACACAGTTACGCTGGATAGCGTCAACAGTCCAGTGCGCAAAACAGGCGCACTGGAACAAATACAGGCACACAGAGAAAATATACCCCGGCAATACAAAGTACAGGTAGCTCCACCGAGCTACACTCATCTCACATGAAACAATCACCCACAAGGACAAGGGGGCCGAGGAAACACTTATACATGTACAACTGAGGGGAATATGAACCAGGTGTGTGTAATTGACAAGACAAGACAAATGGAATGATGAGATATGGAGCGGCAGTTGCTAGAAGGCCGGTGACGACGAACGCCGACGCCTGCCCGAACAAGGAGGGGAGGCAACTTCGGAGGAAGTCATGACAATAGTACCCCCCACGAGACCCAGCACCGTTCCTCCGGACCGCACCCCTCCCACACCACGAGGTACTGAAGGCCCCCACCCGACACCTCGAATACAGGATGGAATTAACGGAGTATGCCGGGTCCCCCTCGATGACCAGAGAAGGCGGAGCGACCTCCCGCACCTCAGACTCCTGAAGCGGACCAGCCACCACCGGCCTGAGGAGAGACACATGAAACGAGGGGTTAACACGGTAATCAGGGGAGAGTAATAACCTATAGGTAACCTCATTGATTCTCCTCAGGACTTTGAACGGCCCCACAAACCGCATGCTCAGCTTCCGGCAAGGCAGGCGGAGGGGCAGATTCCGGGTCGAGAGCCAGACCCGATCACGTCTCCTCCGCACGCCAAAACCAGTCATCCATCGCAGGAGCCTCAGCCTGGCTCTGGTGCCACGGTGCCAGAACCGGTTGGTAACCTAAAACACATTGGAATGGCGTTAGGTTTGTGGAGGAGTGACGGAGAGAGTTCTGGGCATATTTGACCCATGGCAAGAACATCGACCACTCCCCCGGCCGGTCCTGGCAGTAGGACCGCAGGAACCTACCCAAATCCTGATTTTCTCGTTCCACCTGCCCATTAGACTCGGGTGGAAACCAGAGGTCAGGCTGACCGAGACCCCCAGACGTGTCATGAATGCCTTCCAGACCTTGGATGTGAACTGGGGACCTCGGTCAGACAGTATATCCTCTGGTACCCCATAGTGCCGGAAGACGTGTGTAAACAGGGCCTCTGCAGTTTGCAGGGCCGTGGGGAGACCGGGCAGAGGAAGGAGGCGACAGGCCTTGGAAAAGTGGTCCACAACAACCAGGTTGGTAGTGTTACCTTGGGAGAGGGGAAGATCAGTCAGAAAATCAACATTCAGGTGAGGCCATGGTCGTTGTGGAACTGGTAAAGGTTGTAACGTACCCACTGGGAGGTGCCTAGGTGCCTTACTCTGGGCGCACACTGAGCAGGAGGAGACATACACCCTCACGTCCTTAGCCAAGGTAGGCCACCAGTACTTTCCGGTCAGGCAGCGCACTGTACGACCGATACCTGGGTGACCAGAGGAGGGTGACGTGTGTGCCCAGTAGATCAGACAATCACGGATAAGAGCAGGCACGTACTGCAGCCCAGCTGGACATTGAGGTGGAGATGGCTCTGTGCGTAACACATGCTTTATATCCGCGTCCATCGCCCATACTACCAGCGCCACAATGCAGGAGACCAGGAGTATGGGGGTATTGTCTCTGGGCCTCTCCTCTGTGTCATACAGCCGTGACAATGCGTCTGCCTTCACGTTCTTCGTACCCGGGATGTATGATAGTGTGAAAACAAACCGGGTGAAGAATAGGGCCCACCTGGCCTGGCGAGGATTCAGCCTCCTCGCTGCCTCAGATGTACTCCAGGTTACGGTGGTCCGTCTAGACGAGGAAAGGGTGTTTCGCCCCTTCGAGCCAATGCCTCCACACAGTCAGGGCTCGGACAACAGCCAACAGCTCCCGATCACCAATGTCATAGTTCTGCTCTGCCAGGCTGAGCTTCTTAGAGAAGAAGGCACAGGTGCGGAGCTTGGGTGGCGTGCCCGAGCGTTGAGATAGGACAGCGCCTATCCCTACCTCGGACGCATCCACCTCCACTACGAACGGTAGTGATGGATCGGGGTGGGCCAGTACCGGGGCTGAGGTGAACAGACCCCTCAGGTTACTGAAGGCCCTGTCAGCCTCAGCAGACCAGCGGAGCTGGGACGGCCCACCCTTCAACAGAGATGCAATGGGATCTGTGACCTTGCCAAAGCCCCAGATAAACCTCCGGTAATAGTTGGCGAAGCAAAGAAAGCGCTGCACCTCCTTAACCGCGGTGGGAGTCGGCCAATTACGCACAGCTGAAATGCGATCTCCCTCCATCTCCACTCCTGAGGTGGTAATGCAGTATCCGAGGAAGGAGACGGACTGCTGGAATAAAGGTCATTTTCCAACACTTGGGCCAGCACTTTGTGAACCAGGGACACATGCTTGGCACGCGTAGTGGAATACACCAGAATGTCATCGATGTAGACCACTACACCGCGACCAAGCATGTCCCAAAACACCTCGTTTACAAAGGACTGGAAGACGGATGGAGCATTCATCAAACCGTAGGACATCACCAGGTATTCATAACGCCCCGGGGTTGTGCTGAATGCTGTCTTCCACTAATCCCCCTCTCGGACACGCACCAGGTTGTACGCACTCCTGAGATCTAATTTGGTGACTTGGTCACTGAAGGAATGAGGGGGAGAGGATAACTAAATCTTATCGTCTCCTCATTCAGTGGTCGATAATCAATGCAAGGGCACAGAACGCCGTCTTTCTTCTTCACAAAAAATAACCTTGAGGAGGCGGGTGAAGTGGAGGGACATATATACCCCTGGCTCAGGGACTTGTGACGTATGTTTCCATAGCCTCCATTTCAGCCTGTGACAGGGGATACACATGACTCCTGGGAGGCACAGAGTCTACCCGGAGGTTTATCGCGCAATCCCCCGACCGATGAGGTGGTAACTTGGTCGCCTGCGTTTTAGAAAACGTGTGCGCCAAATCGAGGTATTCGGGGGGAATGCGCACGGTGGAGGTACTGTCTGGACTTTCCACCGTGGTTGCACCAACGGAAACACCTAGACACCTACCCTGACACTCTCGCGACCACCCCTTGAGAACCCTCTGCGGCCATGAGAAGGTGGGGTTGTGGAGTGCTAACCAAGGGATACCTAATACCACGGGGAAAGCAGGAGACTCAATAATAAAAAAAGTGACTTGCTCGCAATGAGTCTCGTGGGTAATCATGGTGATTGGTGCTGTAACTTCCTTAACAAACCTGGACCCAAATGGTCGACTATCAAGTGCTCTGATGGGGAGTGGAATGGATAGGGGAACCAATGAAATGCCTAGACTGTGTAAGAATGCCCTGTCCATAAAGTTCCCAGCTGCACCTGAATCAACTAGCGCCTTACACTGGGGAACTACCATGTGATTAGGTAAACTCCATTTTTCACAACTCCTTACATTTAATCCAAGTAAGAATTCCCTGTCTTAGGTCAGTTAGGAACACCACTTTATTTTAAGAATGTGAAATGTCAGAAAAATAGTAGAGAGAATTATTTATTTCAACTTGTATTACTTTCATCACATTCCCATTGGGTCAGAAGTTTACATACACTCAATTAGTATTTGGTAGCATTGCCTTTAAATTGTTTAACTTGGGTCAAACATTTTGGGTAGCCTTCCACAACCTTCCCACAATAAGTTGATTGAATTTTGGCCCATTCCTCCTGACAGAGCTGGTGTAACTGAGTCAGGTTTGTAGGACTCCTTGCTCACACACACTTTTTCAGTTCTGCCACAATGTCAAAGCGACAGTGTAATGCGGTAGGATGAAGTCAGGCGCAGGACACAGAGCTAATCGAAAAACGTACTTTACTCGTAGGTACCTTAATGAAAATACCTCCACGCAGTGAGGAACAAACCCACTCACATACGACAACCAAAACATGAACAAACACGCACAACACACAATGTGAGCCAGAGGGTTGAATAGGGAAGACATAATTACATAATGGAAAACAGTTGAGACCAATACAGACAAAACAAGTAGAACATAGAAACATGGATCGGTAGCAGCTAGTACTCCGGTGACGACGAACGCCGAAGCCTGCCCGAGCAAGGAGGAGGGGCAGCCTCGGCTGAATTCGTGACAGTACCCCCCTTGACGCGCGGCCCCAGCCGTGCGCCGACACCGGCCTCGGGGACGGCCAGGAGGACGCGGAGCAGGGCGAGTCGGATGATGACGGTGGAAATCCCTCAACATGGAGGGATCGAGGATGTCTCTCCTAGCGACCCAGCACCGTTCCTCCGGACCGTACCCCTCCCACTCCACGAGATACTGCAGGCCCCCCACCCGACGCCTCGAATCCAAGATGGAATGGACAGAGTACGCCGGTGCCCCCTCGATGTCAAGTGGGGGCGGAGGAACCTCCCGTACCTCAGACTCCTGATGTGGAGCAGCTACTACCGGCCTGAGGAGAGACACATGGAACGAGGGGTTAATACGGTAATTAAGAGGAAGCTGTAACCTATAACAAACCTTGTTCAATCTCCTCAGGACTTTAAATGGCCCCACAAACCACTGACCCAGCTTCCGGCAGGGCAGGCGAAGGGGCAGGTTTCGGGTCGAGAGCCAGACCCGGTCCCCCGGTGCATACACCAGGGCCTCACTGTGATGGTGGTCGGAGCTCGCCTTTTGTCGCCTGATGGCCCACTGCAGGCGTACATGGGCAGCGTTCCAGGTCTCTTCCGAGCGCCGAAACCACTATTCCACCGCAGGAGCCTCGATCTGGCTCTGATGCCAAGGTGCCAGAACCGGCTGATAACCTAGCACACACTGAAATGGAGAAAGGTTAGTGGAGGAGTGGCAGAGTGAGTTTTGGGCCATCTCTGCCCAGGGGATAAAACCCAACCACTACCCCGGGCCGGTCCTGGCAATAGGACCGCAGAAACCTACCCACATCCTGGTTAACTCTCTCCACCTGCCCATTACTCTCGGGATAAAAACCTGAGGTCAGGCTGATCGAGACCCCCAGACGTTCCATGAATGCCCTCCAGACCCTTGAGGTGAACTGGGGACCCCAATCCGATACAATATCCTCAGGTACCCCATAGTGCCGGAAGACGTATGTAAATAGGGCTTCAGCAGTTTGTAGGACCGTAGGGAGACCTGGCATAGGAATGAGATGGCAGGACTTAGAAAACCGATCCACAACGACCAGGATCGTGGTGTTCCCTTGTGATGGGGGAAGGTCCGTAACAAAATCCACCGATAGGTGGGACCACGGCCGTTGTGGAACTAGGTGCCTTACACTGGGCGCACACCGAGCAGGAGGAAACATAAACCATAATGTCCTTGGCTAAAGTGGGCCACCAGTACTTCCCACTAAGACAGTGCACTGTCCGACCGATGCCAGGATGACCAGAGGAGGGTGACGTGTGAGCCCAATAGATCAATCGATCGCGAACCACGAGCGGCACATACATACGACCGTCTGGACACTGGAGGGGAGTGGGCTCTGTACGTAATGCCCGCTCGATGTCTGCGTCAACCACCCACACCACCGGTGCCACCAGACACAACGCCGGAAGTATGGGGGTGGGCTCAATGGACCTCTCCTCTGTGTCATACAGTCGGGACAGGTGTCTGCCTTAGCGTTCTGGGAACCTGGTCTGTAAGAAAGAGTAAACACAAAATGAGTGAAGAACATGGCCCACCTTGCCTGGCGAGGGTTCAATCTCCTCGCCGCCCGGATGTACTCCAGACTGCGGTGGTCAGTCAAAATGAGAAAAGGGTGTTTAGCCCCCTCAAGCCAATGCCTCCTCACTTTCAGAGCTTTAACTACAGCTAACAGCTCCCGGTCCCCCACATCATAGTTGTGCTCTGCCGGGCTAAGCTTCTTCAAAAAAGAAAGCACAGGGGCGGAGCTTTGGTGGTGTACCCGAGCGCTGAGACAGTACAGCTCCTATCCCAGCCTCGGACGCGTCCACCTCAACCTGGAATACTAAGGAGGGATCCGGATGAGCCAGCACTGGAGCCGAGGTAAACAGGTCCAGGTGACCAAAAGCCCTGTCCGCCTCAGCTGACCACTACAGTCGCACCGGTCCCCCCTTCAGCAAGGAGGTAATGAGAGCCGCTACCTGACAAAAGCCCCGGATAAACCTCCGGTAGTAGTTGGCAAAACCCAAGAATCGCTGCACCTCCTTCACCGTGGTTGGAGTCGGCCAATTACGCACGGCCAAAATGCGGTCAATCTCCATCTCCACACCTGACGTGGACAGGCGGTGCTCTAGGAAGGAGATGGAATCTTGGATGAACAGACATTTCTCCGCCTTCACATACAGGTCATGCTCCAACAGTCGACCAAGCACCTGACGCACCAGGGACACATGCTCGGCCTGTGTAGCGGAGTATATGAGAATGTCATCAATATACACCACTACACCATGTCCGTGCAGGTCCCTGAAAATCTAATCAACAAAGGATTGGAAGACTGATGGAGCATTCATCAACCCGTATGGCATGACGAGGTACTCATAGTGCCCAGAGGTGGTACTGAATGCTGTCTTCCACTCATCTCCCTCCCGGATACGCACCAGGTTGTACGCGCTCCTGAGATCCAATTTAGTGAAGAAGCGCGCCCCGTGCAATGACTCCGTCATACTAGCAATCAGAGATAGTGGATAGCTGTACTTCACAGTGATCTGATTAAGACCACGGTAGTCAATGCACGGGCGTAAGCCACCATCCTTCTTCTTCACAAAAAAGAAACTCGAGGAGACAGGGGAAGTGGAAGGCCGAATGTATTCCTGCCCCAGAGATTCGGTGACATATGTTTCCATAGCCGCCGTCTCCTCCTGTGACAGAGGATACACGTGACTCCGGGGAAGTGCAGTGCCTACCTGGAGGTTTATCGCACAATCCCCCTGTCGATGGGGTGGTAATTGAGTCGCCTTCTTTTTACAGAAGGCGAGAGCCAAATCGGCATATTCAGGCGGAATGTGCATAGTGGAAACCTGGTTTGGACTTTCCACCGTAGTTGCCCCTACCGAAACACCTACACACCTCCCCGAGCACTGACTTGACCATCCCTTGAGAGCCCTCTGTTGCCATGACATTGTGGGGTCATGAGAGGTTAACCAGGGAAGCCCCAACACCACTGGAAATGCAGGAGAATCAAATCAGATAGAGACTAATTTTCTCCTCATGACCCTCCTGCATCTTCATCCAGAGTGGAGCTGTGACCTCCCTAATCAGACCTGACCCTAAAGGGCGACTATCTAGGGCATGTACAGGGAAGGGCACATCAACAGGCACAATAGGAATCCCTAAAATACGGGAAAACTGACGATCAATAAAGTTCCCAGCTGCGCCTGAATCTACTAGCGCCTTATGCTGGGAATGAGGGGAAAACTCTGGAAATACAACATCTATGCACATATGCGCAACAGGGAGCTCTGTGTGAGTTGGGTGCCTACTCACCTGAAACGGTCCACCAGTGCTCTGCCTACTGCCTCGACTCCTTAAAGACCCTCCCCAGCACCGACCAGCAGTGTGTCCTCTGCGGCCACAGTTGGTGCAGGGGACGGCCCCTCTACCGGTCTCCCTAAGAGCAGCACCTCCGAGCTCCAGAGGGGTAGGGTCGGAGGTGCTGGGGGATGGAATGGACGGCCCCTGATCCGGACGTCCACGGGTGGCCAACAGGTTATCCAGCCTGATTGACATATCCACCAGTTGGTCCAGGTTAAGGTTGGTGTCCCTGCAGGCCAGTTCCCGACGGATGTCCTCCCTCAGGCTGCATCGGTAGTGGTCGATAAGGGCCCTCTCATTCCATCCTACGCTGGCAGCCAGAGTCCTAAAGTCCAGTGCAAAATCCTGTGCGCTCCTCTTCCCCTGTCTGAGGTGGAATAGACGTTCGCCCGCCGCTCTCCCCTCCGGTGGATGATCGAATACCGCCCGAAAGCAGCGGGTAAACTCCTCATAACGAACAGATGCTGCGTCTATTCCTCCCCACTCGGCGTTGGCCCACTCAAGCGCTTTCCCGGACAGACAGGAGATGAGGGCGGACACGCTCTCGTATCCCGAGGGAGCCGGGTGGATGGTTGCCAGGTATAGCTCTACCTGGAGCAGAAAACCCTGACACCCGGCAGCTGTACCGTCGTATGCCCTCGGGAGCGAGAGCCGAATCCCACTGGACACAGGTGGTGAAAAGGTGGACAGCGGTGTGGGTGGTGGTGTAGTTGGAGGAGGTATAGGAAAACCTCCTCTCTCCCATCGCTCCATAGTATTCACCACGCGTTCCATTGCGGTGCCGAGAGCCTGGATCATGGTCGCTTGTTGTTGGACACGTTCCTCCATCGATCCGACTGGCATGGCTGTACCTGCTGACTCCATTATTGGTGCGTGTTTCTGTCAAGGGTAATGCGGTAGGACGAAGTCAGGCGCAGGACACAGAGCTAATTGAAAAACATACTTTACTCGTAGGTATCTTAATGAACATACCTCCACGCAGGGAGGAACAAACCCGCTCACATATGACAACCAAAACATGAACAAACATGCACAACACACAGTGTGAGCCAGAGGGTTAAATAGGAAATACATAATTACATGATGGAAAACAGGTGAAACCAATACAGACAAAACAAGTAGAACATAGAAACATGGATCGGTAGCAGCTAGTACTCCGGTGACGACGAACGCCGAAGCCTGCCCGAGCAAGGAGGAGAAGCAGCCTCGGCTGAATTCGTGACACACACATTTTCTATAGGATTGAGGTCAGGGCTTTGTGATGGCAACTCCAATACCTTGACTTTGTTGTCCTTCAGCCATTTTGCCACAACTTTGAAAGTATGCTTGGGGTCATTGTCCATTTGGAAGACCCATTTGTGACCAAGCTTTAACTTCCTCACTGATGTCTTGAGATGTTGCTTCAATATATCCACTTAATTTCCCTTCCTCATGTTGCCATCTATTTTGTGAAGTGCACCAATCCCTCCTGCAGCAAAGCACCCTGATGCTGCCGGATCAGAGAGACTGCAGAAACAGAAACAGATCTGCCACCCCCGTGCTTCACGGTTGGGATGGTGTTCTTCGGCTTGCAAGTCATCCCCTTTTTCCTCCAACGATGGTCATTATGGCCAAACAGTTCTATTTTTGTTTCATCAGACCAGAGGATATTTCTCCAAAAAGTACGATCTTTGTCCCCATGTGCAGTTGCAAACCGTAGTCTGGCTTCTTTATGGCAGTTTTGGAGCAGTGGCTTCTTCCTTGCTGAGCGGCCTTTCAGGTTATGTCGATATAGGACTTGTTTTACTGTGGATATAGATACTTGAAATACATCCACAGGTACACCTCCAATTGACTCAAATGATGTAAATTAGCCTATCAGAAGCTTCTAAAGCCATTCTTTCATTTTCTGGAATTTTCCAAGCTGTTTAAAGGCACAGTCAACTTAGTGAATGTAAACTTCTGACCCACAGGAATTGTGATACAGTGAATGATAAGTGAAATAATCTGTCTGTAAACAATTGTTGGAAAAATTACTTGTGTCATGCACAAAGTAGATGACCTAACCGACTTGCCAAAACTATAGTTTGTTAACAAGACATTTGTGGAGTGGTTGAAAAACGAGTTTGAATGACTCCAACCTAAGTGTATGTAAACTTCCGACTTCAACTATACCTCAACCGAGCTACACTCATCTCACATGAAACAATCACCCACAAGGACAAGGGGGCAGAGGGAACACTTATACATGTACTAATGAGGGGAATATGAACCAGGTGTGTGTAACTGACAAGACAAGACAAATGGAATGATGAGATATGGAGCGGCAGTGGCTAGAAGGCCGGTGACGACGAACGCCGAAGCCTGCCCGAACAAGGAGGAGAGGCAGCTTCGGAGGAAGTCGTGACAGCGAGTTATCATTAATTCAATTTGTGCCCCCACCATAATGTCTCTTTCTAATTTTTCAGACTTTCAAATGACTGCTGCGGAAGAGAAGAAGAAGAAGAAGAAGAAGAAGAAGAAGAAGGTAGATAGAGGACAAAGTTCTCTTCAGTCAGCCTTATTCTTCACCTTTTTTTCTCTCTCTCTTCACAATCCTCTCCGAAGGATCTGTTTCTGTTTCTGCAGTCTCTCTGATCCGGCAGTAATATAAGGTAGGTCTTATGCAACCATGCGTAAGCCGCAGATTAAAACTACAGGCTTGATGTGATGAGCTCCTTTCCTTACTATCCATTATAGATGGTCATTTCACACAAGCCATCTCCTTGCCTGACTGTGTGCATATCATGCCCTTTGATCTCTTTAAGATATATAGATAAGAGATGACTGCGGTTGGGGTTGAGAAGAAGAGGGGGTTTGAAGAAGCTAATGATGAACAAAGCTAGTTCATTATTTTTATTTTTTTAATGGTGCCTGGTTTATGATCTGGTCTGAAAAGCATAGGTAGATTAGACACCCCATTGAGATGCGGGGTGTCCCCCCTTTGAGTTCTCAACCGTAGTTTCTTCTCTCACTTTTTCCCTCTAATACAGCGCATGTACAGATATGTCGAACGCTGGTCTTCAAATATATCACAGGTTCTCATGCACATGCTTCAGGTAGTCCTTGTTAATAATGAAGGCCTCCACATGCGCCATCTTGCCCTTGTCGGGCAGGACCACCATCATGGAGGAGTTGCCTTTGTAAGGCAGCATGACCACGATGGTGAAGTTATCCTGGTACAACTCATAAAGACCCGTCCTCTTCATCATGTTAACATTGACCTTGGTGTTCTCGTCCACCTGGAAGTCAGACTTGTGGGTCTGCGTGACATTGAATAGCTTATCCAACTTCCTTGGGGAGATAGAGGAAATTGTTACTAAGGGGTAATTAACACGGGGAAGTCAAAAAATAATAAATGTTACAAGCCTAATTCTTTTTTGTTTTTTTGTTATTTTGTCCTGCACATACATTTTCTTTTAATTCTTTATTGACACATATTCTGTTTACCATGTGTGGAAACCAGACAATGAGTCAGTCAGTCAGT
This sequence comes from Coregonus clupeaformis, assembly GCF_020615455.1. Taxonomy (NCBI): domain Eukaryota; kingdom Metazoa; phylum Chordata; class Actinopteri; order Salmoniformes; family Salmonidae; genus Coregonus; species Coregonus clupeaformis. Next base: position 25,966,257 of record NC_059227.1, on the reverse strand, counting down.
CAAGTGTATTCTATCATTGTTCTAAAAGCAAACAATAAGTGCACGACCGTTCTGTCCTACTACAGTGTCCTCCTACCTCTGAAGAAGACGTAGTTGATGAGCACCATGGCCGTATCAGGGTCCAGATCCTTCACCAGGTCCGTGATCTTTTCCTGGGTCTTAATGGCGATGAACTTGTTGATCTCAGTGGCGGCCTCTGCGGGGTTCTTGAAGTCAACGGTGAAGCCCTCGCTGCCATAGAAGTGCTTGGCATCCTCCAGGAACTTGGCCAAGGGCTTGAAGCCATCCCTCAGGCCCACGGCACTGCCCATGTCCAGCTGCATGGCCTCCCCAGCGTGGCCCAGCATGTGTTGCAGGTGCTCGTAGGCCTCGTTCACCTGCTCCGGTGCAGCGGTAACATGAAGACCAAGGAGCTCTCCAAACAGGTCAGGGACAAAGTTGTGGAGAAGTATAGATCAGGGTTGGGTTATAAAAAAATATCAGAAACTTTGAACATCCCACGGAGCACCATTAAATCCATTATTAAAAAATTGAAAGAATATGTCACCACAACAAACCTGCCAAGAGAGGGCCGCCCACCAAAACTCACGGACCAGGCAAGGAGGGCATTAATCAGAGAGGCAACAAAGAGACCTAAGATAACCCAGAAGGTGCTGCAAAGCTACACAGCGGAGATTGGAGTATCTGTCCATAGGACCACCTAAAGCCGTACACTCCACAGAGCTAGGCTTTATGGAAGAGTGGCCAAATACGTTTGGTGTTCGCCAAAAGCCATGTGGGAGACTCCCCAAACGTATGGAAGAAGGTACTCTGGTCAGTGAGACTAAAATTGAGCTTTTTTGCCATCAAGGAAAACTCTATGTCTGGCGCAAACCAAACACCTCTCATCACCCCGAGAACACCATCCCCACAGTGAAGCATGGTGGTGGCAGCATCATGCTGTGTGGATATTTTTCATCGGCAGGGACTGGGAAACTGGTCAGAATTGAAGGAATGATGGATGGCACTAAATACAGGGAAATTCTTGAGGAAAACCTGTTTCAGTCTTCTAGAGATTTGAGACTGGGATGGAGGTTCACCTTCCAGCAGGACAATGACCCTAAGCATACTGCTAAATCAATACTCGAGTACTTTAAGGGGAAACATTTAAATGTCTTGGAATGGCCAAGTCAAAGCCCAGACCTCAATCCAATTGAGAATATGTGGTATGACTTAAAGATTGTTGTACACCAGCGGAACCCATCCAACTTGAAGGAGCTGGAGCAGTTTTGCCTTGAAGAATGGGCAAAAATCCCAGTGTCTAGATGTGCCAAGCTTGTAGAGACATAAACCAAGAGACTTGCAGCTGTAATTGCTGCAAAAGGTGGCTCTACAAAGTATTGACTTTGGGGGGGTGAATAGTTTTGCATGCTCAAGTTTTCAGTTTTTTTGTCTTATTTCTTGTTTGTTTCACAACAAATAATATTTTGCATCTTCAAAGTGGTAGGCATGTTGTGTAAATGAAATGATACAAGCCCCCCAAAAAATCAATTTTAATTCCAGGTTGTAAGGCAACAAAATACGAAAAATGCCAAGGGGGGTGAATACTTTCGCAAGCCACTGTAGATAAATGAGCCATATTGTCACGTCTCCTCCCATTGCTCCCCTCCAGCGCTCTGATTTGCCGGTCTACTGAGCCACCGGTCTGAGCGCACCACCTCTGCAACACAGGAATGGAAACCCAACGCACCCTAATCACCTCCAGCGCACCTGCACCTCATCATCTCATCACCACCACTATATAGCCCTGGACTGTTCAGTCATTGTTGTGTGTAATTTTTAGCGTCGTGTCATTTACTCGCTCCTTGTTATTCTCTTTCTCATTGTTAAGTAAACCTTTACCTTGTTGATTCCTGCGTCTTTGTCCTGCCTCTTCATATCCTCAGTACTCATCACAGAACTACACACCTCTCACGAAAATGGATGCAGCAGGTAATCCTCCTGGAGTTTCCCACCGCCTCGACCAGCACCAGCAGCAGCTTGCCCAGTTGAACACCGCCATGCAGGAAGTGCTCCAAACTCTGCATAACCTGCCCGGCGCTCCGGTTCCACCTCAGGGAGCGGCGAGTGCACCCAGTCCACCTGTTCCCATGCTATCACCACTTCTGAGGAACCCTCGCCCTACCGGAGCGCTATGATGGTAAAACTACTAAATGTAGCGGCTACTTTCTACAGGTTTCACTTTATCTGGCGCATCAGCCTGGGGCATATCCATCTGACAAGCCAGGATAGCACTGGTGATTTTGCTACTTAAAGGAAAGGCGCTGGATTGGGCCACGGCAGCCTGGGAAGGAGGTGAGGCCGCGGCGCTTCCCTACTCCACCTTCCTCGCTCGGTTCAGGGCGGTGTTTGATCATCCCACGGAGGGAAAGGACGGGGGTGAGCGTCTCCACCAGCTACAACAGGGAGAGGGTCCTGCGTCCGCGTATGCTCTGAGCTTTCGCACGGTGGCGGCGTCTTCCGGCTGGAATGAGTGTGCTCTGAGCACGGCCTTCAGGAGAGGCTTACGGAAGGACATCAAGATGGAACTCGCATGTCGGGACGACGAGATGGACCTTGATACCCTCATCGCCACGTCCATTCGTCTTGACGACATGTTGAGAGACAGACGGAAGTTCCCAAAACCTCCCGGAGCCTCAAACGCTCACCCCATCTGAGCTATGGAAGCCGCCCTGCCTCCAAGTCCTCACCCATGGAGGTGGGCAGCACCCCCTACACTTCCACGGACCACAGATATCCTGGTGGCTCCCAGTCTAGGCAGTATGACTCCCGTCGCCGCTCCATGAGTGTTACGTCATCTCCTATCACAAAACCATTGTTTTTAGTTCCCATGACAATGACTGGTTATTACTTCTCTTCCATTTCCACTGCAATGATAGATTCCGGATCAGCGGGGAACCTTATAGATAGGGAGCTGGTCTCTGAATGGGGGTTGCCCACCATGCCATTGCCTCTCCACTACACGTCACCTCGCGGGACAATAAACCACTTGGATCAGGCACCGTTACGCACGTCACTCTCCCCATCACCATTCCCACACTACCGGAGCACCACGAGGAGCTGTCATTCCACATCGTCACGTCACCATCAAGGGCCTACAGAGCTTCCTGGGCTTCGCCAATTTCTACCGGCGTTTCATCAGGTCCTTCAGCTCCATAGCCGCCCCGCTCACCTTTCTCCTTAAGGGTGGGCCTCAGAAGCTGGCCTGGAACCCTGAGGCTGACGCTGCCTTCAAGAGGCTGAAGGAGATGTTCACCACAGCGCCCGTTCTAAAACACCCAGATCCATCTTGTCCTTTCATCCTGGAGGTGGACGCATCTGAGGAGGGCATGGGTGCGGTCCTCTCCCAGCGGAAAGGTAAGCCAGAGAAAATGTATCCATGTGCCTTTTTCTCTAAAAAGCTTACCCCCGCAGAGAGGAACTATGGAGTTGGAGACAGGGAGCTGTTGGCGGTGGTCCTCGCTCTGGAGGAATGGAGACACTGGCTGGAGGGCGCAGTCCATCCATTCCGGATTCTTACTGACCACCGGAATTTGGAGCACATACGGGCAGTGAAACGGATGAACTCTTGCCAAGCCAGGTGGGCCCAATTTCTTACTAGCTTTCAATTTATTCTTTCGTACCGCCCAGGATCCCAGAATGTGACAGCCGACGCACTCTCCAGGATGCACCATACCGGAGAAAGGAAGGATCTGGGGGTCCTATCCTGCCCCCGTCTTTCATCGTTGCACCTGTCATTTGGGATGTGGACGAAGACATCCGCCTGGCGGCTCAAGAGGACCCAGCGTCTGCCAACGCCCCTCCGGGGCGTGTGTATGTACCCACCAGTGTCCGTGACCGCCTGCTGATCTGGTAGCACACCACCCTTACGGCCGGGCACTCCGGTATTACGCGCACCCTGCATTCTCTATCTCAAAAATACTGGTGGCCCACCTTGGCTACTGATGTCTGTCGCTATGTCAACTCCTGTTCCGTATGTGCCCAAACAAAGACACCTCGGAATGCCCCGGCAGGCAAACTACTTCCTCTCCCAATGCCTCAGCGACCTTGGTCACACCTGTCCATAGACTTTGTCACCGACCTCCCACGTTCTGACGGCTTCACCACAGTCATGGTGGTCGAAGATCGGTTCTCAAAATCATGCAGTTTTTTGCCACTAACTGGTCTTCCTTCTGCTCTCCAGGTTGCTGAGGTCCTGTTCCAACAGGTCTTCTGGCACTATGGACTTCCGAAGGACGTTGTCTCGGACCTTGGCCCCCAATTCACCTCCCGAGTGTGGAAGGCTTTCCTGGAGAAGATCGGGGCCACGGCCTCACTTCCAGCTATAGGCCTCAGTCAAATGGGCAGGTGGAGCGCATGAACCAGGCGCTGGATAGGTTTCTTCGTTGACACTGTCAGGACCGACAGGGTGAGTGGGCAAGGTTTCTTCCCTGGGCAGAATATGCCCAGAACTCCCTCGTTCACTCCTCCACGGGGCTCACTCATTTCCAGTGCGTCCTGGGGTACCAGCCGGCCCTGGCCCCTTGGACATCCAGCCAGACCGATGCACCCACTCTCGACGAGTGGTTCCACAGGGCCGGACATGTCTGGGACGCCGCCCATGTCCGTCTCCAGAGGGCCATTAATCGGCAGAAGTACCAAGCTGACCGCCACCGCAGTGAGGCTCCCATTTTCCAGCCTGGTGATCACGTTTGGCTGTCCACTCGAAACCTCCCTCTCCACCTGCCCTACAAGAAACTGTGCCCCCAGTTTGTGGGGCCGTTAATGGTCCTCTGGCGGATTAATGAGGTGTCGTACCAGCTGCTCCTTCCCCCTCACTACCGTGTCTCACCTACTTTTCATGTGTCCGGTGGTTCCTGGTACTCTGGCGGATGCCATCCCCCGGGGTACGCCCCCTCCGCCGCTGGACATTGACGGGAGTCCGGCGTACTGTATGCTGTGATGGACCTGCTGGACTCCAGGTTCCGTGGGGGACGGCTCCGTTACCTGGTGGACTGGGAGGGGTATGTCCCTGAGGGGAGGAGCTGGGTTCCGGCTGAGGACATTCTGGGCCCCAACCTAATTTGGGACTTCCAACGTCGCCACCCTGACCGGCCCGCTCCTCGTCCACGGGGTCGTCCTCATGGATTGTGACGTCCTGCGGCGGGAGCCGCGCGTCCGGGGGGGGTGGGGGGTACTGTCACATCTTCTCCTGTTGCTCCCCTCCGGCGCTCTGATTCACCGGTCTACTGAGCCACTGGTCTGAGCACACCACCTCAGCAACACAGGAATGGAAACCCAACGCACCCTAATCACCTCCAGCGCACCTGCACCTCATCTCATCACCACCACTATATAGCCCTGGACTGTTCAGTCATTGTTGTGTGTAATTTTTTTTTTTTGGGGGGGGGTAGATCAGCTTAATATTGCAGATAGAATGTAACTTCTATCAATGTAATTGTCTGCATCACTTCCAATCCCCCATGTTTTATATATATATACTCCCCTTTATTACTTTTCAACCCCGCCATCCTTTCCTTACTTGGGGTAAATTAATGAACAACAATGCGCAGGCCTCTACTTCCAGCCTATACTTACTATCTACACCTTATGGACACAGTCAATTTTACAATAATTCTATTTTATTAGTTTTTGCTCCTGAACTTCTTCTACTCTCAACCTCTCCGATCATTTTCAGGATGTCCATCTGGTTTGCTTCTATATGCCATATCTTTCTAACTGTGCTCTTTCCCAAAAGCTCCCAACATACAACCTATATACTTATTATGGACACAGTATGCTTACATTATTAGTTATCTTGTTATTATTTGTTGTTATTTGTTATTAGTCCCATCCTTCAACTCCATTCAATACCTCCCATCTATCTCTTAACACCATCCAAATAGGATTTCTATTTGCCATATATAATTCAACCGTACTGTGATGTTTTACAAAAGTTCTGAACCTTTCTATTCTCATTGCTTCTACAGATTGTGAATTAAAAATAAACATTTTTGCTAAAAGTATTATAATGTTATTGATCGATTAACTATGACTTTTCAGATCACCCAGTAATGCAGGTAAATATTGCAATCCTTTAGCCATTCCTGGACCTGTGTCCAAAAACAAGCTACAAATGGACAGAACCAAAACAAATTATCTAATGATTCTGTCTCTTCACAGCAAAATCTGCAGAGCTGGGAAGATTGTATCCCCCATATAAATAACATTCTATTGGTAGCAAGAATTGTATATAATAATTTAAATTGAAAGATTCTAATTTTTGAATCCGGTGTCGTTTTGCGTGTCAGTTCATAAACACTATGCCATGGGATCGGTACGTCAAAAATCTCTTCCCAACTATTTTGCAATCTACAGTGGGGGAAA